>NW_027555736.1:38009274-38604274 GCF_003287225.1 Phascolarctos cinereus
TTGATATTTTAGACCCTTTGTCTTTCAAATGAATTTTATTATTTCATATATAAAATAATCCCTCAGCAATTCTATTATTATAACAATGAATCTATAAATTAAGTAGTATTGTTATTTTTATTATATTGATGTGGCCTAAGTATCACAGGATTTAAAATTGGATGTAACTTTGAGGATCATTTAATTCATACTATTGTGTTTCTTATACAACACCTTTGGAAACTCTTATAAAATGGAGCTACTGCTATCATCCACCGCTTAAAATGTCCAGTTTAATGTTTTGAAAACTCTAATTACTAGAATTTAATCTTTTCAAAAAGCTGAGATTTGCCTTTCTTTGAATTCCATAGTTTTCCAAGTCCTTAAACATTTGGGCCCTGAACTGAATATAATAGGTTGCAGTGACAATTTTTACCACCATGCCATACTGACATATTGAATCTATTAACCTCCTGACTAACCATGCCTCACTCATCTTGGATTGAGCACTTGATTAAAAGACAAACACTCTTGGGAGAGAGAAAACTACCTTAAGCTATTCTTAGGTTACTCCTTAGAAAGAATTATGAAAGTGTCAGGGTTCATGGTACATGCTTGGAAGGAGACAGTGGTATACATAGGGATTCAAGAAATATAGAAGGGGAATACACAAAACGAGAAATTTGATCTTCTAAAGGATCTTCCAGATTTAAATCTTTTGATTTTTTATAATATACTTGCATATAATAGGCACTTAATTTAAAATTTTTATTTATGCAATAAACATTTATCAAATACCTGATGCATGTTGGACCTGAAGATAAACATAAAAGTGGTCAGTTTGTCAAATTTTACTGTTTTGCTGCATCTCAGTTCTTCATCTTTGTTTTGAAGAGGACCTAGGATGTTGGTGAGATGCTGAGGAACAAATCACCTCATCAGAGTAGTTCTGCTACTTCTGCTTTCAGCCAGAAAGCTATGGAACTTTGGAACTATGGAGTTATGGGAAACCGAAAAGATAAAAGATCATCTGATTCATCTGACCCTGTGTCACACAATTTGTGTAGTCAATTTTTCTGGACGAAGGGAAAAAGTTCATAACACATAGATGCTAATAAATATAACTACGTGTTGGCCAATTGAACATGACTTTGTTATCTCTAAACCCAATAACCTTATACACTATAGAAACAGTGCTGATTATAGCTGTTGCCAAAATAAACCAGGCCAAGATTCATACATGCGCATACACACACACACACACACACACACACACACCCTCACTTACACAAATACCCCTTCACATATATGCATATACATATATCATACATATATACATTTATATGTATAGGCCATGTTTTTAAGTAGACTGACAGCAACCAGGATAGCAATAAGGTTAGGAAGACATTGGGTCAGTTTAGCTTGTAGGAAAAGACACTGAGTATGAGGAGGTGATAGGATAGCTGTGTCCAAGTGTTTAATGGGAAGCCATCCAGAAAGGGATGAAATTTCCTTTGCTTTGTCCATAACAGCACAGCTATGACCACTGGTTAGAAGTTACAGGGTATCAGATTTCCTCTCAAAGCAAAGGGGAAACAAAACAAAACACACAACACACTATGTCCTAAGAGATGCTCTAAAATAGAATGGGCTGAATCCCCTATCACTCAGCAGCTGAAAGAACCTATTTGCTGAGGATTTGTAGATAAAATGGATGATGTCTCTGACCTTCCTTCCACCTCTGAGATGCCAGATTCCTGTTCCTCAACTCTAGCTCTTGACTTTCCTAGGCTGTATATCTTTTTGATTGACGGTGTTATTCAGTGACTCCTATCAAATCAATTTCTTTTGTGGCATCCTATCCCATCAACTTTTGGTAAATTCTGTGAGGTTGTATTCAGTTCTTCATAAAAGCCATGGAGCAGAAAACTTAATCATGTTCTTTGACATCCTTTAAACAACCAGATGTTCACTTTCCTTATAGCCTCCTTTGATGTTCAGGGTTTCACATTTAAAATGGAAGAGGAGGGGAAACAAAGGCTGTGCCCTATATTCTTTTCAATCCTTGCCCCAGCCTTGTAGTCATTAAAGATGCTTTTCAGGTTTTACCGTTTCCTTCAGATGGTATGACTCATTCGCACATGAATCGGCAGTAGAGTGTAGAAGTTGCCGTGTTTGATGTCTCTTTCTTTGACCTCTGATCAACATACTCCAGAAAGAGGAGATATCTTGCGTTTGGTTCTATATCTGGTCCACATTGAACCCCCTCAGAAACTCTCAACAACCACACGTCTCTTACTCTTGGACCTTGCAATAAGTGTCCTTTTATATTCCAACAATATGGATCTTTACTCTTTTTATTTTATTTATTTTTTTAAAAATTATTTGTTTTTAGTTTTCAACATTTACTTCCCCAAGATTTTGAGTTCCAAATTTTCATGCCCATCTCACCCCTCCCCCACCCCAAGATGGCATGCATTCTGAATATCCCTTCCCCTAGTCTGCCCTCCCTTCTATCTCTACCCCCCCTTGTCTTATCCCCTTCCCCTTCTATTTTCCTATAGGGCAGGATAGATTTCTGTACCCCATTTCCTGTATTTCTTATTTCCCAGTTGCATATGAAAACTTTTTTTTAACATGTGTTTTTAAAACTTTGGGTGCCAAATTTTCTCCCTTCCTCCCTCCCCACCCACCCTCATTGAAAAGGCAAGCAACCAAAACACTTCCATAGTAGTCATGTTGTGAGAAACCAACTCTATTTCCCTTAATCCTATACTCCCCATTTATTATATTCTTTCTTTTGACCCTATCCTTCCTCAGAAGTGTTTCCTTCTGATTACCCCTTTCCCAATCTGCCCCCTCTCTATCATCCCCTGCTCTCTTGCCCCTTCTCTCCCTATTTTCTTGTAGGGTAAAACAGATTTCCATACCCAATGAAGTGTGTATGTTATTCCCTCCTTAAGCCAAATCCTATGAGAATAAGATTCATTCATTCCCTCTAACCTTCCCCTGTTTCCCCACCACTGTAAGAGCCTTTTCTGTTTTTTGTGAGATAATTTACCCCATTCTACCTCTCCCTTTCTCTTCTCCAGTATAATCCTCTCCCCTTAATTTTATTCTCCAGATATGACCCTGTGTCCTCTATCTATCTTTCTATCTATCTATCTATCTATCTATCTATCTATCTATCTATCTATCTATCTACATACATACATATAATTTTTTCCCTCCAACTACCCTAATACTGACAAAGGTCTCATGAGTATAAATATCATCTTTCCATGCAGAATGTAAACAGTTCAACCTTAATAAGTCTCTTATGATTTCTATTTCCTGTTTACCTCTTCATGTTCCACTTGAGTCTTGTATTTGAAAGTCAAATTTTCTATTCAGCTCTGGTCTTTTCATCAAGAATTCTTGAAAGGCCTCTATTTCACTGAATGACCATTTTTCCCCTGAAGGATTATACTCAGTTTTGCTGGGTGATTCTTGGTTGTAATCCTATCTCCTTTGCCCTCTAGAACATTATATTCCATGCCCTGTGGTCCCTTAATGTAGAAGCTGCTAAATCTTGTGTTATCCTGATTGTGTCTCCACAGTACTTGAATTGTTTCTTTCTGGCTACTTGCAATATTTTCTCCTTGACCTGGGAACTCTGGAATTTGGCTACAATATTCCTAGGAGTTTTCTTTGGGGATCTCTTTCAGAAGGTGATCTGTGGATTCTTTCAATTTGTATTTTGCCCCTGGTTCTAAAATAAAAAGGGCAGTTTTCCTTGATAATTTCTTGAAAGATGTTGTCTAGGCCCTTTTTTTGATCATGGCTTTTTAAATTCTCTCTCCTGGATCTATTTTCCATGTGAGTTGTTTTTCCAATGATATATTTCACATTATTTTCTAATTTTTCATTCTTTTGGATTTGTTTTATAGTGTCTTGATTTCTCATAAAGTCACTAGCTTCCAATTGCTCTATTCTAATTTTTAAGGAAGTATTTTCTTCAGTAATCTTTTGGACTTCCTTTTCCATTTGGCCAATTTTTCTTTTTAGGGCATTTTTCTCCTCATTGGCTTTTTGGACCTCTTTTGCCATTTGGGTTAGGCTATTTTTTAAGGTGTTATTTACTTCAGTATTTTTTTGGGGGGAGTCTCCTTTAGCAAGCTGTTGACTTGTTTTTCATAATTTTCTTGCATCACTCTCATTTCTCTTCCCAGTTTTTCCTCTACTTCTCTTACTTGCTTCTCAAAATCCTTTTTGAGCTCTTCCAAGGCCTGGGACTGATTCGTATTTTTCTTGGAGGCTTTGAATGTAGGAGCTTTGACTTTGTTATCTTCTTCTGGTTGTATGTTTTGATCTTTGTTACTAAAAAAAGATTCTATGACACTTCTTGTGAGGTTTGCTCATGATCCCAGCTAATTACTTGAGTTATAAACCCTTTATTAAGGTAGAGGTCTGCTTCCAATGTGGAGAATGTACTGTCCCAAGCTTTGGGGGTTTGTACAGCTGTTTTCAGAGATACTTCTAGGGACCTGTAAATTTTCAGTTCTTCCAAGATGGTATGATAAGGGGTGAGGTGTTTACTCTTTTCCTGGCCTGTGCTCTGGTCTGTGAGTGACCACAAGCACTCTTTTTCTGTCTTGAAATGGTGAGGAGTATTTCTTCTTCACTGCCACTACAAGCTCCACCATGCCAGAGCTCCTCCTCGCCCTAGGACTACCTCTCAAAACTGTAACCCAGATCCAAGCATGGGCAAAGCAAGAGATTCCTGCCTCAGCACTGGCAAAGAGATCCCTGAAATCCCCCTCTGATCAGCCACCCAATTCCCCATCAGTCTGTGGGCTGGAAGCTCTGGAGGCAGCCGCAGCCCTGGGGCCACACTCGGGAAGTGGGGCTGAGACCTAGCTTCTCTCTCACCGCAGAAACAGACTTTTCCCACTGACCTTCAGAGTTGTCTTTGGTGTTTGTGGGTTGAGAGGTCTGGAAACCACCACAGCTGCCCGCAATTCAGTCCTCTGAGGCCTGCTCCAGGTTTACTGTGGCCTGCTTGCCCACGCTGAACTGCGCTCCTCTCCCAGCGCAATGTACCTTTCTGATCAACCATCTAGGTTGTTTTGAGCTGGAAATTTGTTTCATTCTCTCTTTTTGTGGGTTCTGCTGCTTTAGAATTTGTTTAGAGCCACTTTTTATAGGTATTTGGAGGGGTTTGGGGGAGAGCTCAAGCTAGTCACTACTTTCACTGTGCCATCTTGGCTCTGCCCTGAGAGTAAGGAACCTTACTCTTGTTTTAGGGGCCATGAACTGCTAATTTCCTCAGAAGGTCCCCCTAAAGGAAGAGACTTATAGCTAGCCCATCACTCTGAGGACTCAGATTCTTCTTTCATCTCTCTCTTTTCTTCTCTGTGCCATGGCTAGCTTTGCCACTCACCTGTGTGACATTAGAAAAACAAGTCAATCTTTGTGAGCCTCAATTTCCTCATTTGAAAAAAAAAAGGGGGTGGAACTAGATGGCATCTATGTTCCTTTCTTATTTTAAATCTGTAACTGTATATTTCTGTCACTAGCCAGAGTAGAAGTTGGTTAGTATTTTAGAGTCACCTGGTCCCAGAAAGTTGACATATTTGCTCCTAAGCCTGTTTCTCTCTAGTGGTGGACATCCCAATTGCATTCCTCAGAGACACTAGGCTGAGTAATGAGATAATGTGGTCAGAAGAGAAAAAAAAAAAAGAATCCCTGTGAAGGAAGGCACAATACCATGTTTTGAAGGCTCACCCTTTGCTTGTGAACAGTTCAAACTTGAGGCATGTGAAGAGATGTTTCTCCATTGTATACACTGTTTATTTCTTTTCCTTCAGAAGAAAGATTTTGCACCTCACTGCTTTCATTTGTGACTCCTAGGTCACCTGTCAGAATGAGAGAATAGTAAGAGAAAAGGTAATGAATGTTTTGACTAACAAAGGAAAGGAGGGAAAAAAAACAACACAGATGCATACACACAAAATTTTAAAGCAAATAAACAAGAATGGGACAATACAGGTTATGGAAAAACCATTCAGTCTCTAACTGCTGCGATCAGAATTTCTGCTTATGAGAGGGTCATAAGAAAAAAAAGAAAGATGATAAAAGGAAGAATAGAATGAATATTTGTATTCCATTAATGTGGAAAGCAAGGATGATTGTACAGAGGAGAGAGCAAATTTAAGGGACCAATGGGGTCTGGGAAGTTAGGAGGTAACTGGAGTTTGAAGAGAGGTGTCAGGACATGAATGAGACAGAAACTGATGAAAGCTGATAGCAGCAGGGGGCAACCCAAAAACAACTGGGGAAAATAAAATGATCAAAACAACACATTCCAGAATCAAATAGACCATCTCTTGCATATTGGTCAGATATGTGTGCCTTTTTAAGATATGGAAGGCAGGAGGAGAGGAGAATCTGAGGGGGGCTTTGAAAGTAATCAAAGGAGGCCCAATCACACATTAAAGAATCAAAGACCCTTTTAAAAAAAGGGACATATAAAGAAAGCAAATGAAGTACAGGAAATCCAGGGAAGTGTACATAGAAGACTATTTCTGTGGAAGAAGTCAATGAGGTTTGCTGGGGATGTTTATCACCTTCAGTGGCAATAATAATACTAGGTGATGTTTATGGAAGACTTTCTGATTTACAGAGTGTTTCCCATAAATGATCACGTTTGGTCCTCACAGTAATTGTAAAAAAAATAGGTGCTTTTCTCATCTCCATTTTGCAGATGAGGGAACTGAGAGTTCACATTCATATATTGAATTATGTAAGCACTGGATTTTATAATACTCTATTTGTATAGAGAAAAAGCATTGTGTTATGGATAGAGAGCCAACCTTGGAGTTAGGAAGATCTGAGTTCAGGTCCCTTCTCTAGCACATATTGACTGTGTGACCCTGGAGAAGTTATATCACCTCTCAGTGCCAACTCCTTGAGACTAAATTGCCAAGGAAGTGTTGCTATGCATTGGTAGAGGGAGTTTCCTCACTGGAAAGCTCTCTATATGAATGACATCACAGAACTGATATCATGGAATCTCAGAATCAGAAACAACATCAGAGGTCATCTGATCCAACTTACATATGAGCAGGAAGCTCCTCTAAAACATCCCAATGAATTATCATAATACCTACACTTGAAGACCTTTTGTGACAGGGACCTCATCACCTATAAAGCTCACACATTTTAGGAAGCTGTAATTTTTAGGAAGTTATATAGAATCATCCTCTTTTTATACTAGCATGTACTTCCCTTCAGATCAGTTCACTTAACTTACTTTTTTGCAAGACACATTTTTTTGTCTAAAAATCTTCAACCATGAAAGCTACACAAAGAGAGGCAGGGAAGGAAGGCAGCATGCAGTGGAGGGAGGAGTAGGGTAAGCAGGGTACAAGACTCAACAGGGAGGTCAACTGCCTTTGCCATGGAGGCCAAGAAAGGCTAATGAAATCATGGTGCTCTTGTTTTCCTGGGAAATGGGTATGGGATGGAGAGAACACATTGGAGAATTTTCTACTTGACATGGTTAAAATTGAAAGCCATAACCAGAGAGGGAGTTAGTCTAGTATATCTAGAGAAATGGCATACATCTTCATGATACCATTATCCAGGGAAAAATACTGGCACTCTTGGGCAGCATCTCTGTAGCTTTATTATCCAAGGGAGATGTCTGGAAGACATCATTTGCAATAGTAGCAGCAGTGAAGACCAGGAAGAGGATATAGAGTCATGCTCTTGACTAAACTACTCAAGGAATTTTTAAGAAAAGGAAATAGGGGTCACCTATTTGCTTCATCTTTTGAGAAGGCAGGGGAAAGAGGGAAAGGGCCTCCCTTACCTCAGGGAATCATTTGTCCCCCACTTCCTTTCAGATTCATACATGATTCTTGGTTGAATACTCAGAAAGACCCTAGAAGCCTCTTAGGGTAGGGGTAGAAGCACAGTATTGGGCCAGATAGTGCCCTGTGTCTCTTGAGCTTCCTGAGGGACAAATGCAGCCCCACCTAGTAGAGAAAGGACTGAAACTGCCCAACTTAGGTATAGGGAGGGCCCCAACTCCCATTTCTAAGCCTCAGCCACCTGGTGCTTGTAGAGGTCCTTAATGATCACATGGGCAGTCTAGCACATAGGGGTCTGTCCTAGGACAAGGAAGAAGTAAGTACTGTTGAGATTTTGGTTACTCCTCTTCTGCACATTTGGTATACTTGGCCCCAGCAAGGCGGATCAGCAGAGCCATGAAAAGTGATGACAATGCGGGTATTAGCTGTTTGCAGGTCATAGGGCAGGACTAAGAGGGAATCATACACTTTGTATTGCATCTGACCAATTCTATGGATCACATAAAATCCAAAAACCTTCCCACACCAACTGGCCCACCATGATGCTATCTCCAATGAAGGCTATGACTTTCTACATGAGTACAGTGTAGGACACTAGTGTCTATACCCATCCAGTACTACAAAGATCATGCCCAGGATATGGAGGCAAGCAGAAGCCTTAAATCAAGGTTCAGAGAAGATTTTGGAATGGAGTGGGTTGGCCAGAGAACAGAGGTAAAGTAACAATCACTCAAATTTCTCAGTGGCTTCACTATCTCTCTTCTCTCTCCATCCCTTGTCATCATTTTTGGGAGTTCTGGTATTTATTCATGTTGACAAACCTTTTTGATGCCTGTTTGCACAATTCTTCAACTTTTTTCAGCTTCAATGACCTTCTCCTCTATAATAGCATAGTTACATACCAACATGGTTATACCATGCACCTTGCCACCTTAAGGAATTGAGTCAGCAATAGAAAAGGAAATTGGAAATTTCATTCTCTTCAGCTTCTTGGAATTAGTCCATATCACTATGTTCATGCTGTTTCTCTAAACAAAAGCACCCATGCTCTCATCATCACCAAATCTAATCACATTTTTTCAGTCCTACCTTTCTTGACCTCTATAGTTTTTAATGCTAGTCATCACCCTCTTCTTTCTGGATACTCTTACCTTTCTTGGCCTCAAATTCCCTGCCTTGCCTCTGTTATCCACCAACCTCTACCAGGCTGTGCTCTAGAAATGTCTATAACTCTCTAGATTGTACAAAATTTTAGTAGCTGCTTTTCAGGGCTGGTCTTCCAAGGCAGATTGGCCAATAAGGTCAGAACCAAAGGAAATAGTCTACATACAGAGAGAATTATCTGGACCCTGCTCATCTACAAAATAAACTACCCACTTCCAGAGTAGGGTTTTCCTTTCAATGTGTTTATGAAATGGGGACCTAGGCTTTAGCTGTAACTAAATCAGCCAATTGGGAAAGTAGACAATTATGCATCTTTTCCTCCATGGCCTAAACAGCTATTCTATAGCAAAGGAACGCAAAGTAGTCTTTGTTGGACCTAGAACACAAAATATGCTGAGAATAATAGAATCAACTTGTCAAGCTGGGAGGTACCAAAAAGGAATAGATCACTTAATCCAGCAAATGACCTTTTATTTTGGGGGCCATTTTATGCCCAGGGAGAACACAATGCTTTATACATAGTAGGTACTTAATTAATGTTCATTGAACATCCTTAATTTCAATTTAGTTCAATTTGATTTCCTAGAGCATCAGACATCCCTGCTGGCCACATCCTAAGGAAGAGGATTTCAAGTTTCTGGTAGGCTTAAGGAAGTTTTGTTTTGTAGGACATCTGGGTAGTGCAGCAGATAGAGCACCAGGCTTGGAATCAGGAAGACTTATCTTCATGAGTTCAAATCTAATCTCAGATCCTTTCTAGCTGTGTGACCCTGGACAAGTTACTTAATTAGCCCTGTTTGCTTCAATTTCCTTATCTGTAAAATGATTTGGAGAAGGAAATGGCAAACCACTATAATATCATCACCAAGAAAACACCAAATGGGTTCAAGAAGAGTTAGATATGACTGAACAACAACATGTAAACAAAGGGTTTCAATATTCCTGGAATAATAAAACTCAGGTCATTTTTACTGATATAAACTGAGAAATGGAGCTGGCATGAAAGAAGGTCAGGGACACCTCCAAAGTCCTGTTAGGGAAACTGAGACACATGTACAAATTCTCCATCCGCTCTCTACCTGTCATTCTTAAGTTACTACAAATGATTAGAGATGTCAACACAAGTCCTGATGGTGTAAATTTCAGGCAATTTCAGTCCCACCCTTGTGACACAAGATGTGTATTAAATAGTAACAGCTGAGTGTGCCACTCCAAAGGGAAAGGGATCCCTGTCAAAAGAAGAAAATAAAACAGGCCACATGGAACAAAAACCCATGTGTGCTCACAGAACATCTTAGGGGAGAGAAGGACTCTTTCCAAAGAGGAGTCTTTCCATTTTCTTTCCCTAATACTAGCTAGGTATCATGGACAGGATCCTGGCTATGGCAATAGAAAGATCTGACTTCAAATCCCACTTCAAACACTTACTGGCTGTGTTGCTAGACAAGTCATTTGGCTTTTATGTACCTCAGTTTTCTCATCAGTAGAATAAGGAGATTAGACTTGGTGGTCTCTGTTGTCCTTCCTAGCTCTAATTCTATGACTATAGCCATACTTCCTTGTCTCTCAAGTCTCCTCAACACACACTCTCCGCTCCTGACACACCAGTCACTTCACTCTTGCAGATTCAGTAATATCATTTTAGATATGGAAGAGAACTCAAAGACTTTTTAGACCAACCTAAATCTATGTAAGAATCCTCCCTATAACATAGCCAACAAATGGTCATCTATCCTCTTCTTAAGACCTCCAGTAAAAAGGAATTTACTACTTTTAGAAACCTATTTCACTTTTGGATGGACCTAATTGTTATGACTTATTTCCACTTGACAACACAGAAATTTGCCTCTTTTCAATGACCACATGTTATTCTGGGTTTGGGTCTCTAAGGACCAACAAAAAAAATCCATTTCCCCTACCAGCTGACCCAGCTACAATACGGCCATCTCCACTGTAAGGCATTGGCTGGTAGGGTTTGAGAAAGTCACACAGAAGAGGAATTAGGTTGATTATGTTTGACTCTAGAGGGTAGAAGAAGATGCAATCTGTGGAAGGTATAGGTAAAAAATTCCAGAGCCATATAAGAACAGGAATCAAAGAGATGAACTAGATGACTAGACAACTTGAGGTTCCTTGCAGCACTAAATCTATGATGCTATGGGTACTTGTCTCATCCACCCAACTTAATTTTCAGGTACTTTAGTTTGCATGTAATCTTCTTCACCACCTACACAATAGAACACATAATAGATATGGAGTAAATACTTGTTTGATAAATGACCCAATGAGTCATCTCCATCCCAGGCTGAGAACCTCATAACTTGCAGACTACTGAAATAAGATCCTAAAACCTTTTTCTAAAACCTTTTTTTTTTTTGCTCATGTTCTTCATCTTCTTAAATGGAGCTTTCCATAAAGGGAACCCTCACTTCTAGATATCCTAGAGCTCTCCTGCTTCAGTCTATGTTCCAAGCAGAAGGAGCAGTCGAAAGCCTACTGCTCATACACTCTGGAGAAGCATCAAAGTGTCTCCCACCTTCTAAAGCAAGGAAGATGTGTTGACTGGCTCCAAAGGTTTCAGAGTGAGGAGAAAACTTTACCTTATTTTATACCACTGCAAAAGCCAAGCAGTGAGATGGGGAAATGGAATGTCCACACCTCAAATCTGAGCGAGGGGGAGCACCACCCCACCTACACACATCTACAAACCTAAGGCAATGAAATGACAACATATCATTAATTATAATGTTCTTTCTTTCAGCTCAACTTCTTACTTACATGTTATGGTCAGAGAAAGTATGTGTTGGGGGGAAATGGATGGGTGTGTGTTGGGGAGATTATATCTAAACCCTTATATGTGCAGAGATCTCACATGAAAGAGGTACCCAATTTACTCAGAGGCTGGATTCAAGAGTAGTTGTTGTAAAGACAAGAGAAAAACATGAATACCTTTCCAAATAATCACATTTTAATTAAAACAGCATCATATGGCTCCCTGCTGGGGCCTATTTGACTAAACCTGGTAAGTTACAAGAAATATCGACTGCTGTGGGGCCCTCAGCACAAGGACTCCCCACACAGCATGCTGTCAGCTGGCCTTCCTAGACAATGCCATTCAGTGGGCTCACTGCTAGTCTACCAACACGAGTGTTATTTAAAACCCAGGCACTGCTATTGGTTCAGTCTTACAGCCTCAGGCCAGTCGCTTTTCCTTTATGAGTTTTTCTTTTCCAATCTTCAAAATAAACACTAGCTTTAGTAACCTAGGTGTGATTTCACTAGACTCTAACAAAAACGAAAAGTTAAGCATCGCATCATTTTTTTTTAAAACGAGGAAGAAGAGGAGGATTAATGACTTTGAAAGAGAGAGATGATGCCCCTAACAAAGTTAGTTAAAAGGGGTCCTTAACCATTTTGTGTGGAATGGACCCTTTTGGCAGTCTGGTAAAGCCTATGTACCTCTTCTCAGAATAATGTTTCCTAAATGCATAAAATAAAACAATAAGGTTACAAAAGAAATATAATATTGAAATACAATTACAGATAGATATAGATAGATTGATCAATACATAACTAGATCAAACCCTCTGCTACCACTTCTCTCCCACCACCCCTGGCTTGGGAGATCCTGTAGCTTGTAGAACTTACATTTTTTTGTTGCTCATAGAATTAAGGTTGGGTTGGGTCTCCACTGTTATGACAGTGCTTTTTGTGAACAACATTTGGCCTGAGCCTAGAGATTGTGAACTACAGTTTGAGTCTTCAGTGGGGCAGCTACTGGTACTCACAGGTTGTTATTTGTCCTTTCTAGAAGAGGACCATGACATGGGGGATAATGATGTCGTGACTTGCAAGTGAATTGGATTTAAGTGAGACAGAGACAAGTGAAAAGTCACCAGGCTCACTCTCTCCTCTGGAGCCATCTGGGTCCAGTGGCAAGCTATAGATCAGGATGACTAGAGATGGCCCTGAATACAGTAGGAGATCTTGGCCTTTTTAAGCTAAGGTCTTTCCCAGTTCTCAGTTTGATTGAGGCAATGCCCATTCAGTGATTAAGGCTAGGTGAGAAATGAGGCAAAAAATGTCCTCTTTAACCTAGTTTAAAAAAAATCAATCTGGGAGGGGAAGACCCTCAGGATTTCTGGCCAAAACAGAAACAATTGTTGTTTACATTCTTTCTGAGCCACCAGAACCCTACCAACGACCAAGGCAGACTTGGGCTGAGACCTATTGTCGGCCAGTCAGTGTGAATCAGAATGATTTAGGTTTAAGGCATATAAATTTTGGTTACTGAACCTTCAAAAAATATCTTGGGATTTACAGGCTAGATTTCTTTTTTAATTAAGGACCTTGTCTCTAATCTAAATATAATAAATATAAGTAAATACACCTGAAAAATAAATAGGTCCCAGCCCAAGCCTACCTTGGTCATTATTTGGGTTGTTATGATGGCTCAGAGTGAATGTAGGTGACAATTGTTTCTGTTTTGTTTTTACTTTCACCAGAAACACTTTCCCTCCTAGACTGATTTTTTTTTTGACTAGGTAAAAGAGGCCATTTTTTTTTTTGCCTCATTTCTTACCTAGCTTTATTCACTGAATGGGCATTGCCTCAGACAAATGGAGATCTAGGAAAGACCTCAGTTTAAAAAGGCCAAGTTCCCCCATTTGGGGCCATCTTTCGTCATCCTGATTTATATCCTGCCACTGGACCCAGATGACTCTGGAGGAGAGAGTGAGGCTGGTGATTTTGTACATCCATGCCTCACTTAAAGCCAATTCACTTGCAAGTCATGACATCACCTTCCTGATGTCATTTTCCTCTTCAAGAAGGAAGGACAAAAAAGGGATGAGGAGTGTGTATAAACAAGGCAAGGTTGGAATATCACTTTATGTTTACATTTAACAAAATTATACCAATTGCAAGAAGCACCAGTATTTAAGGGCAAGATCATCCCATGGTCAGGGGCCTCTGCCTCATTATGGAAGTCATGAAAAAAATTAAGATGATAATAGGACCATTAGTCAACAGCAGGACAGGAACTCAGGAGCCATAAGGTCCATTGCCTTATTTTATGGATGAGGAAACTGAGGTTCAGAGAATTAGTTCCACAGGTTACAGACATCAAAATCAGGATGAGAACTGACATATACAGATCTCTGTAAGATTTGTAGAGTACTAGGGGCTGTTATTAACTCCTTTTATAGATGAACAAAATAAAGCTAAGAGAATTCCGGTAACTTTTCCAGGGTCTTTTTCCAGGTAAGTGTCTGAAGTAGTGTGCTAACTTTGGTATGATAATGCTAACTGATAATGATAACTTTGGATGATAATGATAACTGACCTTTATATTACATTTGAAAATTTTTAAAATTCTTTAGAAATAGTTCTCATTTGTATCTCACAAGTCTGAGAGAAGATAGGTGCTGCAGGTAAGATTATTATCCCAATCTTGTAGTTAAAGAAACAAAGACTCAGAAGGGTTAAGTAATTTTCCCAGGATCACACAGCTTGTATCTGAGGTTAGATGAAACCTAGGATTTCCTGACTCTAAGTCCAGCATACTTTCTATTATGCCATGTTGCCTAATAATATCTCCGCTACTTCCCTGATGGGGGCATTGCCAGAAACCATTTTGTAAACCTCGACACAATGGATAAATGTGAGATATTATTGTATAAATAGCATCATTTATTATACTTAATATTACCCTTCCCACCACTGCCACCAGGCTTAGGAGCTTAGGCTGTTCCTTCTGTGCTAGGGCAACATTCCCCACTTCCGTCCCCTACACTTAATTACGGAGATAATCTTTTGACAGAAGCAACATGTTTCTGGTTCAGCGTCTTATTACAAACTTCTGAGAAAGAAGCGGGTGATTCCAGATGTTCAGGACAGCTGTAAATCACTGCTGAGCTTTTTTTTTTTAAATTCTGCCATAATTACATGAGGAAATAATGAAGTTAAGAGTTGGTAGGAATGAGTTGTCAGGCAAATGAATCTCTAACAGGTTGGAAGAGTGTGGGGTGACACATTAGCTGTCACAAGCCTGTTACCTGCTACACGGGATGACTTGTTCACCTCACTATTCTTATTTATTCTTTCTCTTGTCTTCAATGCCTTCTCTTTTTATATTCCTGTGCATCCACCTCTAAACATATTGTCCATCCATTAACATTACAGAAGAGATCAATTTTACTTGTTTCAGGTTCAATGAGGCTGATGTAACAGTAGAACCATGGATGAGTGTAACTGATATGGCACAGGAACAATTAAAAACATGTATGGGAGGAAGAGAGAGGAGAGAGAGAGAGAGAGAGAGAGAGAGAGAGAGAGAGAGAGAGAGAGAGAGTGAGTGAGAGGCAGAGAGAGGCAGAGAGATGGAGAGAAGGGAGGGGAAAGGAGAGAGGTGGAGGGGGGGAGAGAGAGAAGGAAATGTATATTTATTGTGCACCTACTATGTGTCAGGCTTTGTGCTAAGTGCTTTACAAGTATTATCTCATTTAATCCTCACAATAACCTTGGGAGATTGGTGCTATTATTATTCCCACTTTACAGTTGAGGAAACTGAGGCAAGCAGAGGTTAAGTGAATTGTCCAGATTCATATAGCTAATACATGTTAGAAGTTGGATTTGAACTCAAGATTTCTTGATACCTAACTGCTTCAGAATTAGAGTTAGGGTTAGAAAGAGAGAAACAGAAATGAAAACAGATATAATGAGAAAGAGGAGGAGGGGACATGGGTAGAGATACAAATAAATGTGAAAACAAGACATACAAGTATAGCTCACATTTGTACAGGGCTTTGTTATATATCTCAGGTTTTCTCAGTATTCAAATTCTTCAATGAGTCTGGGATCTCAAAAATTTATATAATGTCTTCAGTGATACCAAAGATACAAATTTTAGCTCATCCATACCTTCTCGTCCTTTGCTACTCTTGTCCACGACCTCTTATATATTTACCAGAGGAAGTCCACCCAATGTTTGGAAAATCTTTTCAATATGTTCTTGAATTTATTTTTCACTATTCTAATGTTTTTATTGTTGTGCTTACTTAACAGATGAAGAAAATGGGACTGAGAGGGATGAAATGATTTGTTCAAGGTCACCTAGCTATTAATTATAGAAAGTAGAATTTGAATTTTGATTCTCTTGACTAGAATCCTAACACTCTGGACACTGTGATAACTTCTTTAGAGAGAGCAGGAGAGAAAGAGAGTGATAGAGAGAGGAGGAGAGAATGAGAACATTGGAGATTTTTAAGGCAAGTATGCGGCCTAAATATGAATACCAGACCTAGGATTTCTTGCTGACTCTGGTGGTAATTTGTCAAATGCCCCCAAGTAAAATTATTCCTGTTAGACTTTGGAGATACCAGAGTAAATAAGCAGATAGCAGAGTTTAGAATATGAAATAGGCACCCTCAGGCTCATATCTGATGTGTTGGAGGGTGACCCTGTCCCTAGGTGTTTGTGATAGAGGCCTGATCGTGTAGAGAAAGGAAGGAATAAGAATGAGAGAATAGTTGAGCATAATTGTCACTGTGACCATGCATGGCCATTCTGGTGTTCTTCAATGAGCCTTGAATTGTGGTAAATCATGTGCCAGAGATGCGGGCACAGGGTTCTGATGGAATCTTCAGAGTAGAGCCTGGAAGTATCTTTGGGTTCTAGAGACCTATCTAAAGTAGCATGATTATAAGTCAGAGAGCAAATAAGGAGAGATCACTAACAGATACGACATTTGAATGGCATATCTCTGGGCCCATGGGCTCATGAGACATACCCCTTTCTACCTTAGGCCTCTAGAAAAGCAGCGTAGACAAGTGTATAGAGTGCTGGAGTCTGAATGAACTGGGGTCAAATATGACCCCTGGCACTGGGTGTATACCCCAGAGAAGTCATTTAGCTTCTGTGATTTCTTCATGTGCAAAATGAGGGACTGGGTTGGATTACATCTAGGGCCTCTTCCATCTCCAAGCTATGAGCTTTTGATCTAATGATTTTAAATGTATATGGTAGTTGACTTGTAAATATGCTGAGATGTTGTTTAAACAGGTTGGTTTGTTCATCTTTGTATGAGATGTTAATGTTGGTCTAAACCTAACTTCTTCTAGAATGATTTCTAGTTTAATGAGAAATTTTTATGAAACAGTTCTTACCCCAATGATTGGAATAATTGGGTTCGTTGAGCACTGCCCTACTATGTTCATGTGATTCTGTAAGTTGTGGACTTAACCTCACCCATGTGTTCCCAATATCATCTATATTTTAAAATAATAGTGCTAATACCTAACATGTATATAGCATTTTAAGTTTTGCAAAACACTTTACAAATTTAATCTCATTTTCCTCACACCAACTTTGGAAGATATGAGTGATGATGATGATGATGATGATGATGATGATGATGATGATACCCTTTTTTTCAGATGAGAAAATTGAGGCTTATGGAGGTTAAATGACTTGTCTAGGGTCACCTAGCTAGGAAGAGTCTGAGGTTCAGATTTGAACTCAGGTCTTCCTGGTTCCAGGTCTAGTGTTCTATCTACTGTGCTCCCTAGATAGACACTACATAGTTTTGATATTTACTGTATTGTAATGTAGTTTGAGATTTGATATTGCTGGGCTCCTTTCCTTCCCACATTTTATTCCCGTTATTTACCTTGACACTTTTTTTTCCCTATCAGGTGATTTTTTTCCCCTAACTTTCTAAAGTAATTCTTTGGTAGTTATATTGATATGGCCCTGCAATTCTGATGTGGTCATATGGCTTCTGACTGAAATACTCCAGTGATAAGGGGATTGATTATATTCCAATAAGAGCTCATATTTCTATAGTACTTTAGAAAAAAAAAACCATTTCTGAGCATCTCTCTGTATTACTAAGTTTTTTTTTTTTTTTTAAATTGCAAAGCTACTTTGCTTCAGAGCCACCCTTTACTAGCTACTTCTGGCCTCTGGGACCAAACAAGACAAGATTAATTCCTTTTTCCAAATGTTGTTGTTGTTTTTGTTCCGTTATTTCAGTCATGTCCAGCTCTTCCTGATCCCATTTGGGGTTTTCGTAGCAGATATACTGGAGGGACTTGACATTTCCCTCTTCAGCTCATTTTACAGATGAAGAAATTGAGGGTAAAGTGACTTGCCCAGGGTTACGCAGCTAGTAAGTTTCTGAGGTTAGATTTGAACTCAGGAAGATGAATCTTCCTGAATCCAGGCCCAGCATTCTATCTACTGTGTCATCTAGCTGCCAACATGATAGCACTTCAAATATTAGAAGACAAGCTATCATGACTACCCCTAAGCACTTTCTTCTGTAGGCCAAACAGCCCCAGAGCACTATATTAGCACTAAAATGGAAGAAAGGCCCTTATCCCATTCCTTGGGAACTTCAGTAACAGCATGATCCTTTACTTAACTCTGTGCCAGTCAGATAGAGAAAGAGCTGAGGAATCATATGCCCATGCCACTCTGGCTAGGTTGCAACCAAATGAGAGCTGGGTCCAGAATCCTTCATTCAAATTATTTAACTCAGTTAAATTAAACATTTCATCTTTGAAAGAGGAGTGTTTGGACAGAAGAAATGATGCCACCATTTGACTCTGTCATCTTCTAGAGGAGTGAGGAACTGTGGGTTCTCTTAGAATAAGGGATCAAATCAGCTTCAGCTGGAGAAAGTCTTTTATGAGGTGGAAATAAGGATATACAGTTCAGAATCACAGATAATTACCTCGATCTTCCAATTTGATTGTGCTTTTAAAATGTAGTATAGAGTCATTGCAGGGACAGGTCTTAGAAATCAGGTAGCTCAACCCCTTCACTTTAGAGATGAGAAAGCTAAAGTTCAATGTCACACAGGGAGCTTCAGGGTTTCAGCACGGGTCTTCTGATTCCATAGGTAGAGCTTTTGTCGTTATATTATGTTGTCACTTATGTTAAAAAGCTCTTGCATTCCACTGGGACACTGGGGATGTGACAAATAGTCTTGGGGTTGACCAATTCATTATAAGTATTATCTATGGCTCTTTATGTCCTATTGTAAGTGAAATGGAAAGGCTCACGACCTGTTCTGCTATATGGTTCACCAAACATCTTTCTTTCCATTCAGATGTTAGATTGGGTGTTGGATACTGACAACCAAAGATTTCCTCTTTGTAGTAATAATAATTGTTAAAGGAAATTCGGGTCAAGCATTGACTGGCATCGTGAAAATGAAATGTCATGTGACAGGGCACATCATGGATTGCTCTCCAAAGAATGAAAGTTGTTTTTTAATGGTAAATGTTGATTAGTGAGTCATGTGTTGTGTGAAACATGGAACAACATGACAGTTGTATTATGTCTTCACAACCTGATACAAAGGCAGAGTCATCCATATAAGGCCATGTACCAAAAAGAAAGAGATTCAATGAAATAGAATTCAATGAGCATGTAACAGCCCTTACTGTGCGCCATGTGCTGTTAATCACCAGGGATACAATGATAGTCCTTGTCTTCTGGGAGCTTGCTTTCCACTAGTGTAGTGAGGAGGACAGGATACAACTGAAACCTGATCATGAACAAGCCCTCCTCCCTGAATATCCTCAGGTGCATGCATGGAATCCTATGAGGTATCATTTCCTACAGTAGTTGGAGAGGGATCTTGGTGTTGGAGAAGGCAGCTCTACATGGAGTCAGGAGAGACAGATGCAAATCTTTTCTTTGATACTTACTGTGTAATCATGTCCTTACCTCAGTTTTCTCTTTTATAAAATGGGAATAATACCTATAGTGACTGATGCATAGAGCTGACACAAGAACTAACCAAATTTGATAATGTAGATAAGATGTTTTGCAAAGTGCTATACTAATGGCAGCTATTATTATTCTACTCCTCTCACATCTATTTGAAACACAAGAATTCAGTTCAGCAAACATTTGTGAAGGATCAATTATGTACAAAGAACTGTGCAAAGAAAAATGGAAAATACTATAATGCCCATCCTCAAAGAACTTAGAGTCTACTTACGGAGAGATCAATGACTACATAATAATTTGGAGAGGCACAGGTGCTAACAACTAAGGGTATCAGGAAAGTTGTCCCCAAAGAGGCAGAACCTGAGTTGAATGTTCAACAAATCTAAGGATTCTTGGGGCAGCTAGGTGGTGCAGTGGATAGGGCACCGGCCCTGAAGTCAGGAGGACCTGAGTTCAAATCCAGCCTCAGACCAAACACTTGACATTTCCTAGCTGTGTGACCCTGGGCAAGTCACTTAACACCAATTGCCTAAAAGAAAAAAAAAAGAAATCTAAGGATTCTAAAACATGAAGGAGCAGAAGAAGTCCTTCCATGTTTGTAGGGCAGCCTGTCCAAAGGTACAATGGTGAGAATACAATTTCACAGTGCATCAAGTTGAGAGAATGTAGAGGACCTGTAGGGAAATAATGTGAAATAAGCCTCAATATCTAGGCTGGAGATACATTGTTAATGGATTTAAATGACAAGCAGATGAATTTATATTTTAGCCTAGAGGTAATAAGGAAGGAGCCTCTGATGATTCTTGACTGGAGGAGTAGCGTGACCCAACTATTTTGACAGCTGTGTAGAGAATGGATTAGAGAAGGCAGAAATTGGAAATGAGAAAAATTCCTAGAATTTTGGAAGAGATGATGAGCACTTACATTTTGAGAGT
The DNA here is from genome assembly GCF_003287225.1 of Phascolarctos cinereus. NCBI lineage: Eukaryota > Metazoa > Chordata > Mammalia > Diprotodontia > Phascolarctidae > Phascolarctos > Phascolarctos cinereus. The sequence continues at coordinate 38,029,952 of NW_027555736.1, forward strand.
AGAGAGAGGCTTGGGTATTAATTGAAGGTAAAACCAATTTCTGAGGAAAAATACGCTAAAACTTCAAAGATTCAGTTCTGAGGGTCTGGGTGCTCCTTCTGTTGACTCAGATCTTCATGCCTTAATAGATTTTTTTCCTCAAGAATTTCTATGTTTAAAATGTTTTATTACCTAGTGGTCACACATTCATCCATGAGCTTCTTTGAACATTATTAGGCTGGTCCTGAGATGATAATCAGATAGCAAGCCCACATCCAAAGTCTTTCCATCTAGGTAGGACCTGACCACAAGAGGTTTCCAGTAGCATAACCTCTGGACATTCAGGCACAGGTTCACCTCTATAACTAAATAAAACCCCAGTAGGGTACTTCAATGAAGGATGTCAAAAGATAACTCTCACTCTTCCCCCAGAGTACTTTAAGAGATGTGAGAGATTTCATCTCAATCTCTATTTATCCCATTAGTATCATGGGATCCATGGTATTAGTCTTTTGGCTAGACCACTGGAAAAAAATCATTACATGAAAAGAGGGTAGACATGATACATTGGAAAGAGTACAGGTTTTGTTTTTTGTTTTTGTTTTTGTTTTGTTTTTGGGTGAGGCAATTGGGGTTAAGTGATTTGGGTCACACAGCCAGGAAGTGTCAAGTGTCTGGTCTGAGACCACATTTGAACTCAGGTCCTCCTGACACCAGGGCCAGTGCTCTATCCACTGTACCACATAGCTGCCCAAGAGCACAGGTTTTGGAGTCCAAAGATGTAGGTTTAAATCCCAGCTCTGCCATTGTCCACCTATGTGACCTTAGCCAAGTCATTTACCTTCTCTGGGATTCAGTTTTCTCATCTTCAAAATGAGAAGGTTGGATAGAATGGCCTTCAACATCCCTCCTGGTTCTAAGTCTCTGATCCTGTGCTTTCTTTCATCATTCTTGTCCTACTTAACTGTCTGATTTCTGAAATTAAACCAAAACAATACATTACTTTGGCTGGCATAGGTCCTAGTGATGACCCAAGCTCTCTGTCTTTTTGAATCTGGGACTTATGTCCTATTTCTGTGTTTTGCTGTATTTTCAGACTATTTGCCTGCTTCACCTTTGCCTGTGGACCAGTCTTTCATAGTCCACCCTTTGACTACAACCTCACTGGTTTCTATCCTAGCCTCTTTGAATTGGTTATGTACTATTTCCAGATTTGTCACAAAGCCAATTGAAGATTTCCTCTGTTTATATCACTTCATCTAATGAGTTTCTGGAAATAGGTGCATAGGTGTGATGCTTACTCACATAAGATTTATAATTTGTGGCAACAGTTAGTGTGGAAATTTAAAAGATACTCAGAGAGTTAAACCTTGATCTAATATATTAATTTGATAGACTAATAATATTTTTTGTAATGTAAAATAAAAGTTTAGACTGAGCCTTAGAGAGTTCCATCCAGCTTTAGTGTTTTGTGATTATATTATAAATATCAAATACAAAGAATAAGGCCATATTTTGGGAAGGGCAAACAAGATGGCCTCACTATTTCAATCACATAGAGATTTGGAAAAAAATGTTGAGTCACTTCAAATCAAGGAAGAGTAACCAGAAGAGCTGGAATTTTAGTAGAAGTACTTTGGCTAGACCATATCACGGACTGAAGTTGCCCTTTTGGTATAGAACATATAAATAAGAGCCAATGATTCTACAGTGGAAGAAATGAGAGTCAAGGGTAAGGTAAGTAAGAGGAGGAGAGTTTGTGGTGGGAAAATAGAAAAATCTGAGGGTCATAATGGAGTTTGAGAAATTATACCAGTGCAAAAGCACTAATAGTGTTGGGTCAATTGTAAGGTTACACAGAAGGAAGGACAAATTGTAAATTTTTGCTTAACCACAATCCTAGTTTGCACATGGGAGGTTGAGGAGGTGGGCTCTTGGGTGAATTCAGTCAGGCTAATTATCTTGAAAGTAGTGAATTTATGATCCTTTGAAATATTCAAAGATGCCTTGATTACTTCTGGAAAAAATTCATACTTTTGATAGGGTTTGGAACAAATGACCTCCATTTCCTTCTAACTCTGATTCCATGTTTGCATTAATCCTACTGTGTCCTACTATGGCCATCTATATCTATATCTATCTATCTATCTATCTATCTATCTATCTATCTATCTATCTACCTATCTATCTATCTATCTATCTATCTATCTATCTATCTATCTATCTCTATCTATCTATCCATACATATCTATATCCATATCTATATAGCATTGTATTTAGTTCTATTAGTAAATTATATGGAATGTGATTTCATTTGTGGTGGGAACTCCTAAATGAGGGAATATTCTCTACTTATTCAGCTCGTGGCTTCTCTGAGCAAGTTATAAGAGAGTTTGCTGGAGCCCTGAGACAGTGCCTTGCCCAGGGTTACATGGCTAGTTGGTGTCAGAGGTGGGATCAAACCCAGTTCATCCTGGCTCTGAGGCCATACTGAATTCAGTATGCCATGCTACTTTCTAGTAGATGAATGGTTACAATGTATCTGGCTTTTTGAATTCAATTATTTTCTTTTCCAAAATTTGAAACCAAATAATTTTGTTGACATGGGTACAACTTTGGAATTTACAATGAGTTTTGTTCTTATCCGTGATATTAATGGTTTGGGGAATAGCAGAATTTCCAGTGTTTGACAATGAATTCCTTTTTAAAACCTACACTAGAACTAAAAGAACTGCCTTTCATACAATTTTTATAGAAGATCCCAAGAGAAAGGTCTGAGAATTTTGCTTTACTACAGGCTTATTATGAATCAATATTATGATGTTGCCTGTCAATTTTTAAAAGTTAACATAATTTCAGATTGTGTTGATAAGTGAATATTTTTGACGAGGCAAGAGATGATCATGCCCTCACATTGTGCCCTGGACAGAACACATCTGGAATATGACATTGTTGTTTAGTCATTTAATCATGTCCAATTCTTCATGACCTTATGGACCATAGCACAGCAATACTGTCCATGAAGTTTTCTTGGCAAAGATACTGGAGTGGGTTCCCATGTCCTTCTCCAGTGGATTAAGGCAAACAGAGGTTAAGTGACTTGCTCAGGGTCACACAGCTAGTAAATGTCTCAGGCTAGATTTCAACTCAGTTCTCCCTGACTCCAGGCCCAGAGCCACCTAGTAGCCTAAAGAATATAGCTAGGTGCCAATTATTGTGAATAAACAATCCTCTGAAGTACTTGCATTATTCAAATTTGCATTGCATATTTCTGTTGGGCCGGAACCAATAGCTATATTTCACATAATTTAACTTCAAACAGAGTGAATATGAATGCATGCAACTACTTTGGAAAATTGTATTATTTGTACTAATCAGAATCTACCTGTAGGGTGTCCAGTTCTGAACCACATTTCAAAAAAGACATTAACAAGATAGAATGTGACAAGAAGAAGCTCAAGAGGATGGAGAAAGCACTTGAAACGATGTAATATGAAGCTAGAATGAAGAACCTGTGAATGATTAAATTGGGGAAAAGAAGACAGTGGAAACATTATGCCTGTCTTAAACTTCATCAAAGATCATTATATGGAAGAAGGGTTAAATTTATATTATTTTCCTCCAGAGGGCAGAATTAGGATCAGTGAAGGGAAGCAGATATTACTCAATATAAGGAAAGACTTCAAAAGAATTTGAGCTGTTCACAAGTGGAGGCAACTGCCTTGCATGTAGTTAATCCTCCATGAGTAGGTGTGCTCAGAGATACTGAATGCTCATCTGTCATTGCTATTTTCCAAAGTCTTCATGTTCCCAGTGGGAGTTGTACTAGGTGGCCTGAGTCTTTGATTCAATTAATCCTACTCTACTTCTCCCTGGTCAGACCACATCTAGGGCATTGTCTTCAGTTCTGGGCATACTATTTTAAAAGGCACATTGCTATAATTGTGCTTGCTACTGATGGGACTGACTGTCTAGTGAGGCACAGAGCTGTCTGTCAGAGGAAGGATTAGAACAGAAGGAAGACCAATATGTCAACAACGTTGTAGAAGATATTTCTGCCTTGTCTAGGAGCCTGGACTTGTCCAAGATTATACAAGTGGTAGATGATCTGTTTTGTTGTTGTTCAGTCATTTCAGTTGTGCCTGCCTCTTTGTGTCCCCATTTGGGATTTTCTTTGCAAAAATAGGGTGGTTTTGCTGTTTCCTTACCCAGCTCAGTGTACATATGAGGAAGCCAAGGCAAACAGCGTTAAGTGACTTGCCCAGGGTCACATAGCTAGTAGTGTCTGAAGCCAGATTTGAACTCAGGAAGATGAATCATCCTGACTCCAGGCTCAACATTCTATCCACTGTGCCACACAGCTGCCCCAGATGTTTTATTTTAAAACTCTTAATATTATGATTCTGTGGTTTTATTAAAAAATTAAAATGTGGCATCTAGGAATATCTTAACTTCCCACCTCCCCAAAACAAAAACAAAACAAACACACAAACAAAAAACCCTAACACTGAACATTTCCCAACAGGAAAATGACATTTTAAACTTAGCAAATTGGGAGAGGCTTAAAGTATCCCACACAAAATTGACGAAATCTGCTGAGATATTATACTACTAATAGGAATCCTAGTTTATATTCTAGTCAAGATACTACAAGAGGAAGATGTATGAAATCATACATTATGCTATGACCCCAAGCAGCTGTTAGTGCCATATGGAATGTCTGGGGAAATGTTTTTTTTCTGTGTAGGAATAATTATACTTCTTGACCTTCTCTTGTTCCTTTTCCAGTCTCTTCCTTCATGATGCATACAGGCTCTGGCATAGGAAACATAACTCTCCTTACAGTGACCTGAGCTCATAAAATGCTTCATTCAATGGCAGAGTTAATGGATGGGAATCTTGGCCTGGCCACTTACCTCCTGTGTGACTCTGAACAAATCACTTAACATCACTGGGCTTCTGTATAATGAGGAGGTTGGATCAGATGGTCCCTGAAGTCCTCTCCAGCTCTAGATTTATGATCCCATGATCATCTCTCTCTCTCTCTCTCTCTCTCTCTCTCTCTCTCTCTCTCTCTCTTTCTCTCTCTCTTTCTCTTTTTCTTTTTGGTGAGGCAATTGGGGTTAAATGACTTGCCCAGGATCACACAGCTAGTAAGTGTCATGTGTCTGAGACTGGATTCGAACTCATGTCCTTCTGACTTCAAGATCAGAGCTCTATCCACTGCTCAACCTAGCTGCCCCCCATGATCTCTTCTTATTCCAAATATATTATCCTAGGATCCTAAAACTTCTCAGACAGCTGATGGTAGCATCCAAGATGATGGTGACTTTGGAGAATTAATAACCAATAGACCTTTAAGAAATGATCCCCTGTTTTCCTGCCACAGGTCCTTCCAGACTGCAAAATAAACAAGCAGATAAATAGAGATAGACTCATAGACAAATAAATAAATAAAGAGCCCAGAGAAACCTGGAGAGAATCAGAATTATTGGTTAATAGCAGGTTTTTGAGAGATCTTTGAGATATGTCAGCTGCTCTTTAAGCAGGAAACCATGAAATTATCAAAATACAGTTGTTCTTTCTTCAGATATGTTTAATGATGGAATTCATTTGCATGCTAAACAAGGACATTGAATTCTAAGAGAGCATGTAAGAAATTTCTAGTGGAGGGTATTTATTTTGTTATCAGTTTTCTATTTTTTCTCTTTTTTTTCCTTTTATTTTATTGTCATCTTTTAATTAAACAGTTTCTTAGCTGGATGTGCTTTTTATTGAGAATTATTAAAGGTGTAAGTATTACTTTATCAAACTGTAGGCTGGATAATTGTGTACTTCTAAATGTGACTCTGGGGAAATTTTAGAATCAGATTGTAGAAGGTACCTCATGAATTGATTGAGCAAGATTGTTACTTTAATGATCCTCCATGCCTCCCTCCCCTTTCCCCTCCACCCAACTACTTGTTAGGTATAGAACAGTGGATTGCTGTTAGAGGAAGACACAGGACTTCACTGTTGGTAGCACTACAGCAGTGGTTCCTTCTCTCTGGGCTGTGGGGTGTGGGGGAGAGAGAGAAACAGAAAGACAGAGACAGAGAGATAGAGAGAGAGACAGAGAGAGATACAGAGAGACACAGAGAGAGACACACACAGAGTGACAGAGACAGAGAGATGCATACAGACAGAGAGACAGTGCCCTACCTTTACATGGTAGCACCCAGTGGAGAGTAAAGATCAGACTAAACATGCAAAATGAAATCAGGGCTGAGTCTCACTATGTTTCTTCTGGAATAACTCTTGGCATTTTCATAAACCTGGAGTAGTCACTAGGAAAGAGTAAGCCTGACTTCCATGCAAGAGATTGGCTGACTGTCTTTTAGGACATTACAAAAATTCACAGTGCAGGGATAGCCATTTATTCTGTGGTTCATGGGACCAGTCATGCCCAAGGTATTGCCAATACGGATGTCTGTGGAACTGCTGTCCTGTGGCACCTTTCTACGAATCGACAAAGTGCCCTACAAGTGTTTGTTGAGCATTGAAAAATCTTAGTTATGTTGCAGATTTAAGATAGGGTCCCTGCCCTCAAGGAGCTGCCTATCTGATTAGAAGAGGCTGGATGGCATAATGAATTCATCTCTGGACATGGAGTCAGAACACCTGCGTTCAGCTATTGGCTCAAACCCTGACCCTGAGCAAGTCACTTAGACTCAGTTTCCTCCTTTATAAAACAGGGATAATAATAGTGCTTACCTTACAGGGTTGTTGTGAAAAGCAAATGAGACAATATATGTAAAGTGCTTTGCAAGCCATAAAGCTCTCTATAAATCTAAACTATTTGGCAAAAAGATGATAATAGTTTATGAAACTGGCCAATGACTGGCATAACCCTGTGCTAGTCCAAAGCTTCCCCACTTCTCGCTTTGTTCAGGAATGCATTCTCTCCCCTGGCCAAACACTGTTCCACACAGCTGCTAAAATGTTGTCACAAGTGTAAAAATGTTTGTCCTCTGCTCAAGAAACTTTAAAGGCTCCCTAATGCCTCCAGGGTAAAATTCAAATTTTTCAGCTTGGTTTAGATTATCTGATTTAGCTCTGAGGCCCCTTCCAGCTTTGACCTTCTGATTTTCTCTCTAGTATGCTTTGTGGACATCGTAGTCCTCTTTCTCTTAACTCAGGTTCCTAATGCTCTTCACATTCTTGCTCCAGATGTTGTTAATGTTACTTCCCTTCGTGCACCCTATGTTGTGGACACATTGCCCTGCTCTTGTTCAACGCTACCTTTACCCCACCCCAACCTGTCCCGCGCAAAATACCATGCTTTTTCACATTTTTTTTTTCCATATGTAATATGCTCTATGTCAGGCCTGCAGAACTAGGTTGCTTGTGGCACGCCAAAGGATTTCCTCTACATACAAAGGATGTTTTTCCCTCTACTTTTTTTGCAGGCCATCTGAAATTCTTTGGCTGGCCATAAGTTAGGTAGGCCCGCTCTATGTGAAAGCATTCCTGACTGTCTGATCTCCTTTGTTACAATTCTCCCTCTCCTCCAATTATTATATGTATACATTTTGGTTCCATGAAATATCCCTGCAGTGGAATGTATGCTGCTTGAGGCCACAACTGATTTTTGTTTGCTTTGCCTTTTATCCCCAGTGCCTAATGATGTTAGCCATGGACAATGCTGAGCCAATGATTTTGGGATTGGAATAAATGGCAAAAGCAATAAGGGCTGGGGCAGCTAGGTGGCGCAGTGGATAGAACACCGGCCCTGAAGTCAGGAGGACTTGAGTTTAAATCCTGGCCTCAGACCAAACACTTGACAGTTACTAGCTGTGTGACCCTGGGCAAGTCTCTTAACTCCAATTGCCTTGAAAAAAAAAGCGATGAGGGCTGTGGTAATTCAAATGAAATCACAAACAAAACAAATTCAAAATCTTTAGATCCTAGCTTTTCTGTATCTCTTCCTGCTGCAAGTAAATTCTATCGCCCCATCAACCTAACTTGGTGCTAATGTAAGCAACAGAAGATGTGAGTAGGCTCATTTTCCCTGAAGAAGTAATGAAATTGACACATAGGAATTTCACATGTTGACAATTACAGGAAGCTCAAGGATATTCTTTCCTAGTGGCCACTGCTCTTCTGGCTTTTTGTGGTCAGATGTCATCAGACAGAGGTGGGGTGGGATCTTTCTTTGTGTTCAGTGGCATGTGGGAAAATATCCCCATTAGGTCTTCATTTTGCCTTTCAACACAACATGCTATTATGGCTTGAAGGACTTTCCAAACAGCCAAAATGGCCAGTGATATCCTGTGTCTCTATTTGACTGATTCCAGAACTTTCAAGCTATGCAGAAGTCATTAACAAAAAATCTCTAAATGAAAAACAAACACACATAAAAAATTGAAGGTTCAATTACCCCCTAACCCGCAAACTTCTCACACCAAATCTGGTCACCTTTTGGATTTCAGAAGACTCCAAACCAAAGAACCAAATCCAAACCTGATGATGTTTTGAAGTGTAGAAGAGTAATGGAAAAGTAGAAAGAGTGATGTCTTCAGGGTCAGAGGAGTTAGGTTCAAATCCTGGTTCTGCCACTTCTGCTTGTAATGGTCTTGGACAAATTGCTTCCCCTTTCCGGTCTTCAAGTGCCTCATATATTAAATGAAGGAATGAGACTGGGTGACCTCTAAGGCCATTTTCAGCTCAAAATCTATGATCAATCATAATAGTTTTCTTTCAATACAGTGCAAGTGGGTTGGTGTTTAGGGCCACCTTTGTCTGGAAGGTTGGCTTACTTGCTCATAAGCATTTTTCTATAACTCTGTGATTTTTGTAAATGTTAGACTTCTCATCAACTTTTTCCTGTCTTAGCATTAATCTCTGTGTCTTAGCTTCTTCATACATAACATGAAAGCTGTTAGCTAAATCCTCTCAAAGAATGCCTTCCAGCTCTGATACCAGCCTATCCTGCTGACATAACATTTTTCCTTCTTGGTAACTTAACTTTTTTTCTACTTGAGACAGAAAGAAAGAAGCCCAGAAGCCCTTCTGTATAGAATCCTGATTTACCCCTTCAGGCAGCCTGCCCAGCTATGCAGGAATGCTGATTTTGCAAGGCACTGGTATCCAAAGTCTAAATCACTGAGTCACCTCCCAGACCCTGGTCACAAAGGCATGCCCTGGAGCATGCTTCCCAGGCAATGTTCTCTTTGAAAACACAGGTATGTCTTCAGGAACCACGTGGACCTGCAGTAAACTTTAGGCTGATTTAATTTAATTCAACTCAAACAAATTCATTCTAACACTTATTAAACAACTACTAAATGCAACCACTATTCTAGACTCTGGGGATATAAAACTAAAACAAAATACAAATACAAAAACGACAACAACAACAACAACAAATGAAATAGGTTCCCTATTCTCAAAGAACTTCCATTTCTATTGAATGATTACAATGTAGTTCCATGAACAGAGCCTGGATTTGGAGTCAGAGTTTCTTGATTTAATCTCATTCCTGCAACTTGCTACCTATGATACCATGCACAAATTACTTAATATTGTGGGGCCTTTTTTCCTCAACTATAAAATGAAGGCATTGATTTAGAGCAAGTGTTCTTAACCTTCTTCTGTCTGTCATAGAGCCATTTGGCAGTCTGATAAAGCCTATGCATGTCTTCTCAGAATATCATTTTTAAATACACAAAATAAAATGTATAGGGTTGTAAAGGAGAACAGTTATTTGAAAGTGACTACAGTTCTAAAATATTTGAGAAGACAAATTCATGGGTCCTTTGGACTATAATCATGTAAGTCTCCAGGGACCTGTAGACAGATTAAAAATACTTGGATTACAATGATAATGATGTCTTTTCCAATTATAAATCTATGATGCCATGATTTCACATAAACCCGGCAAGAGATTGGCTTGGGGGTGAGTGGCCATGAGATTCATAGGAATAAAAGAGTATACTTTGACATAAGCAGGAAAGTTTGGAAGGAGACAGATTTTTGGGGACAGTATGTTTAATGATTTTTGTTTTGACAATAGGGTAACAATGATTTAATGAAGTTGAAAGTGAATATTTGTCTCATATTTGTAATACCATGAAGATTTTAAATATTGAGTTCCATGAAAGATTAGTGCTTAGAATTCCAATTATTGTGAAATTTCTCAAGTGGATGGAAAAAGAATGATCATTCTTACTTGTAACTAAGATGATAAGTGATTCATTAGCAGAACCTTCTAGTCTCACTGTGATCAAGGGATTTGGGTCCAAAAGCTAGATCCTCTAATACTGTCAACTGAAAAAAGTAATACAAGTTGAAACTTGGATTAATCACCTTGTGTGGTTTCTTCTTAGAGGGAAAAGAGCTTTGTCCAATACAATTTAACATTTTTATCTGTTACTTGGATAAATTTATATGACACTTATCAAATTTGCAGATGATACAAAGCTGGGGAGGAGAGCTAACACACAGGATGACAGTATTCCAAAGGTTCTGAATAGGCAAGAATATTGGGCTGAAACTAATGAGAAGGAATGTAAGAAGGAGAAATGCAAGATCCTGTGCTTAGATTAAAAAAAAAATCTACTTCACGAGTACAATGTGGCAGATGCATGACTAATGAACACTTCATCTGAAAAAAGATCTGGCTTTTAGTGGATTAGAAACTCAGTGCGCCAACAATGGGATAAGACAACCAAGAAAGCTAATGTAAATTTAGATTGTATTAAGGGAGCCACAGCTTCCAAAAATTCCATTGTGCTGTTCCCTGGTTGGACAAGATGTGGAATATTGTGTTCACTTCTGGGCAGAGTACTTTAAGAAACAATAGTGCTAAGTGATCGATGGTATTATTGATAAGTGATATATCATGACATTAATAAGGTAAAGAGCTTCCAAAAAAGGGAGCTAGGATGATGAAAGCCCTAAAATCCATGACATGAGGATTTGTTTAAGGAAAAGGATTTGTTTAGACTAAAGAAGATAATTATTTTTCAAAGGAGGGGGGAGAACAATATTACAAATAGCTTCAAATATTTGAAAGGTTCTTGTGGAATGGGGATGAGATTTTTTTTGAAACTTGGCTTCAAAGGGTAGAAATGGGATAAGAATGGACTACCTTGAGAAATAGTAGGGCCTCCCTCATTGGAGGTCTTGAAGCAAAGACTGGATGTTCATTCATTGGATATGTTGTAAAATGTGTATATTCTACGTATATCTATATTTATATTAATACATACATATACATACATATACACACATACATACACACATATGTGTGTATGTATATGTTTAAGTCTGTATATGTGTGTATATATGTATATGTATATATGGGTATACACACACACACACACACACACACACATACACATATTCCCTCTCCCACCTCAAGAAACTGATTGTACAAATGTCCAATGAGGTTCTTTCCAACTCTGGGGGGAAAAAAACCTATGAGTAAGCAGTTCAGTGTAAAAGGCTGCCCTTTTTAGGGAGGAGATTTGGAAGCAAATTCCTTTTTTTTTTTTTTTGGCAATTGGGGTTTAGTGACTTGCCCAGGGTCACACAGCTAGTAAGTGTCAAGTGTTTGCTCTGAGGCCACATTTGAACTCAGGTCCTTTTGACTTCAGGGCCGGTGCTCTATCCACTGTGCCACCTAGCTGCCCCCAGGAAGCAAATTCTAAGAATTGCTTTGGGAATAGATGTTGTTCGAGTGGCCGTTTTCAGTAGAATTCATTTCTGCAAAAAGAAGGAAAAAAGATACTTTAAATTTGAAGCTAAAATGGAAATTGAACTAGACTTCTATGGCTCTTTTATATGATTATATGCAGGATGGCCAATAATAGTTTTTAAAAAATAGATAGTTTATCTTTCTCCATCTTCCATTAATTAACTGTAATTCCTTCAGTAAGTCATTTACTCTCTCTTGGCCTCAGTTTCCTTTTCTGTGCAAGGAGGTAGTTGTGGGAGAAGAGCCCTAAGGCCTTTTCTCATCTTAATATTCTCTGATTCAATCATTCTGTGGTTTCCAAAACAGGGATTTGAAAAGTCCAATTACTTTTCTCCCCTTGAATCATTTCTTTGGCATCTTTCTCTTCCTTTTTTGCTTCACCTTGCACTCTCTATTTGCTCCAGTCTAAGTACTCTGAGCCCTTGTATTGGCTGGGATAAATGTCAAATGAAAACCCACTATTAAATTACCTTTTCAAATCAATGATCAGGCGTGCAGAGTACAGAGGAGGGCAGGAGACAACCCATCTGCCTTCCCTTACTTTCCTGAACTCTGGTTCAGTATTCAACCTTTCTAACAGGAAAAATGAGTTTGACTTCAGAAAATCCCTTTCAGAACCTTGTTCCAGAGGGTAATCAACCACCTCTCATGCCATTTGCCAAAGCAAGACTAAGTAATTCACAAGGCTGCTCCATTCCATCAACTGTGATTTTGTCCATGGGTGTTGATGCAGGCAATGTGGGTTACCAGGAATGACTGGGGTTGCTTCCTGAGGAGGTGTCCTGCTTTTCTTAGGCTGTGCTGTAGATGAGAAATGTGGGCAAAGGATCCTTTGAACCAGCTCCTGTCTCATGTGCTAGGCTCTCTCCTCTATGATGCATAGGATTAAAACAAAATAAAAAGAAGATACAGGTTAACTCAACTCTGAAGAATCTATTACTTGACTCTATCAGGGCAGGTAAAAGAGGATAATCATGGGAAATTCTCCATAGCTAGAAAGAAGGGAGAATGGTCAAATGAGCAAATATCAGATGAAATCCTAGTCTAGTATCAGTTTTGGCCTATTCTTTGATATGATATCAGATCTTATAAGCATACTTATTTTTATTCAACTTTTTCCTTCTCTCTTGTTCCATGGGATAGTTTATCACCCCTACATTATATTCTCATATATTTTTTTCTTTAATTTTGCTAGGTAATAAGATTTTTTTTTTTTTTGCCAGCTTGATTTCAGGTAGTAGCATAGAATAGAAAGATCCCTGGATTTGAAATCAGAAGTCCAGAGATGTTGTCTCAGCTCTGCTGCTTATTTCCCTGGGTGACCTTGGTCAAGTTCACTTAACTATTTTGGGTGATATTTTGCTCATCTGTAAAATGAGAGGATTGAAGTAAGTGAACTTACAAGTTTAAATCTAGAAACCAAAATAGCATTTTAAAACCTGGGAAACTATAGTCCATTCAGTCCTGTTCATTAGCATAGCTAATATCATTTATCATAGGAATTAAATCTAGAAGAAACCTAGGCCCTCTTTTAGGAAGAAGTGTTATTTCAGGCAGTGGCAACTTGCTCTTAATATTTATTTTAATTCAATTTTAGTTTATTTTTAGTTCTGAACTCTCTCCCTCCCCTTCCTCTTTTCTCTTCCCCACATATTTAGAAGGCAGAAGGAAAAAACTCATACCTGCTTTGAATATTGACCCTGAACCTCCCTCAACTCTATCAAGATACTCTAGGAAAGGATATCAAGTTTACAAAAGCACTTCTGAAAAAAGAGTAGCAGGTTACAGGACTCTAAACTGGAATGGACTTTATTTAATTGAGTTTGACACACCTATTAAGGATCTACTGGGAGTGAGGCACTGTGCTAGGCATCAGAAACAAAAAAGTAAACCAAACAACAACAAAAGCAAAGGAGAAAACAAAACAATTCTTGCCTTCAGGTATCTTATATTTTACCTGGGGCAGACAACATAGCTATAGCAAAGTACATCCAAATTTTGCGGAAAATAAAATGAATCTATGTCAAAGGGAGAGAGAATACCCTCACCTGATTGAGATGAGGAAAAGTCAGATGTAGAATTTGGAACTAAAGTTATGTCTGATGGAATAGAGATACATCATCGGACAAAGGCAATGCGGAGATTCGTTTTTCTAGGGTAGACATTTTTGTTGCAAAGTTTTGGGCATTTTTTTCTTCTTTTCTTAATAGGAGATGGGAGAAATAAGTGCTTGTTAATTGAAAGAAAACATAAAATTTTATTTTTTCAAAAATGAAATTGTCCTTGCTTTCAAGGAACTTACATTCTTTTGGAGATGGGGGAATCAAACTGTACGGACATAAGTAAATTACACACATACATATATATGTATATGCATGTATATATATATGTATGTATATATGTATGCGTGTGTATATATAGTATGTATGTGTATATATATATATACATATATAGAGAGAGAGAGAGAGAGAAAGAGAGAGAGAGAGAGAGTGTGTGTGTGTGTGTGTGTGTGTGTGTGTGTGTGTATTCCAAGTAATTTGAGTAGAAAGAGCACTAATAATGGGGGAATCAGGAAATGCCTTGTGTAGGAGGTAAGCAATTAAATGGAGTTTTGAAGAGGGTTTGAGATTCAAAGAAGTGGAAGAAAGGAGAAAGTTTCATTGTAGACCTGGGGAACATCTTGGGCAGAGACATAGAGGCTAGAGGTGGCATGTTGTATACAGAGTATAGCAAGTGAACCAGTTTGAGTGAAACAGAAAAAAATGTGATGATGAGCATTATGAAACAAGACTAGAAAGGTAGGAGGGAGCCAGATTGTGGAGGGCTTTAAATTCTGGTTCAATTTTATATTTTATCCTAGAAGCATTAGGGAGAATTGTAGATTTTTGAGTGTGAGAATAACATGATCAGATTTGTGTTTTAGGATGATCCGATTAGTAGCTGTGTGGAAGATGGATTGGAGAAGGAAAAGAAATGGAATATCGTGATAGATGATTAATTGGATGCTTATTTTATTGGACCCTTATTTCATTCCAATTAGTATTAATCAATTTGATATGGTTCCGTAGGAGTAGTTATTATAAGTTCTGATAGTAGGCCTCATAGCTATGAACTGCACATTGTAAATTCACTTGCTTAATCACAGCAAGCTAACTAGAGACCTCCATCCTTGTTTTCCCTTGTTATGGTGACCAAGCCCAGCTCAGTGGAGTTGACTCAATTACATGGAAAGCCTCCCACCTATTTTTGTTCCCCTTCTATCCATCATCATCCTTCTATTGTCCAACATGCAGAACTTGGCCAATCAGTGACCCTAGTTGCTGGCCTGCACCTATCTTTTTACTGTCCCATTGGCTCAGCTTGATATTACCTCCTGAAAGGTCAATATAGGTTTGTTAAGGTCTGCACACTAACCCCTTTGTCAACCAATGGGATTCTGTATTTTGCATAGATCCTCTTAGAGGGTTAAGGGCAAGGTCTATCAACCAATGAGATTCTGTTTCACTTGTATTGTCCAGGTATCAAGCACTATAAAACTAAGGTTTTGGAGGAAGGGGGCATCTCAGGTCATGAGGAAGATTTGAGGTCCACTTTATTAGAGGGGCCCATAGACATTTTGATGAAGTGCTATTGGCTCGGAACTCTGCTTCAATGGTTTTTCTTGCAGATTAGACCATCTTGAAATCCCTACAATATCCATCCCATGTTTTTGGGTTTTTTTTAGAAAAGGAAATTAAAGCCCGAAAGGCAGAAGGGACTCACCCAAGAAACACAAGTAGCAAATAATGGAGGGTGGGATTCAAACAGAGGCCCTCAGACTCCAAATTCTGGTCAGAAGATTTAAGACCAAGAAGAATCCTAAGGATCAGTTATTCCAGTTCTCTCACTCTATAAACTAGGGAGCTATAGTCCATATTTGTAGACTAACATCATATGGTAGAATAATATTCTGATGAATATCCATAAACATAGGAAAGGGGATGGGAATAAGCATTTATTCTCTGCTATGTTCCAGGTTCTGTGCTAGGTACTTTTTACAAATATCTCACTTGATCCTCACAACATCCCTGAGAAGTCAGCACTGTTATTATCCTCTATTTACAGTGGAGGAAATTGAGGTAAACAGAAGTCAAATGACTTGCCCAGGGTTACACACACAGCTAGTAAATGTTTAAAGTGGTCAAGTCTTTTCGACTCCAGACCCAGCAATCTAGCTACTGTGCCACCAGTTGCTTCTGTATACCAAAATCAGTATTCCAGAGATTTGGAGTCAGAAGATCTGGACTCAAATCCTGATTCTGTTGCATACCATTCTGCCTTTTTGACCTTAAGAAGCATGTCATTTAAGGTCTTTGGGTCTCAACTTTTTGCTTATGTACAATGAGGGGTTGGATTAGGTTTCCTAGGAAAGCTAATGATTCTATGGTTGAATGACTTGTTGAATGTGACCAAGGTAGTAAATAGCAGAGGTGATCTTCAAAATCAAGTCTTCTGGTTTGACATCCAGATTGGAGAACCCAGTGGGGGAAATAAATGGAAAAGATTGAAAAGTAGCATCACCAAGAAAAATAGCAAATTTTAACCTATCCATTTTACCCTAGGAAATCATTTGTTTTCTGATAGCCTGTGGGAAAAAAAAAAATCAATCTCAGAAAGTTCCACTCTGAGCCTCTTGCAATATGTAGTCACTGGTGCACTTAGACAGAAATGAGAAAGAGTCAGAAGGAAAAAAAAAAGCCAAGAATGTGATCGATTAGTCTGACCGCCCAATCGTTTCCAATGCTTTACTAAGCAAATCCTTTGAGTTGTAACCATTTCCCAAACCTTAGGGGAAGACAAGTGATGCAATCGCAATTCTGTTCTAGCTTCTCAGCTGAAAAAAAATCAATATTTGGATCTTTCACTGGGAGATGGCCCATGAAAGCTCAGGTTTATCTTTGTTAAGACCAGGGACAGGGAAACCTCCATGAGACCATCTCTGCATGAGCACACTCTAAAAGCTTGCCTGTCTTTAGGCATGGAATATGGCTGAAGATCAGCTGGTTTTGGGAGGCCTGGGGAGTTCATAGAATGCTCAAGGAAGGAGTATCCCAGGCTGAATGAATAAATAAAGCCACAGATAAACTTTATGGAGGTCATCATTGGTTCAGTTTGCGAACTGTTAGTGCAGTCACTCTCTGTTTTATTGGTATCATCCCTATTGTTACCACCTAAAATAAAAAAAAACCTTGTTCATAGTAAGAACTCAATACATATTTATTATGTTGAATTGAATTCCTTGGCTTTTTCATAGAAGATACATTAGAATATCTCTTTTGGTATCATCTAGTGGGAAAAATAAATTTCTCTGGCTATGATGTCAAGAGAACTGGGTTTGAGTCTTAGAAATAAAAGTAATGTTTCCCTAGGGCCTAGGCAATTTACTTAGTTTTTCTATGTCTCAGCTTCCTCATCTGGAAAGATGAGACTTAATGGAAAATTGTTAGAGCAGACTCCTCTACTCAGAGATGGAATGGAGCTATGTAGATGGTTGGTGAATATCCATGAGCTTAGCATAACTCCTTCTCCAGAGAATTCTGTCAACCAATTTATGTTTATCTGACATAGTCATGAATGTGATATTTAAAGATTGGTTTGTTAGGTTCTCAGTGGTTTGAAATACCTGGCTTTTTAGTATGTCTACCCAAAATCAGTTGACTTACTAGAATATGTTGGTTTCTTAGGATTCACCAACATACATGGCTTGACTTCTTTACAAAGTGTCCAAGAAGGGACCTGGGTGATGGTGAAGTGAGTGCTACGTCTCCATATGTGTTACCTTCCCCTTCTACCTGGTTTTGAATATATAAGACCTGAATTCAAATTCTCATTCTCGGAAAGCTTGGACATGTCCCTTAAGCTCTCTACACTTCAGTTTTCTCATTTGTAAATGAAGTCATTGGACTAGATAAATGCTAAGGTCCCATCTAGTTCTAAATAATGTGATTCTTTCTTATAGATTTATTAAGGGAAGTGCTTTCTAAACTGTAAAAGCTAGAGAAATGAGCTAGTTCCATCTTTATATACTACGCCTTCTACCTACTGCCTCCTCCTCTATAGTCACAGTCATAGTCAATAAACATTTATTAAGCTCCTAGTATGTGCCAGGCACTGTGTTAAGCACTGGGGATACAAAGAAAGGTATGACAGTAAATATAATCTATAATCAATATGATCTTTTCCATAGGGAATTTCTGGCCAAACTAATCCCTTATTACTCATTTCCCTACAGCAAAGCTTTCAACTACCACTTCCTTTGTATGCTCTATGTTCAGGTTCAAGAAATTTTGGATTTTACTTCTACCATAGGTCCCCTTTGTTTGCCAGGCTGATCTGTTCTTTGCTCCATATCTGTCGAGCAGTATTAGTTAGAGTGGACCATCTCTGTTTCCTGTATCTCCCTTGGGGACCTGTCTCTGTTTGTGTTGGAATTCTTATAGATTGTCTCTTGAGTGATAAATGCTTAGCTGTGAGAATTAATTTTTTCTCCACTTTTTTTTTTCAAACTGTGTCCTGTCTAAGAGCCAGAATGGTGTCTTTGCTAGCTGAAGTTTTGCCAGATGGTGACCCCATGTGAACAGTCAACAGGGCAGACAGGTCATAGTCAAAGGGCATTGATGAGGCAGGAGTTAACAAGTGGACATCAATTGGCAAGTTATCTCAATAGTGCTCTGGGACCATATTGGTTCAATCCTTTGAATCTCTTCAGAGTGTCTTTGAAAGGCCCATGAAAGGGAGGAGGGTATAGTAGAAAAAATGCTGAATTTAGACTCTAGAAATCTGGGTTTGAAACTTTCATCTAGAATTTTCAAGATGAGGGACCCTGTCTTAGTTCCAGTTTACTCATGTCTAAAATCAGAATAATGATGTTTACACTAACTAGCATCTAGAGTGGCTGTGAGGAAAACATTCACTCTATTTTAGAAACTATAAAATGCTATGTAAATGTGAATTATCATTAATGTCATATCCTTGAGGCTTTTGGCCTTGATGATAAATCTTAAGAGCCAGGAGGGCTAGCTCAGTCTACCCTGATCCATCTGGGTCAGGGAAAAAGGGAACATCTCCCAGGCTATGTTGGGAGTGGAGGGAGATATTAACTGGTTTATTTCTTCTCTGGGACTAGAGGTGGGGATGCGATCTGGATTTAGGACTTTGGGTTTTGTCTTGATCCCAAGCATTGCATTAGCACATTTTACCCTTCTCTGCCATTCTGCAAAACTCCATTTCTCCCATTGGTCTTATTTTTCACATCTCCAGACTCCTGCTGCTGTCTTTGTGTCTTGCTGCTTTTGTTATTTGCTTTTTCTGAATAAGTGGCTAATCTGACTGCTTCTGTCCCTTTGCTATTCTATGTAATCTTATTCCTTGGTGTGGGACTAGGAGGAAACTTCCACTGGGTTCTTCTCCAAACAAGTTATTTTTCTCTGCCTCAACATATCAGTTCAGTAGTTTCTTCTAATCAAGCATCCCAAGCCTCTGAGGGCACTAGAAGCCTTCAGCCAGAGGCTTAGAGCTATTGTCAGTGATACTACAAAGATGATTTGTATTTATCTATGTGCTGACCTTGGTGGCCATTGAGGTCTGTGCCAACACTGAGATTCTATGATTTTGTGAAAATACCATTTAAAATTCACAGTTGTGTAGCATTTTGCAATTTATTAGTACTTTCTTCAGTACAGCCTCATGAGATACACAGTGCATATATTTACCCCATTTTGAAGTTTAGGAAACTGAGAATTGTGGAGGCCCTGAAATCGAGCTTTACAGCTGGAATGAGTCTTAGAAATCATCTAGTCCATAGTGTGACATATAAGGAAAATGAGACTCAGAAAGTTTAAATGACCTTTTCATGTTATAAATGAGAGACATTCCTTTACTTGTACTTTTAGAGTGTCTCTCCATTGTTTGCCTTCTTTCCTTCTCCTTTCTTGATTTTCTCTTGATTTTCAAGGGAGAAATCCCTTGCATGTTGGAAAATCTCTTTCTCTAAAACTTCACCTTCCAAGTTGTCTCCTATTGTCTTTAGAATAATAAAAAAGGTCAACTCCTCTGTTTGTCATTTAAAGCCTTTAAAATCTCTCCTCAACCTCAGGCATTTTGTACAATACTCTTATTCACACATTCTATAGTGTAGCCAAACTGAATGTTTTATTGATTGTTTCATATTATATTCCAGCCTCCCTTCCCCATACCTCTTCACTGGCTGTCTTTCATAGAAGGAATGAGAGATTCTCACTTTTTTGTACTCCCTGGATTCTGTTGACTAAACTCAATTGACATCATCTCCATGAAGCTTCTCCTGATTCCTCCCTCCTCTGCCCCCCACAACTGCAGTAAAGATCCTCCCACCTCCCCAAAACATCATCTTATAACCATCCCTTGGAAGAGCATAAACACTTTGAGGTCAGGTATTGTCACATTTTTGGTTTTACATGTCCAGCACCCAAGACAGTTCCTGTCACATTATCAGAGAGAGATAGTGATTGGATCTGTGATTTCACAGCCATAGGGAATTCCCAGATGAGGAAACACTCTCTAGCAATGCAGATTATCACCTTATTTGAAACTTATACTCAGAGAGTTTTCTAGAGTACTAAGAGGTCAAGACTTGCAAGGAGTGTCTCTCTAACACAAAGGATTTGAACCCAGGTCTTCCTGGGCCAAAGGCCAGCCTCATATCCAATATTCCAGACTGTCTCTGGCACACAGAAGTCACTAAATAAACACTGGCTGATTGATTGCATCTATCTTGTATATACTTACATATGCCCTGTGCATACTGACTGTCTCAAATAGATTGTAAGCCCCTTGAGGGCAGTGCCAATTTCATTTTTATCTTTGTACTCACATAGCCTAGCACGGTACTGCCACAGAATAGATGTTTTATAAATGATTGTTGATTAATTGGCTGATCATTAGTTAATATTTGTTGTGCATTATGTAACTATATAGTGATGATACTTACCTGGCTTCAGTGCAAAAGAAATTAGGCCAGAGTACTGTCTTTTGGAGGGAACATTTCATTTGAGTAAGTCAATGCTTCTGTCCTAGTCCCTATTTCAGGCTTCTCAGTCAAAATCCTGCTTACCTCAGCTCCTGAGTTGTGAGATAAATGGAACTTTAGGTCCCAAATGATGGAGAATAGAAAGAGCCCAACCAGAGAGAGAGGACTGACCCATTGTGATGAATCTATCTTATTTTTGCTCCCAAAATTCTCTCTTATGCCAGACCCTAATCAAAGAGGAGTGGATATTATATGTATGTAAATTACTCTTTGATTGGACATCCTTGGTGTAAGCCCTGGCCCCTTAATTTGCTTTCTGATCAAAGTTGTTAGCCAGAATCTATTTCATTTACTGTAATAATTGGTTATGTTTTATGCCTTCCTTTTTAATGCCTGTCAGGAAAGGAAATTGCCAACATAAATGAGACATAATGATGAGATTTGGGAAATGCAAATATAGATGGTCCCTCTGCATTTGCCCCTCACTCAAACTCAGTTTTAACAGAAAGCTTAATGCAAAGTGAAAATGTAGTCCATCACCTTGTTACTTCTAAACAAAGTGATGGGGTGGCTAGAGCGCTGGACTTAAGAATCAGAGAGACTCAAATTTGTATTTGGCCATAGACACTTATTAGGCGAATGGCCCTGGGGAAAAACAAAACAAAACAAAACAACAACACTGAACCTCTTTGAATCTCAGTTTTCTCATCTGTAAAATGAAAGAGTTGAATACTATGGCCTCAGGTCCCTTTCAGCTCCTAATCCTATGATCCCATGAAGTTATGATAAAATTCTGTGCTATGCAGATAACCTGTCAATACAGTGTGGACCTGTGATTATGTCTGTGTATGAATTCCTGGAATGAAAGGAAGTAAAGAAGGAAAGAAAGAAGTAGTAAGTGTTTATTAAGCACTACTATGTACCAGACACGATGCTAAGCGCTTTACAAACATCTGCTTTGATGCTCACAACCACCCTGGGAGGTAGCTGCTATTATAATCTCCATTTTACAGTTAAGGAAACTGAAGTAAACAGATGTTAAGTAACCTGACTAATGTCACACGGCTAATAAGACTCTGAGGTTGGATTTGAACTCAGATCTTCCTGACTACAGGCTCAGCACTGTATATACTGCATCACTTTGCTGCCTCTGCTAGTACTAAACTCAACTCATCTGAAAGTTATACTCTTGGAGCATTGTATCAGCCTCAGTTAAGTTAAATGACTTTCTCATAACCAAGCAGTTAGTGTCAGAAGTATAGGTGATATTTTGGGACAATTATTTCCCACACACACTTAGCCCAGCTGAATGTTTTGCATGCATGGAACACCTTTGTTATGGTTGATTGGCTTTGACTATGCCCCAAAGCAAAATACTTGTGGTATACTGGTATGTGGTTAAAAATTCCCCTTGACATATTCTGAGATCAATCAGCCAATCAACAAACATTTATGACATGACTCTTATGTACCAGGCGTTGTACTAAGCACTAGAAGTACAAAGAATAGAACCACTACAATCTCAGGGAGCTCTGGAGAGAAATCCAAGAAAGTCATTGGGTTCTTACGCTTTCAGAATTCTCCTGGCTGGCCTTTCAGCCTCCAGGAAGATAATCGGATAAGCTGGAGACAGATGTACTGATTTAGGATGTTTAAGAGCACCACAGGCAGAGTTTTGCAATCAGTTCGAGCATCTTCATCATCTCAGGGAAGAGCAGTGGGAATTCTGAGAAGCTGAGTTTTGGGACCAGCCGAGTATGGCAAGAATAACAAAGTGTTCTCCGTTATGGCTGAGGAATACTGAAATAGGGCAGTGATAGGCCCTGTAGGAAGGAACTGTTGCAACAGACCTAGCTCACCAAAGATCCTGCAGACACGTCTCTGCCCTGGCACTCTGTTTGAATTTTCCTGTGGCAGAGAAAAATGAGAGGCAGGACATAGGGACCGGCCAGAGAAGAGTTGAGGGATGAGAAGGGGGAATTCAAGAAGAAGGTAAGAGGTAAAGGCTTCAGTAACCAAGTACTAGAGAGCCAGTCATGTGCAGTGGGGAAAAGATGTTGGATTTGATGCCAGAGGACTCGCTTCCCTGTGTGACCTCAAGTGAGACACTGAACCTCTTTGTAAAAAAAAAAGAGAGTTAAACTGGGATCATATATTTAGAGATGGAATAGACTTTAAAGGCTAACTATTACAAGTCCCTTATTTTAAAGATGAGGAAACTGAGGTACAGTGAAGTCAAGTGATACGGGGCACATTGTCACTGTGTATTAAAAACTTGTAGACTGACTGACCCAAGTAATGAGTGGCAGAATAAGGATTTGAATTCAGGTCTTCTGACTCAATATCCATAGTTTTTCTACTGTACCTAATCACTTTCAAGGAAATAGTACATGCCCACTATCAGATGTCAGCACCTGGGACAGTACCCTATCTGTCCCAGCCTAGTTAGGACTCTTATCAGCCAAACCCAACTTGGTGAGTTAGTGACAGGAGGTTTTACATTCAAAGAACCTGGAGGGGACCTTAACAATGACAAAGTCCTAGTCCTTCATTTGATTGGAAAATCGAAGTCCAGAGAAAGAGACATAACTTGTTCAAGGTCACATAACTGAAAATTATGAGCTGGGATTTGAACCCAGGTCTTCTAACCCCAGATCCAGCGTTATTTACAGTACACCACGCTGCTTCTCATTGCATTCCCTTGGGCAGATCACTAGGATCCCTTTGCTCCCTCTCTGGTCTAGGGACTCTTAAGAGGATCGAATGTTTTTCTTGCAAAGCCTGACCTTTGAAAGTAACTCTTATCTACCTAAGAGCAGTGGGATGATTATTCCTTGCCTCCATAATAAGATAAAGATATGAAAAAGGCTTTTTAGGGTACCTGGCTAGTTCTCCCCAATCTCTATGGAAGCCAGTTGGTTTCACATTCTACATTGTCAGTTTTACATTAGGAAAAAATACTTCCATAGTGGACACTTTGAATATATATATATATATATATATATATATATATATATATATATATATATAGCACATATATATATATATATGCACATATATACACACACATACATACATACATGCACACATATATTTATGTACACACATATATGTATGTATATACGTATAGGTATGTATATGTATGTATATGTATATAACAGCTGAGACACCACAGGTCAGTTTTAGGCCCTGGTATATTTGTGATTGGACTATAAACTCTTCTACACAGATGCATTTGCTTTTTCTTTTTTTTTTTGACTACAAACTGATCTTTATTTTTTAAAACTGCTCCTTTCACATTACTTTCTTGCTTAAAAAGCTGCAATGGTTCCCTATATTTTACAGCAGCAGGGAATCATATCATCAGCCTGACTCAGAAGACCCTCTACAATTTACAGTGTTATCTCCATTGGTGACCTCCATTTGAAGCTCTAGATTCACATGTCCAAAGGCTCACCACACACTTCTAACTTTGGGTATCACTGGCATTTCAAATTCATTAAGTCTAAAACTGGACTCCTTCTCATCACCTCCTGCCTAGACTATTGCAATAACTTCTTCATTGGCTTTCCTCCCTCAAACCTCTCCCCATTCCAATCCATCCTCCACTCAGTAGTCAGAGATTCTCCTGAAGTGCAGGTCTCACCATGCCACTCCCTCCACTCAATAAACCACAACAGTTCTCTTTTATCTCCAGAATCAAACATAAAATCCTCTTTTTTGCATTTAGAGCTCTTCATGCTCTGGCCCCTTTCTACTTTCCAGTCTTGAACTTGACTCCTGTCCATGAACTCTATGATCCAGCTATGCCGGCCTCTTTGCGCTGGCTCTCCCTCAAGCCTGGAATGTTCTCCTGCTTTGCCTCTGTCTCTTCTTAGTCAAGTTCAAATCTCACCTTCCACAGGAGAGTTTTCTAAGTCCCGAAGCTGTCCGTGCCTTCCCCTCTGAGAGCTGACTTCCCATCACTTTGTATGTACCTCGTAGGTACTTAGTTATTTACATGTTGTCTCCCCCATCAAATGTGAGCACTTGGAGGGTGGGGACTGTTTTTGCTTTTCTTTCTTTTTTGTTTTAAATATGAATTTATTTATTTATAGTTTTCAACATTCATTTCCACAAGTTTTTGAGTTCCAAATTTTCACCCTCCCCCCACCCCAAGATGGCGTGCATTCTGAATATCCCTTCCCCTAGTCTGTCCTCTTTTCTTTCTCTCCCCCCTTCTCTTATCCCCTTCCCCTTCTATTTTCCTGTAGGGCAGGATAGACTTCTGTACCCCATTTCCTGTATTTCTTATTTCCCAGTAGCATGTGAAAACTTTTTTTAAAAACATATGTTTTTAAAACTTCAGGTTTCAGATTTTCTCTCTTCCTCCCTCCCCATCCACCCTCATTGAAAAGGCAAGCAACTCAATGTAGGTTGTACATGTGCAGTGATGCAAAACACTTCCATAGTAGACATGTTGTGAAAAATGAACTCTATTTCCTTTAATCCTATTCTGCCCTCCAATTTATTCTATTCTTTCTTTTGACCCTGTTCCTCCTCAGAAGTATTTACTTCTGATTACACCCTTTTCCAATCTGCCCTCCTCTCTATCATCCCCCTGCTCTCTTGTCCCCTTCTCCCCCTATTTTCTTGTAGGGCAAGACAAATTTCTATACCCAATTGAATGTGTATGTTATTCCCTCCTTAAGCCAAATCCTATGAGAATAAGATTCACTCATTCCCTCTCACCTTCCCCTGCTTCCCCTCCACTGTAACAGACTTTTTTTTTCTGTTTTTTTTTTGTGAGATAATTTACCACATTCTACCTCTCCCTTTCTTCTTCTCCCAGTATAATCCTCCCTCATCCCTTAATTTTACTCTCCAGATATGACCCCTTAATCTTCAACTCACCCTGTGCCCTCTATCTATCTATCTATCTATCTATCTATCTATCTATCTATCTATCTATCTATCTATACATATAATTTTTTTCCTCCAACTACCCTAATACTGACAAAGGTCTCATGAGTTATAAATATCACACAGATACACTTTCTAAAAGCCTGTCATACCCCAGTAAGATGTGGAGCTAAGGCTCTGGAAAGTAGAGGTGCTCAAAAGGAAAGAGAGATGATATCAGCTGGGCTTGGATCTTTCTGGGCATGCTTTCACCAGGAAAAGAAAATTGCTAAGTATCAGGACACAGTATTTCATGAGGAGTGCATTGGAGAGGAATAAAATAAAGTATGGGAAATAGAGGAAGAAAATGGGCTCTTAATGGCATTGTTCTCTAGGTAGGAATCTAGGGTGTTGAATAACTTCAGTGAAAGTCAGGGTCTGCTTATGATGCTGCTCTCATTTCACTGCTAACCCCTGCTGCAGCCATCATAGCATCTGCAAAGGCAGTCAAAGACCAGGTGCAGACTGGGGTAAATGGAGCCAGGTCGCATTTGCCTAGGAGGTGTCAGTGGGGTAATCTCCTGACCTGCTGAACTGATTACTTATTAAAAAAAAAACAAACAAACCAAAAAACCTCTGTTATGGTGACTCTCCTCTCTAACTCAATCCTACACCTTCCTTTGGCTACCAGCTATTCCATCTTCTTCTCTTAGAAATGAAAACCCAATCTACATAGGAAGAGAAGAGAACTACAGGATAAATATTCTCTGGTTATGATTGCAGATGTCCTGGTTCTGTAGGTTAATAGCTATATGACTTTAGGGAAGTTAATACATCTCTGTGGGCCTCAGTTTTCTCTTCTCTGAATGAGGCAGTAGAATTGAATGATGGATCTGGTACCTTACAGGCCTAAATATATCCTTTGATTCCCAAGTCATGCCATAATAGATTCTAGGTGCTATATATGTAGCATAGGATGAAATGAAGTTACTCATCAGTTATAACTTTTGCACTCAAAATTCTAGGAATACTTTATTTTATTCCTCTCCAATGCACTCCTCATGAAATACTGTGCATCATTATCTTTATTGGATTAGATTTTAAACTAATAAGGACAGGAACTTTTTCCAAATAGGATCACAGAATTAGTGATGTAAGGCACTTTAGAGGTAAAACAATCAGTTCAAATCCCACATTGCCCATATGAGGACTATAAGGCCCACAGAGAAAAATTTACTTAATTTGCCTCTATGAGTCTCAGTTTCCTTATCCAAAGGATTAGACTTTAGCAACATTAAAGTTCATAAGTATAACTTTACATATAAAATAAGGTGAGATTATAGGACCTCCAGGTTGTCTCTCTTGTTTTGTGATTTGATTTTTTGCTGAGATATTGCAGTCTGTGTAATGCATATATATAATTGTATAAAATTATATTGTATATGTGTATATAAAAATTATATATACGTGTGTATACGTGTGTGTGTGTGTGTGTGTGTGTGTATATATATATATATATATACATATATATTCAACACACATTTGGATGGATACCTCAAAGAGTTTCTCAAGCTCTTTGAGGTATCCATCCAAATATGTGTTGAATTTTAGGTTGTATACATTTTCATCCATTTGGTCTTTTCTGTGTGGATAAACAAATTAAATTCCTTTGAGTGATTACTGATTTCTTCAGGGATCCTCCACAGTGTTGTGGGATTTGGTCCAATTAGTACAAGGTCATCTGCAAACATTAGTGTCTGAAAGATCTTGCCATGTATGGAATATCCTTCCTTAACCTATGTTGTGCCTCCTCCATCATAATGGTAAATATCTTTATAAGTATCCATCTCAATCAGTGAGTCAGTCAATAAACATTAAGCTTCTACTATGTTTCAGGCACTGTGCTAAGTGCTGAGAATATAAAATTAATCCCACAAGCAGTTGTTAACACCTACTATGTACCAGGCCAGGTTTTTACCAAAGATCAAAGACATTAGTGCTCAGATTTGAACCCAAGTTTTGATTCCAAATCTAGTACTGCTTACCATATACCCTGCACCCCCTCAGTGTCTAACATCGAGCTTTCATTCACAATTTTCTCGCAATAATTTTTTAATTGAATGAATGGAAGAAGGGTCCAAAGGGTGACTTTGATCCTCCTACTGTATATTTCCTCTCCTTTAGTCACCAACATTTATAAAAAGCAGTGTGATAGAGGGTACCAAGTACTGAGTGCATCCTGGATTTGTACTTATTCTTCTGCATGAAACTGGACAAGTCACATTATGTTCCTGACCCTCAGTTGCCTCTTCCATAAAATGAGGATGATGATAGCTGTGCTTCTTACCTTGCAGGGTTATTGTGAGAAAAGCAATTTGCACTCCTTTCAGTTCTATCAAAATGGGAATTGTCATTACTAAAGTACCTTTACTTCTGCCTTTGCTGTTCTGCATGGGCTGCCTGTGAGCTCTTGCCACACAATCATTCATGCCTGGGCAAAGGCACTAGATTTCAGCAGTACTGTTGTTCTAACTGGGGTAAGGCAGATTGCCTTCTTGGGAAACAAGGTTGTCCTTGAATGACACCATTTAAGCATTACTTCTCCCTGAATGCTCATCAGAGCCCCTGTTTTAATTAAACCGAAGTGTATGCCAGTGTCAAAGGCACCGTAATGGAGGCCTCTAATGCTTCTAGCCTTATTCCTTGTCTTTATGCAAAGCATTTAACTCCTCTGAGGCAGGAAGAAGCCCATAAAGGTGGAGACATTTGACTAAACTCTTTGAACAGTTTAATAAATGTCCTAAGTGAAAATAGTTGTTTTTTGGGTTGTTTTTTTTTTAATGCAAGTGTTTTATTTTGGAACATGGTGGAGAAGAGCATTGACATAATCCATAATTTGTTTCCCTGTTACTTATTGAACAGAATGCATTCAAGACTCAAGAGTGATATTGTTGCTCAGTTGTTTCAGTTGTTTCTGACTCTTAGTGACCCCGTGTGGGGTTTTCTTGGCAAAGTTATTGGAGTGGTTGGCCATTTCCTCCTCCAGCTCATTTTACAGATGCGAAAGCTGAGGCAAACAAGATAAAGTGATTTGCCCAGGGTCCCACAACTAAGAAGTGTCTGAGGTCAGATTTGAACTCGAGAAGATGAGTCTTCCTGACTTCAGGCTCAGCATTCTATCCACTGACCCACCTAGTTGCACCCATGAGTGATGAGTCTTATATAACTTTCCCTCTCCCCAAAATCAGTTATTTTAGAGCCTGGGGCTTAACCCACAATTTCTATCCCCTGGAAGGAATTAGTTCTACTTGGCCCCCAGAGGGTAGAATTAGCAAGAGTGGATGGATGTACCAGAAAGGCAGAATTCAGCTTAACTTAAGGGGGAAAAAACAACAGGCAGAGCTGTTCGAGAGTGGAGTGGGCTCTATCAGGAGGTGGCAAATTCTTCTCACTGGATATCTACAAGCAAAGACCAATAAATATGCACTTGGGATATTATTGAGAGGATTCGTCTTCAGGACTGGTGGAGCTAGATGACCAGTGGGGTCCTTTAAAATTCTGACTGTGACTGCATCTGAGCTGTGAGAATAGAGAGATGGTCCAAAATCCACAATGCTGAATGACAAAAGGACTTTGTATCATAGATCAGTAGCTCAAGATTTGGAATAAGGTAATTGGAGGAGCCAAAGAGATAATGTGTGAAAGGGTCAGTGATGAATGAGATTGATGGAGCTTTTGTGACTTTATCTTTTTTTAAAAGTCTAATTGCACTTAAAGGGACTCAGCTTCACTGAATCCTGATACCCAGTTAGGCTTTGACATTATCTTCCCACTTAAAGCTGCTTTGAAGAAAGCAGTTCCGGAGGCATCAGAGATTAAAAGTCAGAAGTTTCAGAGTATGGAAGTGTGCAGCTAGTGCCCAAATTGAGTATTTAGGTCCAAACCTGCCCCAGTCTAGCAGGTTCTATACTGGGCTAGATCTAGATTTCCTTTTTTCCTCTTGAGTGAGATTATTTGGATGACAAGAAGACATGTTACAGTGAAAATGGGTTGAAGGAACAGTCACTGGAAAGGATAGAAGAGGTCCTGGTGAACATTTAGTAACTCCTGATGGAGGAAGTTGGAGATAGATTCACAGGATTCACTTCATTTTGAAAGAAGATCCTCAATTGGCAATGAGGGGCAGAATATGTCTTGTTTGCTTATTCAGAAAAGTTGCCTAGGGAAGAATTACTAATTGACACGTGTTTTATACTCTGGATTGGTAAACTGATTTAAAGGTTTGGAGACTGGCCCACACTGCTTCAGCTCTACTAGTGAGAGAAATAATTATTAATAACTGATGATTTGGGAAGATTCAGAGTTCCCACTTTTTTTTTCTATCTTCATTTCAAGACCACAGTCTCTGAAGGTTAACTAAACTTCTCTATCCGACTCAACCCAGCTTTACAAGGAATCTCTAGTCTAAGGTAAATTGCATACAATCAAGCTTGGGTGGAGACAGATCCTTTTGTCTAAATTGCCCAAGACTTGGAGTCATCTGGGTATAGAGATAATTTCTCTGTCCAAGGGTGACATGATGTCACTCTTAGCCTTTCATTGGAGTAAGCTCATTTCTCTTTGTAAAGTCTAACTGTTAACCAATTAGAGTTGATTGCTGTTTTAATGGAACATCTCTTGTCCAAAGGCATATAAACCTAAAAGTGTAGCCATTTGATCTCTTTGGTGAAAAAAGAGGATAACAAGCCTTTTTTTTTTTGTTTGGTCAACCATCTGCTGGCCATGATTGATAAGACTGATTATAATTTGCCCCAAAACTTTGTTTCTCAAAATCATTTTAATCACCACACTAGCTAGTGATCTACCATATTATGGTGGGATGCTGAATTTGGGAGATGTTGTGGATTAATTAGATCCATAACAAGGAGAAAAGGGTATCTACTGCGTGACCGTGACAGGTGGTTGGTGTTGATTACAATCATGCCTATCAGATGATGTTATAATAATAATGTTGACGCTTCTAATAATAATAATGCAAAGCACTTTTTACACATTAGCTTTATGACTCCTGACAATGATCATGAGTTATGCACTGCAGATGTTATTTGCCCCATTTTAAATGTGTGGAAATGGACATGCAGAAAGTTTGTGACATGCTGATGCTCACCCACCTAATGCATGTCAGAGGTAGGATTTGAAACCCATGTTCCTGCTGACTCCAAGTTTGGTGCTTATTCTACTGCACTATGCTAGTCATGTTTCAGAAGTTTGGATCCATTATCTTCCAGGACACATTGAATATGGTCAAGGGAGAGAAAGAGAGAAGTGATAAAACACTGAGATGACATGTTGGCTCTTCTGCCAAGACCAGGTTAGTGCAGTAGACATTTTTGGACAGGCCTAATCCACCTTCATAGCATCAACTCTATGCCATACTGGAAAAATAACTTTTAACTATTATGTGGTAGATGCCTGGGGCCCATACTCTACCCATATTCAGGATGTCACCTCCTACACAAAGACTTACCTTACATCCCATCTGTTAGTGTTTTTCCCATCCCTAAATATTCTGCATTACTTTGTATATGTTTCATATTTAGCAATATACTTATATGTTACTTCCCCGATCCCTTAAGATGTAAACGCTTTGAGGGCAGCAATTGTTTTCTTTATCTTTTTACCCTTGGTGTCAAGAACAGTGATTTGTAAATAGGGGATCAATTTCAGACCTGTGATTTTGTTGTTATATGCAGTTCCTACATGTGGAAAATTGCTATGCAAATTCAGGTTGGCATCGTCTCTACAACTCATTGTCTTTGAGATTTACCTAGGGCACTTGTGGAGAAAATGACTTACATATGGTCACACAGCCTCTATGTATTAGTCATGCCCAGTTAGATCCATTAATTATTTCATTTACAGTTTCAGTTTCCAAATACATTGCAGAACAGTTTTACAAAACTCTCATGTAGAAGCCCCTTCTTGCAATCAAAACATCTAGGTTTATATGAGATTTCTACAACCATTAGCCTACTACAAACCAAAAATTTCAGTATGGTAAATCTCCAGCAGAAAATTGCTGGCTTACCATTCCAGCAGTGATGGCATCGACATACTTACGGACAGACCTAACTCTCATTGGTGAGACTCTTTGCTTTCCCTCTATGGTCAACTATACTCATCTTCCTACTTCTTTGTGCTCATAAATAATGCCTGTACTTAGTAATTGATTCCCTGATAAGATACCTACCGGTCATCTGGCTCTGTCTAATCCGCTATATGTTATTATTCGCACTTTCTGTGGTCACAGGTCAGAGTCTATGTGTACATAGATCAGGCAACCAAAGAGACTCTAACGGTCATTTCTGACTCACCCCAATAAAAAAAAAAAAAGGAGTCACTGATGTTCATTGTCACTGCCTGCACAGTCCTTTAGCTTAAGTCTTCAGGGGGAAATGGAAAAAAAAAAGCGGACACCTCATGATGTAAACATTTGATGCAAATTTATTGGTTGTTCAAAGTTCAATCTACTGAAGAAGAGTCTCCCAAACTCAACTGTTTTGGAACAGTCAGGATTGAGGTATACTTTTACACAATGTAACCTCTGTACCATTTCTTTCACCTGTGATGTATCCATAATCGTGACTCCCCTCATTGTGACCTTATTCTTTCATAATTTTATAATTTTCTACATAATTAACCTTTAACTTATTTGCTGGTTTTAGGCATAGAAATCTTTGCTGGGATATACTAAAATGTTGATTCCATCCCCACTTTATCATTTTACCTATTATGTTTTATCTTATACCCCATCCCTTGTACCCTTAATCCATGTTTACATTCAATCACATTCAATTCTCTTCAAGGCCCAATATTTGGCAAAAAGCATCATTTCAGCAAGCAATTGCTACTTATCTATATGGTATGCTTCTAGATAATCATAAGAGGTAGAGACATTTACATATATTTAATACATACCACCAAACTATATTGTTCTTATGAATAAATTTGTGTCAATAATTAGCACATACAACTTACTCATTTTTGGCTTTAATTAATGTGGGGCCAATGTGAGAATTGATAGTTCCAACAACATGAGAGGCAAGTTCTATGTGATAAATGGTTTCAGACTCTGCTTATACAATGAAGAGAATTTGGGTGGAGATTAGTGGGAGGTAGAAGCAGAAGAAATAATATCATACTTGGGTTGAAAAATATCAAGTTCATTAATGCAAGATGGGAAAGACATGGAAGATCACAAGTCACTTGAAAAAGATCTGAGCCCTTTAGGGGACTAAAAACTGAATACATGTCATCAATGAAATGGCAATGAAGAAAGATAATGAATTCTCAGATTATATTAAGAGACATGGTTTCCCATACTTGGGAGGTAATAGTACAGTTCTTCCCTATCTTGGTCAAACAATGACCCACTGACATAATCCTGTATACCCGGTGTAAAAAAGGAATATGTGTATATACAAAGACACATATGTATATATACACATATATACACATACATACATTCATGTGTGTGTGTGTGTGTGTGTGTGTGTGTGTGTGTGTGTGTGTACATAAAATAAAGGCCTTTTACTTCCAGACTCCCACCACACCAGTAAATAACTGAGATCCATTCGCAGTACTATGTGAAAGCAGAATAATTTGCTGATCAGGTTCACCACATCTAAACCATCTCAGTTCTAGCCTTTTTTCCCTCCCTGATTTGATACTAGAAGTGGAATTCCTATGACTAACCTGTACCATGTCTTCTCACTCTATGTAGGTCTGCTCTATCAGTCAAATTGTATATTTATCTTATGTTCTCACATTGCTCATTCTATCCTGAACATCTCACTATCAACTCCCCTCACTCTCTTGAATCTGTTGCTCAAACTATTAAACTAGAAGTTCTTCCATTTCTGTCCAATCCAATCTGTCATTAGTACCATGTCACCTGTGGGCTGTTTGGCTACTACAGCACCACCTTCTGCCTAAGGTTTGTCCAGTTGGTATGCCATTCTTGTTCCTCTCCTCCCCAAGAAGCTATCTAGTAATACATTTTAGTCTTAGTAACTGGCTTTGTAGCCCATGCGTACTTTGAACCGCATCTTTATCTTCTTTTACTAACCTCTCATTCTTTTCTTTCTTTCATTTCATAAAGAAGCAGGTAGAGTTACAAAACGTGTCTTTCAAATATATGCAGTCTGAAAATTCAAATAGTTTTAAGATACTCAACACATTCATGAGTAATAGGTCCATAATGAGTCCTTAAAGGATTTTAATGATATCTGAGGAAACACCCAACTTTTTTATTGAATAAATTTTATTGACATTTAATTTTTTTTCACGCAATTCCCAATGTATCCTTTCTCTTTCCCCTTCCCTCCCAGGGAAGCGTTCTTTATATAAAAAATACAAATGAGACAAACAACAACAGTAACAAAACTGTCCAGGAGAACTAACCAATAAATTGACTTTATATATCTGACAAAAGTCTGACTTTATGTGTTGTATTCTAATCCAAAGTCCTTCTCTACAGCGCCCCCCCTGAAGGTTGCAACATAAGCTTTTCGAAAGTAGGACTTGTTTCATTCTTTGTATTTGTTGACCTCACAAACAGTAGGAACTTAATAAATGCTTGTTGATTAAAGGTGAGAATACCTTCTTATATTTCTTTAGGGTAAAGCTTGATTATTGTAATTTTGCACTGTTTAGTTCTCATCGGTACCTAATCCTTTAAGGTGATTACAACCATTGCCTCTCCTAACCATAGTCTATGGAGTTATGGATTCTGCGATTTATCTCTGCATGGAATATCACATACATCCTACAAACTTCATAGGTTACCCAGGGATCTTAATTATTCATATTAATCTCATCCTGTATACATACTCAAATGGGTCTATGTTGTTCATTTGGATGTTTCCTCCAATGATGCAGATCTCAACTTATCCATGGCTGCCCTGATAAAGCATAGTTAATTAAAAGGTATCTCATATGGTGCTTTGGTTAGAACGATGGGCGTTGGCATTTCCAATAGAAAAAGCTCAATGTCTAAAGGGATTTGCATAGACTTCAGTGACATAATCTCCAAATTAAATCAAAGAAAGGCCTTGGAAATCCAGAGTCCTTAACTTGGGTGTGGGGGAGGGGGATTTCACTAGGGAAGAAGAGATTCAATGATGCTTCCCTTTGACTTTTCACTGCCCATTTAGGTGATCAAATCCAAATTTAGCACCTTCCAAGGTTTAATTTACCAGCTCTGATATCTGTGGAAAATACAACACTCTATGTAACAAGACAGCTCTAATCAGAATTTGCTAGGGTTTATTAACACCTTATCAGGGCTCTGAGTGGCTCAGTGTACACTCACTCTTCAGTCACATTATCTCACTTCATGAAATTTGAAGACAGTTGAAACTGAGCCACCCTGAATGGCTCATTAGCTTTTCAAAGCTTCTGTCGATGGAGGGACATCAGCAGGATAAAAATGCAACATGTGATATTAAAAGAGAAGGTGATTAATATGTTATTTATGTCATGGGATTTGTGCTTTAATTACCAAGCTGGCTTTGGGTTGTGTTGTGAGGGCAGCGCAATGATTGAGTTCATTGATGAAGCAGGCCTGCTGTACATTTCTCCTGAATTGAAGGTTCCGTCATGGGCCATGTGTGTTGCTGCATTTTATTTGCCAAACTTGGCAATGTTACTTTGAGTTATTGACAACACACAACCTCGTTGTTCCTCTCAGCTTTATATTGAAGACCTCATTTACTTAAAAGTATGATATGGGAGATACTTCAGCTATAGTGGGATTAAACATGAGATTTCAGTTCTTGGCTCAGTAATCACTTTGCTGTAAGCTCTGGCATGGGTAAGGCATGTTGTCTCCCTGGTCATAGTCCTCTTCTTTTATAGTACTGCAGGCCTCAAAAAAGCATCTCTCATCCTCTCTCTTTCCTTCATCTCTCTGTCTCTTTCTCTTTCTTCTTGACTCCATTCTTCCTCTGTCCCTATTTTCCTCTATTATTTTCTCTCTCTTTTCTCCTTTCCCCTCCCCTTCC
The DNA here is from genome assembly GCF_003287225.1 of Phascolarctos cinereus. NCBI lineage: Eukaryota > Metazoa > Chordata > Mammalia > Diprotodontia > Phascolarctidae > Phascolarctos > Phascolarctos cinereus. The sequence goes on from NW_027555736.1 coordinate 38,065,662, forward strand.
CTTTCCTCTCCTCCTCTTTTCCTCTCCTCTCCATCTCTTTCACTTTCTTTGTCTCTGTCTCAATCTCTGTCTCTGTCTGTCTATATCTCACTTTCTTTCTGAACTTTGTCTCCATCTCTATGTCTCATATAAAATGAATCCCCTCCCCTCCTCTTTTCCCTCTCTCTCTCTCTCTCTCTCTCTCTCTCTCTCTCTCTCTCTCTCTCTCTCTCTCTCTCTCTCTCTCTCTCTCTCTCTCTCTCTCTCTCTCTCTCTCTCTCTCTCTCTCTCTCTCTCTCTGTCTCTTTCTGTGTCTATGTATCAGTCTCTTTCAGTCTCTGCCTCTCATATAAAATTAATGAGAAAAAACCATAAAATTAATGAGCTTTTACAGTCTATAAAATGTGGAGATTAGACCAGGTAATCTCTAATGTCTCTTTAATCTCTCTGTCTCTGTTTCTTCTCTTCTCTCCTTGTCTCTGTCTCTGTCTCTCCTCTCCTCTCCCCTTCCCTCCCCTCTTGTCTCCTCTCCTCTTCTCTCTCTCTCTGTCTCTGTCTGTCTGTCTGTCACACACACACACACTATAAGAAGCAGCATTTCAGAATTGATAGTTAACCTTGGAGTCAGGAAGACTTGGGTTTGATACCTATTTCTGTCACAATTTTCGTGACCCTAGGCAAATTACTTTACCTCTTAGCACCCTAGGTAATTCAATACAATTATAAACTGCATGGTAGATACTGATCTGCACTGATGCAAGGAGTTTGCTCACAGGAATTTCCCTACATCAATTAAATTAGCGGTCTACCCTCAATCTACATCTATCTTTCTCTCCTCTTTCTCTTTTCTATTCTGTCTGTCTTTTTCTTTGCTTCTCCCCTCTTTCTTTTCCCCCTCTCCGTTCTCTTACTCTCCTATTTTCTGCCTTTACCTCTGCCTCCTTTACTTTCCCTCTCTCCTTATCTCTCACCATAAATGGAATTTAGATTTCAGGGTATAATTTACAACTTTTTTGGAAAAAAAATGTTGCATTTTAGTATTCTTAATTTCTTGCTATGTGTGGAAAATTGCACAATCTTTATACCCCCCCTTCATCTGTCTATTCAGAACGTTCTGTCAATTAGAAAATGCTTGTCAGCTAAGTGACTATTCAGGAAAACAACCTACATGACTCCTCTAGCACTTGAAGAATTTAAAATAATGGAAGGAAATTAACTCACAGGAGCAGGCATTGTTTAGAAGGAGGGTTGCTATTCAGAATTTCTTCACAGCATATAGAGACCCATTAATAATACCTTTCATTCTATAGCCTCTCACATCTAGAAGGATCTTGAATGTTTAACAGATGCTGGGAATAAGAATTACTTCATCTCCTGTTGAAATATGACCTGTATTGCCAATGTAGGCTTTGTTTTGAACAATTCTCGTGCCACAAAAGGCCTCAGGGTTCTGTAATGGTCACATGTAGCCTTTCCAAACTGCATAAATACACTGGACTTTGATGAACAGGCTGAGGTTTGATCTTTGATTCCACCACTGACTTAGCTTAACAGGTTAGCTTGTCTGTGCCTTAATTTATTTGCCTCTAAGAAGTGGAAGTAATTTTTGACTGCTGTTATATAGAGGGTAGATGGCAAGAGTTCCCCATATGGAAAAGATTTGGAGGTGAGTCAACATTGTGATATGGGAGCCAAGTAAGATTATTAGATAGCTTAAGCTATATTAAGCCAGTTTTATTGTCCACAACCAGAATGCAGAATGGTGATGGCTCTGCTGTATTCTGCCATGATTGCACTATAACTGGTGTGTTGTTTTCACTTATGGGCCCAGCATTTCATCAAAGACATTTTGAAGCTGCAAAGTGTCCAAAAGAGACCAATTTAGGTAGCGAAGGGCCTTAAGTTCTTTCTGTAGAAACTTCAGAGAATGGAATTGGGGTGGTTTCCTCCCAGAGAAGCAAAGACTTAGCTAGGAAGATATGATAGCAGCCTTCAAGTACTTGGAAGGGCTGTCTTGGGGAAAAGGAATAGACTTTCTCTGCTTGGCTTCGGTGGGAAGCACTAAGTTACAAGGAGGCAAGGAGGTTTTTTATAGGAAAAGAAAAAACCTAACAGAACTATGAAAGAATGGAATGGTATCCCTTGTAAGGGAGGGGTTTCTCCCTTGAGGGAAGCCTTCAAACACAGCCAGATATATATGTTCAGTATAATGGTGAAGGTGTTCTTGTTTGTGGAAGGCTGAAGCCTGAGGCCTCTCCCAATCCTGAGGCAATTGGGGTCAGATGGAGGGAGGGATACTGACACTGTTATAGGCCCCAATATTGATGCATGGATGTGTGTTTCTACCAATGCCTCTGATCTATCCAACAAGACTGCTTCAACATCAGGAAACGTGTAAAAGCTCCAAAAGAAAGAGGGACTATGAAAGTGATGGAAGATCACCTGAAGGAGTCAAAGATCAGCTGGTTTTAGACCCAACAGGCATGATTTCTGCTATGTCAAAGAGTCTGCTTAGATGAAAGGTTAAGGACACAATCAGACAAAAACCAATTTTGTTCGCTCAGAATGCAGCTGACACATTGAATCTCAACTATAAGGAGGTGTCAATATTGACAACATGAGAAACAGAACTTACAAACTAGCAGGAGAGAGGAGTTCTGCCCATAGGCAGTTCTTACCATTGAGGCAGCTGGCTGGCATGATGGACAGAGCACAGGACTTTTATTTCAGTAGACTGGAGTTTGATATGTGCCTCAGATACTTAATAGCTTTGTGACCCTGGGCAAGGCTCTTAACCTCCCTCAGACTCAGTTTTCTCATCTATAAAATGGAGATGATAATAGTTCTTACCTCCTAGGGTCATGTGAGGCTAAAAGGCAATAACACATAAGGTTCTTTATAAACCTTAAACTACTCTCTAAATACTCACTAATATTATTATAAGATAGTAGCTGCTCAATGATTTGTTGGCCATATATTTTAGTTAAAACTGAAAAGGATCTTAAAGCTAATATTATCCAGCTACCCCTTTTTATAGTTATGGAAACTGAGGGGAGGTGAATTTTCAAGGTCCTATGTGCAGTAAGTAAAAGAGCCCAGATTTGAACCCAAGACGTCTAAATCTAAATCATTGTTATGTCCCACTTCTAGTTGAGAGTGACCAATAAAGCCTTCGTGAACAAATATATTTAAACCGGACTTAGAAAGATGAGAAAGATTTCAGTAGGTATGACTTGGAGGTGGACATATCATCCACACCAGTTTGTCTGTCTTTTTATAATGTGATACCCAGAATACAGTACTCCAGATTGTCCTACTGTGTACTATACCTCTTTCTTAATACAGACCAGAACAGCATTGGTTATTTGACCATCCCTGAATTACACTGTTGATTCATCAAATGGTTCCCAGAGCTCACTTAAATCCTTAGATTTTCAACAAGTCAACAGACACTTATATAATGCCTACTATGTGCTAGGCACTGTGCTAGACATTAGGATACAAAGAGAGGCAAAAACAGTCCTTACCTTCAAGGAACTCACCTTGTATTGCCTAGCCATGTCTTTGCCATCCTGAGTACTTTGGGTAGCCAAGTATAAGGCATTACATTTAGTTCTTCTAAATGTCTTATTTGATCCATCCCGTTGTTTCAGCTTGTCAAGATTTTTCTGGTTATTCACTGTCACCCAGGGTGTTTTAGCTAGGTTCTCTGAGGTTTCTGTTATATGAATATTTATTAAGCATGTCATTTTGGACTTCATCTAGCTCATAGAGAAAAATATTGAAAAACATAATGAAATGTCCAAATCACTTGGGGATTTCACTACAGATTTGACATCGTTTCATTATTATGACATTTTGATCAGGTCACTTATTCAGTTCCAAATTCACCTACTGAACCATCATTTAACTCACATCACATATTGTATGGCTTTTTGAATTGTTTGCTTAAATAGAAATATTCCCCTGATCTACCAGTATATCTATTTTTTGATTAAAAAAAGGAAGTAGGGTTAGTTTGACATGACCTATTTTTAGTGGTTTCACATTAAATTTTAGTGGTCACTATTTCTTTTTTAAAGTCTCAAAAACATTCCTTTAATAATACACTTTAATATACACATACTTTAATAATATAAAGTTATTTTTAGCAAAATTTGACATTCAGCCTACTGGTCAAAAATTGAAAATTGGAATGGTGTGCTCTTTTCTGGTCTTAAACAGGTTTCCCATTCTCAAGATCATGGACAGGGGCTCAGCAATATATTAGCTAGTTCTTCTAATATTCTGAGAGTCTGGTCACCAGGACTCACGAAAGACATCTAAAATATCCTCATGTAAGTCAGATCTCCATTCTGTACTGACTACATCCCAAGTCTCTTCCTGTGCTGAGACTAAATCCATAAAGATCCCTGGTCTTGAGGGTGCCCGCTTTATTTGGAGAATAACAAATGGTCAGAGAACAAGCTGGTGTTGGCCAGTATGACAGATTATGTTTCAATATAATAAAGTGCTAAAATATGCAGTTCAAATAAAGACTGCAGCAGCATATATTAAGTTGTTAATTGTTTAGAGCAGGCATGCGGTGAGGCAAAGTGGTGAAATGGAAAGATTATGGAATCAGAGGAACTGTGATAAAATCCAGACTGCTACTTATGGCTATGCATCAGTTTCCTCCTCTGTAAGATGAGGTTGTTAGACTAGATGGTCTCCAAGGTTCCTTCTTGCACTAAATCTTTTATTCTCTGAACCTAAGAAATGTAAAAGGATTTAGAGACAGGAGAGCTTTTCAGAAGAGGTGAGATTTCAACTGGACTTAGAAGGGTAGTAGAATTTCGAGTGGTAGAAAAAAAAAGTATGATGTAAAACAGCATAAGTGTAGATCAGTCATTGTGAAAGATATTAAGATCTTATTAGCTTCTCTTTACACATGAGCCTACGGCCATCTCCTACAAACTCAGGAAATGCCATGAAACCCCCCAAAGGCAAGAGTTGCAGAAAATCGCCTGCCCTAACCCCCTCAACCTATCTCTTTCTCTCCTCCTTTTTCTTATTCCCTATGTCTCTGTCTTTATCTTTTCCTCTCTTTTTCTTTTCCTTTCTTTCATTCTCTCCTTTTTCTCCTATTCTCTGTCCCTATATCTACCTCTCTTGCTTTCCCTCTACCTAGATCTCTCACCATAAATAAAAATTTCAGTGAATAACTTATATCTTTTTTTTTTTTTGCCATGTCTTATCTGCCCAGTCCTTGCCCCTATAAGGTTTGGGAGAAAAGTGCACCATAGTAGAAGAGTACATCATGGATGGATCATGTGTATAGAAATTCAATGTTGTATGAAAGAAGAGCTAATGAAGGCCTGAGAGATGTGGTTAATGGATGACGGTCATTATAGAGAAGATGCATATTACTATCATGTTGGCATCCTGACGCAAAGACAAACCACCATCTTAACCAATAAACATTTATTCAGTTTATCATGTGCCAGAAATTGTGCTAAGTGTTAGAAACAGAAAGAAAGGCAAGAACAGTCCCTGTCTTCAAGGAGTTCACGTTCTAATGAGGGCGACAACATGTAAACAACTATGTACCCATAAGCTATATACAGAGTAGATGGAAAGTAATATCTGAAGGAAGGCACTAGTGGATGAGGTAGAAAGGAGACTAGGAAAGGCCTCCTACTGAATACTAGATTTGAGCTGAGTCTTGAGGAAAGCCAAGAACTTTAGGAGGAGGTGAGGCAGCAGACATTTGTGGCATGGTGAATAGCTAGTACAAGGTACAGAGATGAGACATTGAGTGTCCTGTGAGAAGAATAATAAGCAAGTCGATGCAACTGGTTTACTGACAGTATGAAAGCAAGTAACATATAAGAATATTGGAAAAATAGAATTGAGCCGGGTTATGAAGAACTTTAAATGTCAAACAGAGGACTGTCAATTAAAACTTGAAGTTAATAGGGAGTCACTAGAGTTTGTTGAATGGGATGAGGGTCAGTGGGAAAGGCATGGCATGGTAAGGTCTGAGCTTTAGTGAAATCATTTTGGCAGCTGAGTAGAGGGTGGCCTGGAGTAGTGTCAGACTTGAGGCAAGGAGACCAATCAATGAACTATTTCAATAGTGCAATGAGAGAGGACATAAGCCTGAACTGGAGGGCTTGCTGTATTAGTAAATAGAAGAGGGCATATATTATTGATTTTGTGAAGGCAGAAATATTCTAAACAAAGATTTGACAACAGATTGGATATGTAGAATAAAGGTAAGTGAGGAGTTGAGAATGGCATTAAAGTTTGAGTCTGGCTTAGTGGAAAGATGGTGGTACCCTCAACAGTCATAGAAATTTGGGAATTGGGGAGAGGGTGGGGAAAATAATGAGTTCTGTTTTGGACTCATTGAGTTTGAGACCTCCATTTTGAAATGTTCAAGAAGCAGTTGGTAATGTATACCAGAACTCAGGAGGGGAACTAGACCTAGGTAAATGGATCTGGGAATGAGCTGCATACAGATGCTAACTGAATTCATGGGAGCTGATGAGATCACCAAGAGAAAAAGTCTAGTTATTATATTAATTATGACAGAATTAGTTATGGCTCCATGGGCACTTTCATGAACTTCATACATAGATGCAAATGACAACTATGGAGAGAAGATGCACACACAAAGTTGAAATATTAATCTTGAGCTGATCAAGTCTCAAAATAGGTTGACTTCTTTCTTTGCATCTGGAGGTGACTCCCCTTCATAATAAGCCAGTCAAGATCCAGAGCTTGTCAACGCCAAAACAAAGCTCTTTGGCAGAGAAGAGGAATGGAATCATGCTTTTTGGTCAAAACATTGTTTCTCGTAAGGACAAGTGACAGTAGTGGGCTTCATAAGAAGTTTCAATCAGGAAGAAAATGCAAATTTCACCCTCCCTTCTCACCCCAACTTTGGCCACAATTAAAGTAACAGTGCTGAACTTCTTTCTAGTGTACATAGTTGACTCTTGCTAGTACAAAAAATTGTTACACTGTGACTTTACAGATTTTTTTGTTACCTAATTACACATATAATTTCATCCTCAACTTATGATTAAACAACATTCTTCGTGTGTTTTGTTTACATCCATGGAAGAAGGCATAGGAGATACAAATGCTTGGGAGCAAATCAAAGTCAGGGGTCTGAGGCCGAGGTGACCACTTAGCCCATCACCAGCAACAATTGCTGATTTCTAGTTAACAGGAAGCCTTGATTGCTATATCTCTTGTAATGCGTTTCATAAGAGAAAGAATGTGGGGAGAGTGTCAGGGTTAGGAACTATGTTTAGGGTGGGTAATGTAGCAGCTCCAACCAAAAAAAAAGTCATAATTAACTATAAGATTGTACCCAGAACCCTTTGGTAACAAGTCTTTTAACTTTCCTATTCAAAGGAAGTAATTGCATCATTTCTCAGGGCTGCAGCAACATCCTCATAAAGGGCCAACATCGTTAATCATGCTAATGTGAAATAAGTGATTTTAAGCTCATGTTTTAATAATGTGTGCCTGGCTCAAAGTATATTTAACCAATGCTAGGCTTGGCACAGTCTCGTTTTGGTGTATTATAATGTGGGTTATTTCTATGGATTACCCACATTCATTGGCCCTTGAGATTGCAGAGCTGTCTTGGTCTTGGATGGTGACTTATTTAGATGCCTATGTGTTCAGTGGGTGGGCCTCCTTTGATGAAAAACTGAAGTCTTGTATTTTTAAACACTTAAGGGGATGTTTCTCTCATGATTAACTAAAATCAATGAATGTTGAGCCCTAAAAGCTAATTAGTTTAAAAGTCAATCATTTGTTTAGATATTCAAAGAACCTGATACCAAGCTGTATGGAAGAACTCCAACCACCTGGGTTGATACAGTTTTGCCTGACTTTGGGTAGGGATTCTTGCAAAGAGAGTATCCAGGCATTTCTCTGACTGTACTCCATTCCTGAAATGTTCTCCCCCAATCTCTGCCTACTGGTTTCCCTGGCTTCCTTTAAGATCCAACCTAATTCCCACCTTCTATAGGAAGTCTTTCCCAGCCCCTCTTGATCCCAGGGCCTTCCCTCTTTTAATTATTTCTTGTTTATCCTGAATATAATTTATTTGTACATGTTTTTGCTTGTTGTCTATCCCATTAGATTTTGAGCTTCTTGAGGGCAGGGACTATCTTTTGTATCTTTGTATCCCTAGCACTTAGCACAGTGCCTTACACATGGTAGGCACATGTTTATTGAATCTTTCTCTCAGAAAATTGTAGAACACTTAGTCTGAATTGTTCCTTTGTCCTAATATCATCCTACCTTATATTATACTTACTGAATATCTTCCTTCACTTCTACCCCAACCTGGGTAGATAATGAAGGCTTTGAGGACAATGTTTATTCCCTTTCCATTTTTGAATCCTTAATAATTAAGAAGTCCTTTGCATATAGTAGGTGCTTAATAGATGTTTGTTCGTATTAGTTGGATGGAATTGAACTAATAAATGGGGAGTTCTTTTCTTAATACATTTCCATTAACACTTCCTGCCCTACTTTTTTTTCTTTTTTGGTCTAGACCTGTGATTTCATTGGCATAAGGAATTTCCAACGAGGAAAGTCTCCCTAGCAAAGCACATCAGTACATACTGTGCAACTCTACAGTTTTAACGACCAGAGTGCCTGTGGTACTAACCAGGTTAAGTGATTTCTGTAAGCCAATATATGCCAGAAGTGAGATTTGAACTCATGACTTTCTCACATTTGTACTAAGTATCTATCCACTGTGCCATGCTGCCTCTCTTGGATATTACTAATTGTTTTCCACATTGACCAGTAGAGGGATCGTTCACACGGTAGCCCCTTTGCTGACAACATTGCCTACATGGCTGAATTTGCCATTAAAACTGTTGGAGTGATTAACCAGTATGAATTCCCAGCGGAAAACCAACCCTGGGCTTTCCCCCAAATCTTCTCTAAAGGGTCAGGATGCCATTATAGGTAATCTATAGTAAGGATACCAGACATTGAGCAATGGGGTGACCCAGTAAAAACAAGACAGTAATATCCCTTTAAACATGAAAGTGCATAAAAAAGCTCTTTTTTCCCCCAATTACATATGTTTCTTGGGTGTATAAGGCTTCAAGTTCTTCCTGGATTAGGAAAAGGACTAGCAATTTGAATTGATCCAGTGAAAATAGGCTTAATCAGAGATGTCAAAGGCAGTTAGGCTGGCAGATATTTATGACTTTTTAAAGAAGGCTCTGTTTTGTGATATATGAAGAGAGGGGAAACACTGTTTTATGGGTCTTTGATTGGGATGTTAAACTGGACACTCAACGCAGGGGAACCTCTTGCAAAGAGAAATTGTTTTTTTTTAAAAGTGTATTCTTGTAAAAGTGGTCAAAAACCAAGTTATTTATAAGACAAAGGTACAATTCGGGAGGGGTTTATATTGAATTTAATAGAGCTATGGATTTGTCCAAGATCAAATTAAATGTGAAGTTGAATGTAGTGGAGGTAGGTCACACGTAGCCTACAGCCATCCCACCTTATGCTATCTCATCAGCGCTCCTTAAGAGCTCAGCTGACCTGGTAATTAGATGCAAGGGCCAGAATGGTAGGGGCAGCTGGCAGGCCCTCAGGATCATTTCTGACCCTGTACCTCAATGCATAGACTAAATCAGAAAGCTTTTGGAGCTATCATCTTAGGTTGATTCCCAGGGGAGAACCAAACTTGGGCCATTCCCCCTTACCATGCCTGGAGGGTCAGAATGGCTGTCAGAACATATTTACTTGCAACTCACCTGATATCTTCCCGATAGAATACAATCTTTTTTCTTCAGGTACAATTCTTGGTCAGGCTGGAGCATGTCACTTGGACCCTCAGTGACTTGGACCCTAGTTTATGATACCAAGGGTGATATAGGAACAGAGGACAGAAATGAGAGAATGTATGTTATGGACATTGATAATAGCTGACATCTATATAATATCTTACTATTTACAAGATGCTTTTCACGTATGATCATATTTGAGCCTCACAAAGCCTCTACAGTTGAGGTGCTTTAGGCATCAGAAACAGGATTCAAACTCATCTCGAATGTCTCCAAGGCCCACAACCCTTTCCATGTTGCTGTTTGTATTCCAGGGCACAATGTCATAATTGGCTTCTAGTTGATGTTTTATATCTCTTGGGTTGCTGTGTTGTATATTGCAGTGATTTCCAAAGTGCTTCTCTTTGTAGATTATACTAGATTGCAGGAGTAGAGCTCACTCATATTGAAGCCCACTTGGTTCTTTGAGTGTTTGCTGATAACTTACAAAAGATGTGTTTGAGAGATGATGATGTGATTCTTTTTGAACTGCACAATTGTAGGGGCTATAGCTTGACTTCTACCATTAAGCAATTGAGTGAGAGATTCACACTTCAGGTAGGGGTTAGGCTAGATTATCTCCAAGGTCTCTTCCGCCACTGAAATTTGATGATTCTGTGAATGTGGACTTCCCTCTAGGACTTAAACTGACTTGTTCTTTAGATAAGTGCCTTGGGATGTAATGTGAGTTTTGATGAGCTTCAGGCATTGTCCTGGGATTCTGACTTACAGAGACTACATCAGAATGATAGTTCACAGCAAGCCAAAAGAAAAAAAAAAAGGAGCCTGAATTGAAAGATCCTCTGCTCCTGAAAGTACTTCCATTATATGATATATTAAGATCTTTTTACCATTTCTATTTTGCTTTACACTAAGGCATTTGAACAACTTGTAACATCTTTTAAAGCACATTTTACTGTTTCTAAATATCATTAGCAACTAACTTAGAGTCTGGCACATAATAAGGGCTTAATAATTATTTATTGATTGGTCAATTGCCCCCTCCCTTCAATCACCCTACCAACATGCAACAGTCATTTAAGAGATTTACATTTCATAAATGGAATCAGCAGCCAGGTGAAATAAGCTTTGCTGCTTATGCATTAGAGCAGAGTGTCAATACTGCCATTTAGGAAATGTGTTAAATAATATTGAGACCTTTATTTTATATATAACTTGGTTCATTGTTGTCCTTCATTCTCAAAGAGGACCAAAATGACATCACTATGTTACAGTCAAGTTACTATGTGTGTCCAGCTGTGGTTGATTTGACCAACAGCAGCTTAGAATGTTCTACTACAGGTTCGGCACAAATAGCTCATGTCAACATTTGGAATGGATCCTCTAAATTTGCGCATCTTGAGTTTCTCTTGAGGAACTTCGATTCTGCTTTGCTCATAGAGCATAGCATCTTCTCTGAAGTGGGCATGTCATATGCTGAGCAGTCCTATGCCAGTGTCTCCCATGTCATATAATCACTTCCAGATCTCTTAAGAAAGACCTTGAGAATGTCCTTGTATCACTTCTTCTGATCACCATGTGAACACTCGCCCTGTGTGAGATCTCCATAAAACAGTCTTTTTAGCAAGCACATATTTTTCATTTGAACAATGTGGCCAACACATCTAAGTTGCACTCTCTGAAGTAGAGTTTGAATGCTTGGCAGTTCAGTTCAAGAAAGGACCTCAGTGTCTAGTGTCTTATCCTGCTAGGTGATCTTCAGAATATTTCTCAGACAATTCAAATGGAAGTGATTCAGTTTCCTGGCATGGTGCTGCTATACCATACAGGTTTCACAGGCATACAACAATGAGGTCATATAACTTACAGTAAAGTTCTAAAAAGTTACCTCCATTGAAACATATTGGACATTTTATAATGGCCTAAAGGAAAAGCATATACAGTGAAACCATATTTTATTGAAGATTGAAAAAAAGAAATAGCTTCTAACAATAATCTATAACAAATAGGAAACTCTTCTAACAGGATATATTCTTTCCACATTAACTACACACATGCCAGTTACTACATAGACTGGAAATGCTTGCATCAATGCTATGCTTTCAGATTCTAGGACAGAGTCCATATTTTGAAATAAGAGAAACATTGCGGGATTGTGCCATTTGAATTTTCATAAGGAAGAAGACCAAAATTTACTTCAGACCACCTATTATCGGATGATATTGATTATTGACACAATTATTCATGATGTTTAAGCTCTGGTGTGGTGTCATGTCCAATGGCAGAATGCCCTAAGACTTTTCTGTACCTCACGGTAGTTCACATAAAGGCCAGATGGAAATTGACTCCAGTTAAATTGTGTCAATAATCCAGAAAGCTCCCTATCACTATATTTTTGGTTAAGGAATGAAACTGTCAAAGTTTTCAGGAGTTATTCTGTAGTCTTCAAGATCACAATGACCATCCATATGAATCTTCTGGAGGCTGTGTTGTAAATATGTAGCATAACTTCTTCAGAGAAAAGGTTCTACTTTTTGAAAGCGAAGCTGGCTAGAAAGGAACTGATTCAAATTCTTAAGAATAGGTGTCAAAAACATTAGACGAAATATAGGAAGTTAACAATATATTTTTCCAATGTATTTTCCAAGATGTAAGATGACAGCGAGTGACTATTGTGTCATCCATTTCACCAATTCTCTTGAAAATAAAAATTGTCTTTGGTTCTAAGTACTTCCCAGGACCATGGCAGCATCAATAGATGGAACAGGAAAGGGAGAATGGCTAGCACAGAAGACTTATAAATAATATTGTTTTAGACAGAGAAATTGCATGAGAAAATCTTTTAACTTCTTGATATGGCTCTCCCCTTCTTAGTAAGGGGAGAATAGAACCCGACCTCACCCCGCCCCAGATCTATTCTAATTCAGTGAGGTATAGTGGAAAGAGTACTAAATTCAGAGTTGGATGGCATACATCTGCAACTTACTAGCCGGATGACATTGGGCACAACTATCACATTAGAATATATGCTTCTTAGGATCAAAGACTGGTTTTCTCTTTCTGTGTATTCCCAGTACAATGTTAGGTGAATACATATTTTTTTTTGAATAATGCCTGACTGACTTCACCTCTCTGTGTTTCAGATTCTTCATTTGTAAAATGAGCAGATTAAAGTAGATGATTTCTAAAGTCTCTTCTCTGTTCCTAGGAAGTCTATGAATTTGAACAATTCCTGTGAAGGCCTTCCCCAACTCCTTCCTAGTGCTTGGATTTTGAGTTGCTCTGAACTTTGGCTTTACCAAGTACAAAACCTGTTTGGGTATGGTTATGGACAATTACTGTGACTGGAAGGAAAGAACATATAATTCCTGGGGGAAAAGAGTATATATAGCCTAAGTCGTGACATGAGTGGGGCTGCCATGCTAATAGAAGCCAGAGTACATAGGGCCAACAAAAGATTAAATAGGAGGTAGGAAATGACTTTGTAGCAATGGCCAAAAAAAAAACAAACAAAAAACGTAATGTTAATCATGACTCCCATCTTTCTCTTTTGCATAATCATGAACAATGTGCCTAGAAAATGAGGAAAAAAGTGAAGCAAACCTTAGACATCTAATAAAGCAAGGTATCCTTGAATTAGTTACAGAAATCTGATTAACCACACCAACTGTGCTAATACTAAATTCTCATAGAAAAGTGAGACTGTGTAGTATCCATACATGTACTGGAAATAAGGTACTTACTAGCAACATTCATATTCGGAGCCAGCAGTCCATAAAACCTTTCTCTTATTGCTTGTGGAGGGTTTTTGCAAGTAAATAAATAAAAATGACATTGCTGAAGCATGGTAATATGTAATTGCCAAAGACACTATAACAGATATACGTTTGCCTATTAGACATCTGAAACTAAATGATCTGTGGAATCTTAAATTCAACATGTTCAAAACTGAAATCGTTATCTTTCCCTCCAGATCCTTTTCTTTCCCAAACTTCTGCACTACTTTGTACCACCATATTCTCAGTCACCCTGACTCACAAATTCAGATGTTATCCTTGATTACTCACTTTCTCTTATTTGTTGTATCAATATGTTGCAAAGTTCTGTTGGTTTTACCCTCATACTATGTCTTGATACTTACTCTTCCCTCCATCAACACTGCTGCCACCCTGGTGCAGGCGTTTATCACACACACACACACACACACTCTATTACAATAACCTACTGCTTCTCATCTCTGGCTTGTCTCTTCTCACTCAAATCCATCCTCAGCTCAGCTGTCAAATTAATCTTCTCAAAGCACAGATCTATTTCATCTCCTCTTTCTATCTAGTAAACTCCAGTATCTCCTCTTGATCTCTGCCTCTTGGCTTTCTTCAAGTCTCAGCTAAAATCCCATCTTCTACAAAAAGCCTTTCCTGGTCCTCCTTAGTGCTAGTCCCTTCCTTCTGTTGATTATCTCTAACTTTTCCTGGATTGATCTAATTTGCCTACAGTTGTTTTCATATTACCTTTCCTGTTACATTTTAAACTCCTCAAAAGAAAAAAAAAACTCTCTTTTGCCTCTCTTTGTATCACCGATGCTTAACACGGTGCTTGGCACATAGGAGACACTAAGTGTTCGTTGACTGACAAATATAATTTAGAAAGGGACATGACAAACTAAGCGCTTTTATTTTAGAATTTCTGTTATCCTTGAAATTTTCCAAAGCTTCTTTGGGAATTCCTATTCCCCCCCTCCCCCACGGTATCTGTGGTACTGTAAGTTGGGGACTGGAGAGTCGGCACCTTTTTGTTGAAAGAAATACATCAGAGGTTTGGCTCATTGCTGCCCCCTACTGGTTTCGGGCTGCCACCACCACATCTTTTTATGTGGGATTTTTCTATCTCCGATTTACTTGTCTGAAAGGTCTGAGGGTTTTTTGTTTTGTTTTGTTTTGTTGTTTCTTTCCTTCTGAAAATAGCGTACTATACTAACTACACTGTCAGGATTTTTTTTTAAAAAAACATTTTACTATAAAGTACTGTAGGGAAATATATAATTACAAATAACAATGGAAAGTTATAGTGATCCACAGGTCTTTTCAGTCAATTCTAGACTTCTGGGCAACATACAGAGAACTAGTTTCCCTCTCATTTTCATCTGGTTCAGCCTCTTCTTCCAGCTCCTGTCCTCAGGGTTTACCTGTGAGATGTGATCTCAGATCTCAGGCATTAGTTTTAAAGCAAATGGATTTTTATTGTCAAAGCTGTCATTCATTCAGCCCTTCTAGAACACACTTCCCTAATCCTTAGCTGTGATACTTTGCTCAAAAATTTCTTACCCTAAAAAGTTGTTTTATTTTTTTCCTTCCCCTCCTGGGCTTCAAGCCTGTGAGAGCTTACAGTCAACTCTCACAAAATAAACTCTCCGGAAATTGATATGTGAAAATAGTTTTCATCAGCCTTGTTTCTGTGAACAAGAAATCCTCTGGTCTCCCTAAGAATTTTTGCCTGGCTCACCATTACCAACTAGCACATGTCTAATTCATCCCTTTAACAGGTGGTTGAAGAGGCTTCTGAAGACTCCTCTCCTTCAGCCTTGCCTTCTGTATCTTAGCTGACTTGAAGCAACTCTTTTAGCCACTTGCCCGAATGACTGCGCTCTTATTTAAATATAACATCATGGCTATATACTGGACTACAGAATTAGAGTCTCAGGGTTAGAAGGGAACTCAGAGCTCATATGCCTTAGAAAAAAGTCCCTCTACACTACCTCTACAAGCTATTCTTGATGAATGGCCTTTACACAGGTTTATGGTGAAGTAGAAAGAGTGCTAGATTTAACTTCATTAGGACCTGTGTTGGAATCTCAGCCCTAAATAAACTCAGCAAGTCACTTGACATTCTTGGGTTCCTGTTTCCATCCTTTATAAAGTGAAATGAGTTGCGCTGGCATTTTCCAACTGCACATCTATGAAGTATGAACTTTTCGTGACAGGGAATTCACTGCCCCTAGAAACAATCCATCCTACTTTTGGATAGTTCTAATTTTTTGTTTTTCCTATATAAAAATGCAATCTCCCTTTGCAACATCTATCCATTACAAGACAATGAATACAGGGGTATTTTCTTCCTCTCATAACTGCTTTAAAGGCTCAGGTGGGCTTCTTGGAAAATGAGTCATCCTTCACTTCTACTGACCATTCCTAAAACAAAGAAGGAATCTTTAGACCTCTTATCCCATTATTCATTGTTATTCTGTGGCTAACTAGATTAAATCAGATTCTTTGTTCATATTAAATCCTAAGTCTTCCCTGAGCTAAATAACTCCAGTTCCTTTGATCTGTCCATGTATGGTATAATTTCAAAATTCTCTGATTATCTTGGTCAGCATACTCTGGACATTCTCCAAATTATCAAAATCTTTCCAAAAATGGAGAGAGTGACAGACAGACACAGAGACTCAAAGAAAGACAGGCAGAAAGATAGAGGGAAATAGAGAGTGAGAGAGAGCAAGAGAAGGATAGAGTGGAAAAGAGAGACAAAGACAGACAGACAGACACAGACAGACAAAGAGACAGAGACAGAAACAGAGAAGGAGAGAGAGGGAGGGAGGGAGGGAAGGAAGGAAGGAGAAATAGCGAAATAGACACCTACAGAGAGAGAGAGCATTCTATGCCATAAAATTTGTCAGTGGGAAGATGCTTTCCAGAACGGCAGGTGTGTGTCTGTGTTAATGAATTACAGTGAATGCAAACCACTCTGCCTTGCTATAAATGCCAAAATGCTAACTGATGCTGAAGCATCAATTGTTTGCTACCTAAAATCAAGATAATTGACATTTAATAATGCTTTGTGCTCCTCTTGCACAGATACCATAATTTGCATTATACTTCAACCAATTACCAAACATTTATTAATGGCTACTATGTGGCAGGTGCTATGAAACAGTCACTGCTCTCAGGGTGTTTTCATTCAGTTGAGGAGACAGTATGCACATGTATAGGCATATAAGGAATAAGTAAACACATAGAGAATAAATAGGAAAACATAAGATAGCCAGTGTGGGTACTAGCAGTTGGGGAGAGAGGAGGAAAGGCTTCATGTAGAAGTTTGTACTTGGCGTGAGACTTGAAGGAAGCAACAAATTCTGTGAGGTAGAAGTGAGGAGAGAGTGCATTTCAGACATGGAGAAGGACCAATGCCAATTCTGAAAAGTGAGAAATGGAGTTCCGTGTCTGAGGAACAGAGAGAAGGCTAGTTTAGTAGAATGCAGGAATGGGATTCACATATAATGAAGTTGTAAATACAGGTAGTGACCATGTTTTGGAGGATATTTGGAGCTCAACAGAAGGGCTTGTGTTTCATCAAAGACTCTTTCTTTTTTCTGTCTGTGTATCTTATATCATGCTATAACATTGTAAGTTTGCAGAGGGCAAGAACTGTATCATTAACTTCCCCTAGCATCTAAAACAGTACCTTCAAATAGACACAAATCACCTCTAAATGGATGAATTTACACTTTGTAAGTGTGACCCATTAGATAAAACTGAATTGGAGTCAGAGGACCTAGATTTAAATCCTGGACCTGTCACTTATTACCTGTATGACCTTAGGCAAGACCTCTCTGAGATTCAGTTTTCTCTTTTGTAAAATGGAGGTCCTTAGCTTAGCTTTCTAAGGTCTCTTAGCTCTGAATCTAGTCTAGAAAAAGGAGTATTTGCTATAGTTGTAGGAGTTGAACTGTTATGGGGTGTCCTGCCCCAGAGATGATGTGCTTAGAGAATAGCCACCATATTATTTTTTTCCATGTTGTAAAATTAGACCATGTTATGAAGTTGGCACTATCATGATAAACATGTTACAGATGAGGAAACTGAGGTAGAGTGGGATTAAGTGATATGATTAGGGTCACACATGTAGGGAGTGTTTGAGTAAGAATTTGACCTCAGGTCTTCCTGACTTCACATCTTGTAGTCTATCCATTGTGCCATTTAGATTCCCTAAGAACAAGACTAGAAAGCCTTGGGCAAGATTTCACGCAGGTTTTACAGGATCATTTTAGGAAATGATGTTCTCAATTCTTATAAATTTCCCAAGTTCAAATCCTCAGTGTGTACTTAGAGCCACCTCATCCCTCTGCTGCAATAGGAATGGCTCCATATCACTGACAGGCAACATGTGGATTGATAGAAGTGGGTTGGCACTTACCTCCATCAAGTTTAAAGAATCTGTGGATAGAAACTGTCACCATCACAGAGCATTGCCCTCAAGCAAATGGTAGGGCTGAAAGGAAGGGTCACAGAGACAAAGGATGAACTTACCTCTGCCTCCCAGTTCTCTTCTAACTGCTGTTAAACAACCTCGTAAGTGGGAGAACAGAGTGAAGGGACCTGAGAACTGACAAGTGGCTTAAGGGGGTGACAGAACGGGCAGGTTTACATTTTATCCTATCTCACATGCTTTCTCCCCAAATACCTGACACTCTCACTCACATAATGCTGTCTCTTTTCATGGGGAAGTGGAATGGAAGGAACATTGGATTTGGAGTTCCAGGAAATTTGGTGGAATCTCTCTGCCCTATTCCTTACCTGCTGTGTGACTGTGGGCAAGTCACTCTGCCTCCATGGTCCTCATCTATAAAATGAGTGACTCAAATAAGATGATCTCTCAAATCCCTTTAGCATTAATTTGATGATCCTATGGTCTCACTGAGGCAACTTGCCAGAGTGAAAAGATTTCTAGACCTGCTCCAGCCAGATGCTGCATCCCAACTGTTTCTCATTACCTGTGTGCTCTCAAGGAAATTACTTAACCTCTCTGGCACTCAGTTTATACATTTTTAAAATGATGGTGTTTGGCTGGATAGCCTCTATGTTCACTTCCAGCTCCTAATCACTGATCTTTTATATTAATATTTATATTAATATTTCTCTGTACCTGTTTTCTTTTTTTTAAGAAGAAGCTCTATTACATGACCTCTAGAGACCCTCCCATCTTTAAAATCTATGAACTAGAGAAGCTAGGTGGTTCAGTGAATAGAGCACTGGATCATGAGTCAGGAGGACCTGAGTTCAAATCTAGCCTTTGATATTTATTAGCTGTGTGACCCTGGGCAAGTCACTTAACCCTGATTGCCTCAAAAAAAAATCTATAAACTTGTGCCCTAACTCCAAGCTTACAGTTCAAGACATCTCCCTTCTGTCTTCACTCTTATCCACTCTCTAATTTCATCTCCCTTTTCATTCCACTTTCATATCTACTATTTCCTTCAGAGCCATGGACAGTCCAAATAATAATTCCTCTAGACCAGGGGTGGGAAACCTGTGGCCTAGGTCCTCAAGTGCTGCCCTTTGACTGAATCTAAACTTCATAGAACAAATCCCCCTCTTTATTCTGTGAAGTTTGGATTCAGTCAAAGGGCTACACTTGAGGACCTAGAGGGACACATGTAGCCTTGAGGCTTCAGGTTCTCCATCCCTGCTATAGACAATGAGATAGTAGTATCATCTAAAGAATGGCACACAGGACACACAAGAGTTTGGAAAGAGAACTGTTCCTTATGAAAACATGCCTGGCCTAGATGAGATGATCAGGCCCTAATCATCACCTTCTTGGGCTGTGACAGGTCACTCTCCAGAGACTGGAGGGTGTGGAGCGCTCATTAGAGCAGCACCAAGAGCCAGAACAGTTACTCATACCAGTCACAGGTCATAAACGGGAGCTAGCAATGTGTATATTATTCACCTCACATTTCCATAGAATTCATGTTTCCCTTGGAGACTAAAGGCCTTTCATTGTCCTGGTCGGTATAGTCAGTGCAAAACCAGAAGGAACATAACCTTGCTTTTGTTTCTAGAAGCAGCTATTTCCTCCAGAAAGGTAACTCATTAGGATGTTTGTGACCATCAGTATCAACCTTTCCATTTTACAGATGTGAAAAAGTGAGGCATTCCAAAGGCTAGACTTTATGAGATCCCAAGAATTACATGAAATATTTAAATCAACACATCTATTGGTGGCAAAACAAAACTGAATAAAAATGTGAAGACAGACATTTGATTGGGGTACAGACTCTGATATATGAGTGAAATGGAATTTTATTGTTCCTTAACACATGATGAATGTGAAGAATTTGGGGAGTGGGCAGGGAATAAACTTTTGGGAAGACATGTTGCCCATTGATAGGCAGAACTAGGGAAACAATATTCACCGTTATAACAACAATGCATATGAAAGTAATAATAAAGGTGAAGAAACATAGGATCAGAACTGGGGAAAAAACTTTACAAATAATGAAATCCAACTCAATAATTTTACAAATAAGGAAACTAAGGCCCGTGGAAATTAAATGATCTGCTGAGAGTCACAAATGTAGAAATTACCATAGGAGAGTTAAGATTTAGAACTCAGGTCCTCCAACTTCACCGTATTTCTCCTAGTCCAACTCTGATTGATCGTAAATCTATAATTGCTCCCAGAGAATAGATGGTGAAGTATACCTACTTTCTTTTCCTAAAGATGTTGCAGAATACAAGAATGCAGGCCTGATAATAGTTCTCAATGCTTGAAGAAATGTGGCTTCTGCATTGGTTAGTTTTCCTTAACTGTTTTTTTTTTTCTGTTATAAGGAAGGGTTTAATTGTATGGGGGCATTATTTAGAAATGACTGTGATGTGAATGCATGAGAGGTATATGTAAAACCTAAAAATTTTAGCACAAGAAAATAGACCCTCTCAAACAAACAAACAAAAAGGTTAGGTGAAAGGGAATAAGGGAAGTTGGTGACTAGATTCAGCTTCCCCAGAGAGTGATAAGATTACCACTCTCTGTAACTATTCTCTGAACTCTGTGGAGATTGATCAGGAAAAAGGCTTTCTACAACTTGCAGTGTTGCTTGGTGTGAAGCAAGACTAGGCCCAGTGGGTCATGTTGTCTCTAGAGTCAAGACAATCAATTCTGGTGAGTTAGAAGGGAACATAGCTGGCAATTGGGAAAGGCAGAATTCCTTCTTTGAGGGCCTGTCATTCCCAGAATACTGAATGGAATGATAATTTCCCTACAACCTGACTTCTCCTCTGATGAAAAAAAGAAAAAAAACAAGAACTACTCCATCCCTGACAGGCTTCTCCCCAGCTCTGCCCACAGACACACTGAGAACTGCTGCAAGAGCTCAGTGACCCCAGCATCCAAAAGGAAATTGCATTCACTACATAGCATTTTATTTCCTACAAGAATGAACTAGATCCTCAAGTTGTCAGTGCTGCAGAAAGGCCTGAGGACCTAGTCTATGTGAGAGTGAGGAGAGAGCAACACACTAAAGGGAACCCAGGGGTGGCTGCTTTGGGAAAACCAAAGACATGGACACTTCCCTTAGAAGAGTCATGATGTTCTGAACACATCAAATAAAAGCTCCCAGTTTCTCTCACTCCTCTCTCTCTCTGTCTCTCTGTCTCTGTCTCTGTCTCTCTGTCTCTGTCTCTCTCTCCACCCCTCAAGCCATAAATCTGCAAGTGTGTGGGTCCTTAAATTTGTTAATTTAAGCCTCTTACCATGGTGTTTGGTTGGATATAAGTTCCACTATGGTTGCCCCAGGCAAATCTTTAGGCCTTACTGTATCACTAGGTTTTCTCTGCCAATAGAATATACATAGATTTTCGCTTACCAAGGATCTGACGTTTAACTGACATAGGCCTTCCTTGAACAAGTGAAAACCACAAACTATCTAAGACTATCTAAATGGTCTTCTGGCGTCGCTATGGCCCCTTGGTTCACCATGAAGCAGGGGACACTAGTGATAAGACTCTTCCATTTTAGCTAAGCTGGTCCTTCTGTTGTTGGAGTCAACAGTTCTGGGCCTCAGTTTTCTCCTTTGTAAAATGATAGGAATATGCTAGATTAACTCTCTGAAGTTCCTTTCTGCTCTCAGTCTATGATCTTTGTGAGTTCTCGTGCTCAGGATGCTTCTCTAACCAGTGATCATGTATCACACGGGCTGTACTCCCTCTCCTAGGCAGTCAGGTTTCTGACTGGAATTTTAGACAACACACTTGACGCCTCTCCATGTAAACACAGCATTAAGGCAGTGAGTGTTTCTTAATTATGTGGACCAAGGTTTGAAAAGGATGCTGCAGCCTCTTGAAATATTACGAAGTGTAATGTAGCACTGATAGGCCACCTCAGTGGCTCTTCAGTTCATTTCCCATCATTCCATCTCTTTTGAGAAGAAATGGCCCTTCGCTGCCCAGCAGCTGTTGGAGCTGGTTAACTTTTAGAATGCTTAAGAGTAGATGCTCAAGTACAGTTGAAATCAATTGACATCTCACGATTATTTGGAGGAAAAGGGATGTGTTTACAATCCTAGTGGGAGTTAATATTAAAAGGCATCGGGGTGAAGAAACCAGCATCTCAGTAATGGAAGATACCTCAGTGGCTATTCAGCCCAATCCATATTGGAACAGACTTCCCGTCTACAATACCAAATGGTCATCCAACTCCTCTTGAGGCCTGCTAGTGATGGGGAGCTCCCAACCTCTTGAAGCAGCTTAGCTTACTTGGGGCTGACCCAAATGCCTATGAAATTCTTCCCTGTATAGAGCTTAAATCTGTCTCAGTAGCTTTCACCCCTTGCTCCTAGTTCTGGCATTTAAGACCAAGCAGAACAAATCTCACTGCTTTTCCACATACCAGTCTTTCACGTGTCTGAAGACAGCTGTTCTTTCCTGTTGTAGTGGCAGCTTAGAAATTAAATCATGGGCCTCTTAGTGGATTAGTCAAACAATTAACAAGTATTATTATTTGCTTTTCTTCATGCCGGTCACTGTGCTAAAGGCTACACAAAGAAAGGCAACATAATCTCTGCCCTCAAGGAGTTTATACAATTTCTCTTTCCACAATTGTGGAGGCACCATGCAAAGATGGAGGTGATTGAGGCGTGAAAAGCAATTGTTTTCCTTAAAACATAGTCTCTAATTTTATTTTATTTTTCACATGCTTCCATTGCCAAATAAGGAAGGAGAGTCACCGTGCCAAGTATGAAAAGGAGAAACACGTATTTCTGTTTTGACCCATGGTACTCTGCACTAGTTTTATTTCAGTTACTCAGTCAACTAGGATTTATTAAGTGTTATGTGCCAGAAACTATGTTAAGCACTTAGGAATATATGTAGAAGCAAAAATAAAAGACAGATACTGTCTTCAAGGAACTTACATTTCTTTCATTGTAAGGAGGACCTTAACTCATTGACAAAAAGCACCTTGAGAGTTAGGGAAAGTTATCCAATATTTGTTGCTAGCTATGACCTGGCTGTAGAGAGAAAGAGTCTTTGAGCTAGGAGCTTCCAGAGTATCTATTCTACATGCATAGACTGCCTATGCCCCAGCCCCACTTCCTCATTGTGCCTCTTCCCTCCTGCTCTGTGATGTGTATACACTGCTCCGGCCCCAATCTTCAATCTTCTTTGCTTCAATTACCAAGCATTTCTTAATTAATTATTATGAGCCAGATGGGGCAGCTTGATGTATTTCTGGATAGAGCACAGGGCCTGGAGTCAAGAAGATCTCAGTTCAAATGTGACCTCAGACACTTACTAGCTGTGTGACCCTGGGCAAGTCACTTAACCCTGTTTGCCTCAATTTCCTCATCTGTAAAATGGGCTAAAGAAGGAAATGGCAAACCACTTCAGTATCTTTGCCAAGAAAATCAAAAAAATTGGGTCATGAAGTTGGACATGACTGAAAACAACTGAACAATAACCAATGAATCACAATATTCCCTCACTAAATTTTCTTTCCTCCAGGCTGAACATCCCCACTTCCTTCAGTTGTTTATTTTTTGGCATAGTTTTTATTTCCTCAATATTCTGGTTGCCCACCTTTAAAAATGCTCTAGTTTGTCAATATGCTTTCTAAAGTATGGTGTCCCAAGTTGGGAACAATACTGCAGATGTGTTTTGACCCAGGAAGAGTACAGTTGGATTCTCAACTCCCTCATTATCCATTTATAGAACCTCACATTGACATTTTTCCCCTGCCATGCCACATCATTGAGTCATGGTGAGCTGTCAATCCATTAGAACCCACTAGACCTTTTGTATTATGTAAAATATTTTCTATCTATACTTCTCATCCTGTGCTTGTTCAGTCAAGTTTTAGAATCAAAGTGAAGGATTTTACATCTATCTTTATTACTTTTTAAAGTTAGATTTTGTGCACTGTTCTAGACTTGTTGAGATATTTTTGGATCTGAATTCTGTCATCCAGCGTATTAGGTACCCCCTCAAGGTTTATGTCATCTACACAATTTACAAATATGCAGAGTTTTGCCTATATCTAAGTCATTGATAAAAAATGCTTAAAAGCACAGGGACAAGGTTAGATATTACAAATGTTTCACTAGCTATTTTCCTCTAAAATGATTTAAATTTACTAATAACCACTCGTTCTATCTTGCCTTTCAAGTGACTAAGTGTCTTATTAGAGTGCTGGACTTGGAGTCAGAAAGATCTGAATTCAAGTCCTGATACTGACATTACATATGACCCTGGATATATCAGTTGGCCTATCTCCATTTCCTCAACTATAAAGCAGTTATCATAATAATGATAAGTTACTACTACTACTACTACTACTACTACTACTACTACTACTACTACTACTACTACTACCACCTGCCTAATAGGGTTCTTGTGAGTCTCAAATGAGATAGTAGATGTAAAGTACTTTGCAAACCTTTAAGTTATATACATAGGTGTTATTATTGTTATTATTGTTGGTGTTGTAAGTAGTTGTTCTGGAGTCAGGAAGGCCTGCGTGTGAATGCCATATTTGATGCTTATTGGCTGTGGAATTTGGGGCTCATCATTTAACCTCTAACCTCTCAGAGCCTCAGTTTCTTCCATGAGGATAGCTGTCAACTGGGTCCACTAGGACTCTTTGAACATCTTTGTTTAATACTTCAATGAAATGATGATGATGATGATGATGGTGATGTTATTGTTGATGATGGTGATGATGATGATGATGATGATGATGATGATGATGATAGAATTTACAGCGGTCATAGTTGAAAGTTGGTATGATTTCACTGGAATCGTGTCTACCTCCCAGTTCAGTAACCCAGACTTTTGCTAAAAGCTATTTGTTATTGGTTGAGATAGTCCAGAGGCTTGTGGAGTAGTGGCTAGAACGCTGGACTTGGATTCAGCAAGACTTACCTCAGATACTTACATAATCTCTCTGAGCCTGTGGTTCCTCCTCTAAAAACTGTTAATAACAATACCTGGATTACCTGCCGCATAAGGTTGTTGTGAGGGTCCAATGAGATTGGGTAGGCAAAGTCCTTTGAATACTTTAGGGTAGAGGCAACCCATTACAGTTGGCACTACTCCAAAGTGCAGCCTGAACTACATAAAATATGATTGGGAAATGTTAAACAAAAAACACAATAGAATATAGATACTGTTAACATGTGGTCTCCTAAGTCAATATGTGACTAGCAGGGATACTTATATATGATTCCAAGATCCATTTCTATTTGAGTTTGACTCCACTATTTTAAAGATCTCTATAACTGTAAGTTAGTGTCATTGGATGGAAAGCTGATTTTCCTGCAGAATAACATTTGACTGATTAAAAATAAGAGCCAGCATCATAGAGAACATCGTAGTCTTCAAAGTGCTTTACAGGTATTATCTCATGTGCTAATAACAGCTGACATTTATGTAAAGCTTTAACATTTGCCAACGAGTTTATACAACAATTGTGTTAGGGAGGTAGTTCAAGTACACAGATAAAGAAACTGAGGCAAAGGACATTTAATGTCTTGGTCAGACTTTTGGAATCCAAATCCAATGCCTTTTTTTTTTTTGCCATATAACGGTTGCCTCAGAGGATATTTGTGATTAGGGTAGGGGAGTGGTGTAGAAGGTAGGGGTAGGGGGGAAATTTCACTTATACGTTAAAGATTTTCACAGTTAGATTCAGGAAACTGCTCCAAACAGGCACCCCTGGACATTCTATTTTATCTGTTCAAAATGAGTAGGACCATATGACCTTTAAGGTCCCTCCATGCTATGACATTCTCTTTGCCTCCTTGTAAGTCTACTGGCTTAGATATCTTTAGAATCATTGTTTCCTTCTACTTCTTGCTTTAATATGTTTGGGCAACCACAAAGAGAAGTCAGCTTTGGAAAGCTAGGATTTGCATTTAAATGTCCAATCCTTTAGGGTGAAGGGCATCCATATGTTTGACTGCAGATTGCTACCATTATCCTAGTACAATAACCAAAGCCCCAGAGAGTGATTTTTTTGAGTTGTTGCAAAACTCCTATTTGAAGATAGAGCAGCTTGGAGGGTAGACTGCTTGTGGGCACAGTATAGTTCTAGGACAAGGGGTACCCCATGCCCCAGACATCTGACAGTGGGCATCCATGAGACAATGCATGGGGAAGGAACATGTCCCCACGGAGGCAGCTACCTGGGACAAATCCTCATTTTCCTTATGTTAGTTTTGCTTCTGTGTTTGATTCTGAGGCACGTAGGGGGTACAGTGGATCAAGCACTGCACCTGGACTTTAGAAATCCTAAATTCTAATACAGTCAGACTCTTATTAGTTGTGTGACCCTGGGCAAGTCACTCCACCTCTGTATGCCTCGGTGTCTTCACATAAAAGTAGGGGTAATAATAGCACCTACCTCCAAGGGATGTTGTGAAGATAAAATGAGATAATATTTGTAAAGTGCTTTGTCAATTTCAAAGTGTTCCATAAATGTTAGGTATTAATATTCTGGAAATAACCAGAACTTTGTTAACCCTTTCCCAGAGGTAACCTCATGATCTTTCTTGAAGTTTGTTTGACTTTCTTCAGAAGGTTGGCCCTTTCAGAAATAGAATATCAACATTTTTTGTCAACTTTTGTGACCCTCATCAGTTGAGCAATATTGAATAGTATATTTAGATTATATTTAGTTTTCCCAACCATCTGGACTTTGCAGTTTCATCACAGAAATAGAAAAAGGAAAAAAAAAGGGGCTTCTTAAAAATTCAATCCAATTGCATCAGTCCTTTTAAATAACACATCTATAATTTGCTATGTGTGTTCTCCAAGTGAAATATAGTAAGCCCTGCTCCAGGGAACACACTGTGCTGTTGTGCTAATTAATTTGTCAAGTTGTGGCTAATTATAAAATGCAATGTCGCTTATTTTGATTTCTGATGGAGCATACGCTGTTTCAGGACTCAAAGAGGGAGGGAAGTAGTGTAATGGAAGGACCAGCGCACAGAAAATCAGAAGACCTGAGTGTAAATCTTCCATCTCCATTTCTCTGACTAAGGCACTCCCATTCCAGGAATGAACCCTCTTTTCTTTATTACCACCTTTCAGGATCCATGTCTTTCCTCAAGGCTCAATGAGAGAGGGGCCACCTTTACTTCAAACCTTCCCTGATAATGTCTCATTTAGCCATTAGTGTTTTCTCCTGCTTCCATTTTCCTCTACTGACACATGCATACCACAAAGTCACAGGCACTGGTAACCTGCTCAAATCTCTGTCCATTGCCTGTCATTACCATTTGCCCTGGCTTCGTTGTTCGGGGGTTGTCTGGCTTCTTCATAGAGGAAATAGACTGCCTGCTGCTTCCTTCTCCCCCTACCCCTATTCCCACTTAAGATTCCTGAGAAAAATCGTGCTTACAGCATTAGTAATTATAGAAGTGGTAATGGACTCCAATCCTAGTTTTGTTTTTGTTTTTCCTAGCGAGAGTGAGTAGCATGTGTTTGTGTGTGTTTATATGTGTGTGTTCAGTAAGTAAGAAAACGTACCCAATGTACAAAAATAAATCATGTAGAGAACAGGAAATTTATTCTCACGTTAAAAAAAGGAATTCTGAGAAGTAAGGAGTCATAGAATGATTAGCACAGAGTCCTGTAACTTATAGCAGCTAGGACAATTTGACCCTCCTTGGAACAGAAACAGTTTCTTTCCAAGGCTGCTAATTAGCCATTTTACATTTCCCCTGCACCGAGCACAAACCAAACACCAAGTAGCGTCTTCCTTCCAGTGGCCTTACTTTCTTTTTGAAGATTACTTTTTTGTAGTTGCCAGACCTCTTCTATTGCCTCTGTCCCTTCCATCTTTTCCATAATGGCTACTGCATCTCTTCAACATGTGCCAATAGGCTTTCAGGTTATTTCAGCAGCTACAAGATTAATGCAAAAGAAATGAAACTCCTAAGAACAACAATAACAAACAACCCCACACACTTCTGGGACCCTGATACCAGCCCATCTGGTGAACTCTCCATTCCATCTTGGGAGAGGGTCCCCCTTGCCACCACTATGCTGAAAGTCTTTATGTCATTGGCCTCCATCACCACCCCTGGCTGAAAGCATATCTTGCTTCCTGGAGTGTAGAAGCCAAAGTGGCAACAAGCCAAAAGCTGCCTCTTCTCACCAATGTTGCACCCACTTTTTTTTTTCCAAGTTGGCAGTCATTTAGAGGAACTTAACCCATAGGGATGCCATTGATAGCCCAGCAAGCAGAGAATGTGTGTTTGTGCACTAAAGTGTGTTTTTAGGTGTATATTCCATTACTCTCTTCTTATTCTTCTTATTTTGTTTTCTCCCCTCCCCCATCAAGAGTATATGAGCTTCTCAAGGGCAGGGCCTTTTTAATTAGTGTCTTTATATTGCCTAATACATAGCACAGTGTCTGGAACATAGTATATGGTCATTAAATGCCTGTTAAATTGAATTGAAATCCTGGCTCCCACTCTCATAGAAAATTGGGTTTTTAGAGCCTTTCACCACATGAACCCAACCCACCTTTGTATTATACATTATATCCCTTCCCTCACTTGATGATCCAGCCAAATTAGCTTCTTGCTAATCTTCCCACATGACACTCCTTCTCTTACCTCTGTGCCTTTGGACTGGCTGGTTGCCATGCCGGGAATGGACTCCCATCTCACCTCCAACTCTGAGAAACCTTCATTTCCTTCAAGGCTCTGTTCAAATGGTACCTTCTAGATGAAGCCTTACCTTCTACTCCCTCTGTCAAAATGACCTTGTATCATTCATTTGGTGTACATTTCACATAAATATATGCATATATACACAAATGCAAATATATATGTAGACATACATGTAATGGTATTTTACATGCATGTATATATACACACATATATATATACGTGTGTGTACACACATATACACACGTGTGAAGATATGCACACACTCTTATCTCTAGGGTGGAACGTAGGCTCCTTGATTACAGAGACTATTTCATTTTTTTTTTTGTCTTTGTATGGCACCTAGCACAATGCTTTGTTCTGAGAAGCCCTTGAACAATGTTAATTGATTCATAGGGTCATAGAACTGGAGCTGGAAGGAAATTCAGAGGTTGAGTACACCTCCCCGCTTATTTTATTGAATATTAACTAAGGCCCAGTAAAGTTAAGGGATTGGCCAAAGGTCACACAAGTAGTGTGAAGATCAGGATTTGAACCCGGACCCTCTGACTCTAGAACTCTTATATTTCCCACTGTACTACATCCTGTTGTATTCATGGAACACTTTAAGGTTGACCAAATCCTTTCTTCCTCACAAACCAGTGAAAATAGCATTATCCCTATTTTATGAGCAAAACGAGGCTCTGAGTAGTTAAAGGGTTTGCTCATGGTTGTATAACTGGTAAGTCTGTACCTGAGGCAGGATTTAAGCCTACATCCCCTGAGCCTAAGCTCTTTCCAACTCTCTTTCCTTTATGTCTATGGACAAGTATGATCATAGGCTAGTCTGATAACCTCTGGGAAACTCAGTTTCATTATGTGTAAAAAGAAAATAATATTGATAGCTATATAATAATACTTTTGCTAATAATTATCTGTAAGTTTGTAGTAATATAATAATGATGATAATGATAATAGTGACTTATAGCTAATTACAATGAAGATATTTTTCCAGCCTCAATATATATTTACGGCATTTTTAATACTAGTTCACAAAATCTAGAGTTAGACAAGACCTAAAGGTGGCGTGCTTTTGTTTTTAGTAATGAAGACATGGCAACCCAGAGGTAGTGATTTGCACCAGAAAATAAATGGCTGAGAGAAGAGTTGGACATTGGTCCTTGAAATCTAAATTCAATCATTTTTCCAGTATATCAGACTTCAATGATACCAGAGAAAAGATGAGATTTCCAAGCAATTTGTAGTATGAGGGAAAGAGGCAAGAGTTGTCTGGGTGACCACGGCAAAGTCACTTCTTTTTTCTGAGTCTTAGTTCCCTTATCTGTAAAACAAAGATTTAGACTAGATAGTTTTTAAGGTTGCTTCTAGCTTTAATGCTCTATGCCTCTCTAATTCTATGATCTTAAATAGGGCGCTAGAAGGAGCTTTCACTCAATATGTGGACCTTTTCCCTCCATCAGGGATGACCTTCTTGCCCTCTGATGACAGGGCATGCACCCCAGTTCTTTCTTATCAAATCTCCCGAGTTTGGCAGCAAGGTGTAGTCTATGATTACCCACCAGGGCACCCAGTTAAAACCCTCAAGAATTCAAATTCTTAGTCTCAGGACATACCTGGTTGAAAAGCCCCATGGACCTAGAACTTGTTAGTGTACATGGAAGAGTGGATCCAAGTTTTCTAAGGAGCTTGCTCCAGATTATCCTATTTTACAGAATGCTGATCAGCTTGCACTAATTTCTTGACTTTGTTCCAGTCTGGTTGCATCTTCCACTGGGAACCCCAAAGCACCTGGCTTACATTGGATCATGTGAAATAAATTTGCCACCATCCATAATTTCCTCAACAAGAGGGCTCTTGATGTAATTAAAAGGCTCTGAATAAAATGGGGAGAAAAATGGAAATCTCTTATTTTGGCAACATGTAATTAATCAGCCTTTCGAATGTGGTACTGCTGGATATCATCAAAGCAAATATTTCTGTATGACTAAGGAGGAGATTAGGAAACTGTACGAATTGGGAAAAAAATACACATATTAGTTTAAGGATAAAGTTTCTGGACAAATCTGTGCCATGCTATAAGGTGACAGGTAATCAGTAGTAGTTGTCAAACAATTATTTGCTCTTGATTAGAGGAGAACATAAGAATAAAATCACCAGTGAGGATTAGTTTGGCAACCTCACTTAGGTTGGAGATTGACTTTGAACACATCACAAAGACAAAAAGGGACCTACAAGGTCATCCTATCCAACCCATATCTGACCAAGAATTCCTTCCATATCCTTCCTGACATGTATGCATCCACCCTGTGTTTTAAGACCTTGAGGGAGGTAACTCCCTACTTCCTTGAGGCAGCCTATTCCACCTTTGAACTGTTCCAATTTCTAGGAAGTTATCCACTATTATACTCCTTTCAATTCTCTCCCTGAGGTCTTGAAACTCTGCCTGACCAAAAGTCCTCTCTACAGCATCTTCATTGATTGGTCGACTATTCTCTGCTTAAATCCTCCAGTGTTGAGGAACTCATTATCTTTCATGGAAGTGCTCTAAACTTCTGCAAAGTTCTGTTAGGAAGTTCTTTCTTTTATCAAACTGATAACAGCCTTGTCTCTACAGTTTCCACCCTTTCCTGCTAGCTCTGCCCTGGAGAGCCAAAGAAAACTATTTTGAGAACACATGACACATCATTGCAATCTTAGACATACCTGAAGACAGCTGTACTGCCCCCCCCAAGTCTTTTCTCATCTCATCTAAACATACATAGTTCCTTTAGCCCCTGATTATATGGTATGGCTTCTTGTTCTTTCACCATTGTAGTCACCTTCATCTTGACATTCTCTAGGTTGGCATGCCCTTTCTGAAACAGAGCCACAACTGTGTACGGTACTCTGGATGTGGGGCTATTCAAAAAGTGGACTTCAGTGTCATTCTATCCTTCATTCTTGACCCTAAGTTATTATCACGCTTTGATTTTTTTCCCGTACTAAGTCACACTGGAGACCCATTATGGGTGTGGTCCACTCATACCAATGATAATATATGATAATACATATTCGTACAGTACATTAAGGCATATAAAGCATTTTCCTTATGATAATCCTATAAAGTCAGTGGCATAAGAATGAAAAAACCCCACAATATAGATGAAGAAATGAAGGCCAAGACTTAACACAGGTAATAAATGTTGTGATCAAGATTGGTATTCAGGCCTTCTGCCTTAAAATCCAGTGTTACTACCCGTACATAATGCTGTTTCCCCACCCCCAGCCTCAATATGAACTAATATGTTTATGTGTCCTCCATTCTGTTTGGTTTTTTTTTTTTTGGTAGTTGATTTTTTTAAATCAAAGTATAAGTCTTTACATTTACTTCATTTTATTAGACTTTGCCCAGTGCTTTTGCCAAATCAAGAGCTTTTGGCATGCTGATTCTAGCAGTCAGTGTATTTACTAGTTCTTCAAGTTTCATGTCATCTGGAAATCTGGCAAATGTGCACATCTGCATTTTCACCCAAATTACTGAGAAATGATGTTGAAAAGAAGAGGGCCAATGACAAAGCTCTATGACACTCCAGTAGGATGTGCTGCCATGTCGATGTTTATCCACTACTCACCAACGTTTTCCTCTGGTTTTTCAACCAATTTTGAATACATTTGACTTTCCTATCATCTGGTCCGTATTTTTCAGTCTTTTAAGATTAAGAAGTTTTGAGAATTTTGGTTTAATGCCTATCTCACTCAAGGTATAAAAGGTCTATGACATTCCTTAATTTACCAGTCTAACGACTTCATTGCAAATGTATATGAGTTCACTATGTAACAATTATTTTCAACCTTTTTTGTGTCTCATAGACTCCTTTGGAATGTGGTTGAGCCTTCTCAGAATATTTTTAAATTCATAAATTAAAATACAAAGAGTTATAAAGGAAGCCACTTATATTGAAATAGTTATCAACACCTTAAAAGTTCACAGACCATAGGTTAAAAAAACTAAACAAAACAAACAAACAAACAAACAAACTCCTGGTTTAGAATTACATTCTTTTTTTTTTTTTTGGTGGAGGGAGTAGAGATGAGTTTCCTTTCCTCCCCCAAGGTTGTAAGGGCAGCAGTCACGCATGGGCCCATTCCTAATGTTGATCAGCATGGAAGCATTAACTTGCTTTGTTTTTCTAACCTGAGATCACTCACCCTCCTTTGGTAGCCTGGCCGCCCTCCATTCTCAAGGCAGGGCATAATATGAATGATACCCAATTGGCTTTAGCCCCACAATAGCTCAGAATTCCTGAACTTAAAGGATCCACCAGCCCCAACCTCACCAAGTGGGCTGCTCTGTAAAATGACTTATTCTTAATGAATTTCTCAGTTTTCTTCCTCCCTTTTCTAAGTTCTCATATGTCATTCCTTTCATATTGCGTTCTAGAATTTTGCTTGGAATAAAAGTCAAGCTCACTAGCTTTTAATTTAATTAATGTGTTTTCCTACTATTAAAAAGAGATGGAACATTTATATTTCTCCTTTCATGTCATACTTCTCCCATTCACCATCATTTCTCAATGATTAACGTGAGCAGCCCACCAATTATATGCTCTGTTTCTTTGAAAAGTCCATCCATTCCTGGTGCTCTCAATACATTATAAAAAACTTTGTTGTCTCTCTTCACTGATCTTGATCTTCAGTTCTATGGAAACTATATTTGTTGTGTAATCTTTATCTAAGCATCATTCTCCATGGGTGAGAAAACAGAACTAAAATTGCATTTGAGTGGATCTGCCTATTCTCTGTTATGCACTGTGACATTTCTTCCACCAGAAGGAGCATTACTATCTCTTGTTTTAATATTATTCGTTCCTCCACCATACCTAAAACTATAGATGCATTTACCATCCTTAGCATTCATCACCAGCCAGCTTATCTGGGTTTTAGCATTTATGAGACTGTTCTTTGAGCATCATGCCATTCCTTTGTATTCACCCTCACTCGTCTGCCGTTGCTTCCATTTTTTGTTTATGTCCCATTAAAATATGAATTGAAAGATGAGTAGTTCCCTATGTAATCACATCTATCACTTTAGACAGCTCCCTCCCTCACTCTACCATTTCTTCTGTATTAGAATGATTTGTGTTTGCAGTGTCAGAATTCCATCTTTGAGAACCTCCCAATGATTCTTCTTCACTTGACTTCCCTTATAGATTCTTAAGGTTTGGAGATCCTAGCTACCCTTTCTGTGAGCTCTTTATATTCTACTTTCCCAAAGTCTTGAGTGTGAGTGCGATCACACTTTTTTTTCCCCTTTGTTATCATTCATAGCCTCTAAAATGGCATGACCATTTTCTTTCATGGTTTCCATAAGTATCATTTCAGCAACTGGTTCCTGCTAAATAGTTACAGTCAATTCCAAATCAGCAGCTTACCTTGGAACTTCCTCTACTTTTTGAAAGATGAAATTCACATTGCAGCAAATTAGTAATTTCCTCACTACCATACTTTTAGCAAAGGCCTCCACAGTGACTTGGAATGTTCAACTCCTCCAGTGCTATTGTCTACTAACTCATTGCCTACTTCTGTGATGCAATTCATCATGCAGTTTTATGTACTGGCAGGGTGGGCTAGAATGTACTCCAACTCCAGTTTGTTTGTCTGCTTTTCCCTTCAATGATCTGCACCAAAATTTGCTTTATTATTTATCCCTCTTTCATTTGGTTAATGAAATTCCACTTGCTAAATACTTATTGGTTAATGATCTTGCTAGGTTATGATTGCCGCATTCCTTTTAACTAATATATTATGTTAATTTCAATTCAATTCAATGCTACAACCAATGGTTAGTTATTTACTGTATGCAGAACACCATGCTCAGTACTAGGTAAAAATCAACATGTAACTAGAGTGAGAACATGTAGTATGACTGAAGCCAAAGGAGAGGTTCCACAAGTTACAGTGTATCTGACCATCTGATGATCAAACCAACATAAGCTTGCAATGCTTTACCACAAATTGGACAGAAGTAGCTCCTGTGAATATTCGGGGTGGATTCTCTAAATTTGTGCCTTCTGAGTTTCTTTTGAGCTACTTCAATTCTGCTTTGCTCATAGAGCATAACACTTTCTCAGATGAGGGCCTGCCATGCTGGGTGGTCCTGTGCCAGTATCTCCCATGTCACACAATCAATTCTAAAGTTCTTAAGAAAGACCTTGAGAGAGTCCTTGTATCACTTTTTCTGACCACCATGGGAGAGCTTGGCGTGTGCGAGTTCTCCATAAAACAGTCTTTTTGGCAAGCATATGTTTGGTATTCGAACAATATGGCCAGCCCATAGGCAATCATGGGTAAACATTGAAAGGATAGGTTTAATAGTCTTGTGGGTTTGGGAGATAAATTAGAAGGATTTAGGACAAAGTGAATAGTAAGGACGTAAAAGCCTAAGTGTACATACTTTTCTCTAAGAAGTTTAGCAACAAAAAGGAAGAGAGATGAAATGCAGTAAATTCATGTGCCAAAGGAAGGGGTGAAAGACTGTTATTCTTGGCCAAAATTAAGGGCACTTCAGCATCCTTATAGGCAGATGGGCTGGAAAAACAAGAAGAGGGAGGGGGTGCACAGCCTTCTGCTGCTGTGTTCAAGTCATGAGGCAATGATCTTTCAAGCCATTGGTTATACCTAGAATTTGCTTCACTGCATTCAAATTTCTGGTTCACGTTACTGTGAATTTACTGTGCATTTGTGTGCAGGCATCTGAGGCTGGGAGCATCATTATTGCTCTTCCTTAAGGATATTATACTCTACAAATGACTCTCAGCCCCCCTTCCCTCAAAAATGGAGCTGCTGAGCTTTAACCATGAATTAGTTCTTTTTTTTTGTTTGTTTTTTTTTGCTTTTAGGCAATTGGGGTTAAGTGACTTGCCCCGGGTCACACAACTGGTAAGTGTCAAGTGTTTGGTCTGAGGTCGGATTTGAACTCAGGTCCTCCTGACTTCAGGGCCAATGCTCTATCCACTGCGCCACCTAGCTGCCCCATGAATTAGTTCTTTTGAAATGAGTGTTGAAGAGCAAAAATGCTAATCCAAATAATTATTATGCAAATTATGGGGGAAATGGCCTATATTTGTGTGTATACATACACACACATATATATGTTTTAATTAATCATTGAGACTTTCTTCTTTCGTTCTTCCCTTCATAGCATATGTTACCTTGATACTATTAGAGTGCTGGTGTAAGTATCTCATTAAAAAGGGAAATCAAATATTCAAAACATAACAGGAGGTTTGGACTTTCTATCTGATTACTCTGAAGGGTAAGCTTATGTCATATGGGTAAATTTGTAATTTGAAGTTGTACCTTTGAATGATGTTTGCCCCTAAAGATTTTTTTTAATTTTAATTTGGGTATAAACACAGCATCAGAGTTTCCTATAGAGTAAATGCCAGGATAAGTAGTGAAACAATACAGGACAACTCTCCCCTGATTTACACACCATTTATTTCTGAGCATAGACCAAAGGAAAGGCAGTTATAGCATTACTTCACAAGAGCTGAATTAGTCAGGTATTCAGTGTGCGTTGCTGAGATAATCTAGTTTAAGTCCAACTTGCAAAGTAATTCTTCTTAATAATTTCTTCGAATGCAGATGGAACTTTGTTGTCCATAGACTCATAGAACTGCAGCATTGGCAGAGATTTTAGAGGTTGTCTTGTCCAAATCCTTCCTGAGGAGGAATACCTACTGCAATAACTCTGATAGAGAAACATTTGGTCTCTGCTTAGAGAACTCCAGCAATGGAGACCTCATTACCTCCCATGGACTGTTTAGACCAGGGGTGGGGAACCTGTGGCCTTAAGGCCATAGGTGGCCTCCTAGGTCCTTGGGGTCGGGGACCTACAGCATTGAGGTCACACGAGGCCCTCTAGGTCCTCGAGTGAGGCCTTTTGACTGAATTCAAACTTCACAGAACAAATCCCCTTAATAAAAGGATGTGTTCTGTAAAACTTGGACTCGGTCAAAAGGCTGCACCTTAAGTATTTTTAATTATTAGAAAGTTTCTCCTTATATGGAGCCTAAAGCTGCTAGTTTTCACCTTCTGCATCTTGCCCTCGGTTGTTCATTCTGAATCTAAGCAGAGCAAGTCCAATCCATCTATCCCAAGACCATGCTTCAAATATTGGAAGAGCACTATTGTGGTCTCTGTACTTGATTTCTTTTCTAGTCCAAATATCTGCAGTTTCTTTTCACCATTCATTAAATGACATGATCTCCATTCTACTTAGAATTATAATCTCCTTCCTTTGGCCATGTTTCAGTTTATTTATGACACTCTTAAAATATGTCAGCCAAAATTGAGCATGATACCCCAGATGTGGTCCAACCAGCTTGGAGTTCTGGGTTCCACATTCTGGACTTGAATGAGGAAATTGAGATTTATTCCAGAGGGTTAAGAATGGCACCTGAACTTCCATCCCTTTTTCCAGTATGATGTTCCATTGTTGTTGTTCAGTTGTTTCAGTGTTGTCTGACTCTTCGTGACCTCATTTGGTATTTCTTGGCAGAGATACTGAAATGGATTGGCATTTCCTTCTCCAGCTCTTTTTACACATGAGGAAACTGAGGCAAACAGGGTTAACTGACTTGCCCAAGGTCACACAGCTAGTAAGTGTATAAGGCCAGATTTGAACTCAGAAGATGAGTCTTCCTGACTCCACCAGGCTTCGCATTCTTTCCACTGGGCCTCCTAGCTGCCCCTACCATGTTCCTTACATTAAGAGAATCAGTCAAATATAAGCATATATTAAACACTACGTGACACTGTGTTAAGCATCACTGAGGAAAGAAATATAAGTTAAAGCAAGAAATATTTATAGGGATGAAAGAATAAGGAACATATGAATGAATGAAAAATTATCTGTTAAGATGCAGAAAGCCTTCTGCTAAGCCCTGGGCATAAACTTAGAAGAGCAAGACAACCCTTGTTCTCAAGGAGCTTACATTCTAATTGAGGAGATAACACACAGAGGTGGTTGCAGATGTGTGTGATTCTTGGAGCCAACTAAGATTACAACCAATTGTCGGTGTGAGTGGATTAAGTGGCATGTCTCTGTTATTCTTTTGGTTCTCACAGAAACTATTGTGATAGGAAACTTTTCAAAGATGAAACCATTTGCTAGAAGAAGCCAATTTAGAATGCTATTCATCTTCATAAATGAATATCAGTAATGAGATTAAAAACAAAACAAAACAAGGAACTATTAACATGCTACTGATTTCCTCATCATGTTGTGAACATGACCTTGGGCTCTTGAAGGCCAAATTCATGCAGCTTTTGTACTTTCTACTAAACTGAAAAGACTTCAAGTACGGTCCTAGCAACAAAACAGTTCTTTTGTGTCAGAAAAGCAGCATGGTACAGAGAGAATGCTGAATTTGGAGTTACTGTGTGGCCTTGGCCAAGTCACTGTATTTCTCTGGGCCTCAATTTTCTCATTTATAAAATGAGCAAGTTGGATCATATAATTTTTTTTCTTTTAGACAGATACTAAAACATAAATACATAATAAGAGAAGAAAAATAAACATCTATAAACAAATATAAAATAAGAAAACAAATGTCACGTGCACAGCAGAGCATAGGAGAGAATTCAGAATACATAGGAATAACTTTCCATTTCAAGAAAGCCTATATATTGAATACTATGCATTATGCTGAAAGCTATCTATCTTTCCTTTGCTTCCTTGTAGGTTTTTTTTTTATTCTCTTCTGTACACTTTTTACTTTTTTCATTTTTCCCTCTTCTTCTTCTCCTCCTCCACCCTGAGGTTACAATTAAGCATGGAGATATATACACACACACACACACATAGATAGATATAGATATATTGATATGTACAAATACGCATACATATATTCACAAGTATATACATCCATCCATATATTAACATATACTTTCCCTAAGAGATTCTACTCCTATTTTTGTTTTTTTATGTTTGTGCTTATCTCTTATTTCCTTTTCTCCTAACTCCTCTACTTTACTTCTACCAGCTACCTTGTCCTCCTATTACTTAACCTACCCCACCTCCTGCAGTCCTTTCCTTATCCTCCCATTTCCCTAAATCTTAATACCCTTTTATATCATCCTTTTGACCTATCCCTTCACCCTCCCCTCTAAAGATTCCTCCTTTATTCGCTCCCCCCTCCCTATTGTCTCAAAGTTTTATTTCTTTCTAAATTTAGAAGACTTTTATACTCTCCTAGATGTATGTGTATTTTTCCCTCTTGGACCCATTCCTGATGAAAGTAGGTTTCTAGAGCTAACAGCCCCTCTCTCCCATCTAATTCCTCTATATTGGTTCTTCCTTTTATACTTCATTTGTATAAGATAATTATTCTTTTAGCTGTTCTTGAACAGTTTTACTATTTGAAGTCATATCATACTCAGCTCTACCCCAATCTTTCTTTTTTTTTTTTTTGTTTTCATTTTTGTTTTTCTTTTTTAGGCAATTGGGGTTAAGTGACTTGCCCAGAGTCAGTGTGAAGTGTGAAGTGTTTGGTCTGAGGCTGGATTTGAACTCAGGTCCTCCTGACTTCAGGGCCGGTGCTGTATCCACTGTGCCACCTAGCTGCACCTACCCCAATCTTTCTTATAAGCTACCTAATTACTAATAGCAATCTTGGACATAGGTTTTATATTTTACATACATAAAAGACAAACATTCTGTCCTTATTGAGTCCCTTGTAATTGTCCATTGGTATGTACCTTATATTTCTCTTGGATCTTGTATGTCAAATCTTCTATTAAGTTCAGTTTTTTTTTTTAAACAAAGTCCTGAAAGTATGACAGTTCATTAAATGTCGATTTTTTTTTCATTCAGAATTATGCTTAGCTTTGCTGGGTATGATATTTTCGGCCAGAAGCCCAGTTCTTTTGCTCTTCAATATATAGTGTTCCAAGACCTGTGATCTTCTAGTGTCTTGTGTGATTCTAATTAGGGTACTGCCACATGTAAATTGTGTGTGTGTGTGGGGGGGGTTTGTCTTGTTGCTTGTAAAAAATTTGTCTTTGAGCTGTGGGTTTCAAAATTTGACTATAATTTTCCTGTGAATTTTCCTCATAGGATCTCTTTCATGTGGTGATGGGTAGATTTTTTTCTATTTCTACTTTTCCCTCTTGTTCTAATGCTTTAGGAAAATGTTCTTTAATAATTTCTTGTATTATTGTGTTATAGTATCAGGATTCTTTTTTTGACCTTCTTTCTTTAGATCTTCTCTGATTGTCACTGGAAGACCCCTGTTCTGCCCCTATTCTTATCTATTTTCACTGCTCTATGTTGTCCCAGAGGCACTATTTTATCTCTATTGTAGAGGAAAATCTTCAGAGCTTGAAATTTTCTGACCTACTCAACTGAATCTTCCTCTGGATTAGGTAATTTCTAAGGTCCCTCTCAGCTCCAAATCTATGACCCTGTGACCTCCAGCCTAGATTAAGAATGGATTTATCACCCAAGTTTGGAGAGCAGGTGACAATTTTGTCTTGGTTATGGTGACTTGTGATAGCTTGTAAACATTGATCTATAATAATATTGAAATGGATGATTAGAGTAGTTACAGTGGTGGCCTGGGACATGGAGAGAAGGCTACTGACCTTGGAGTCAGAAAGAGCTAGGTTAAAATCCTGCTTCTGACACCCCCTGCAAATGTGACCTTGGGCAAGTTACTTAATGTCTAAGACTAGAGGTTGGCAGAACATCAGTCCATTAGCATTAATGGAGGAAATTCCTTAGTGGAAGGTCTGCATAACACAATCACAGATCAAGACAACAAACAAGGAAATAAAACAAAAAAGAACACATTGGCGTTAAAAGAAGAAATCTCAATGCTGGTATATTTCAAGTGAGAGTTTTTGTTTTAATTTGAAAAATATTTTTCAGCCTTAAGAGTATATTTCAAAACATCATCTATCAAACAAAAGCATATGTCTGCAAATACATCATTTATATGCAAATATTTTGGAATCCACGATAGATAGTGTGAAATGTATATGAATTATGCAACCAATATTGATCATTGCATATGTTAGCTGAAAGCCATTGTCGTCAGAACTGCGGGCTGGGTATGCTACATGCCGTATGCTTGGATACCAAGTGTATCCCAGACTGGGAGGCTGCTTTCCACAAGTCAATAGTATACACTCACCACTTTACATGTAATGAACAAGTCAGTGTGTAATTATAAGGTGATGTTAATTAATACCACTGTGCTAAATGCTTTACAAATTTTATCTTCACAATAACCTTCAGAGGCAGGTATTATTATTATTATCTCCATATTACAGTTAAGAAAACTGAAACAATGACAGTAAATTAGGTGATTTCTCCAAGATCATACAGCTAGTGTCTGGGGCAAGATTTCAACTCAGGTTTTCCTGACTTCAGGTCTTGTGCTCTACCTACTGTGCCATCGGTGCAATATACCACTGAGCTCTTATACCAAAGAAAGGGTAAGGGGGAGAGACAAAATGGAACTTCAAAAGTAGCAACAGGTCTTTTAAATATAGCAGGCATCCAAGAGGAGAATTCATTTGGGTAGGGTGGGCATGGAACAGCTTCTCAGAAATGTCCTCCAAAGCTCTGCTGTCAGCTTTGAGGCACTGGAAGGGCTGATCTGAGTGTGGTTGAGGAACACAGCAAAGCAATTTAGAGCAGCGCTGAACCCTCTTGGACGACTGCTTTTTGGCTCGGTCTCCCCTAGAGTGCTGCAATGAAGTCACACGCACTGACACCCAATCGCACGCTGAGTGCCATTCACAGGATCTTACATGCCACAGTTATCACGGCTTTCTCGGCACCAACAGAAACCACGAGAGTGCAGATGAGGGGAGGCTGCGGTTATTTATAATTTGTTTCTTGATTTGCAACAAGTGAGAGAGACTGATACGCCTCTCACCCATTAGCCTGGTTATGCTGCCGAGACAAAGGCTTAAGGGAATATGCGGTTTTAGGATGCCTTTATTGTCATAATAGAGAAGCTATTCCATAGCATTGATCTGGGAAAAAACTTAATGATTATTTCATCCAACTTGCTTATTTTACACATGAGGAAACTGAGATATAGGGTTGTTAAGTGACTCACTTCCTCTTAAATTTAGTGTTTTGCTTTGCCCTTGTTCCCACTTGACCACTGTATTCTCCTAGAGCAGGAGTGAGGAGAGCCTTGGCTTTGAATTTCACCTGAGATGCTTACCAAATGTGTGACCATAGCAGGGATGGTGAACCTGCGACCTTAAGGCCATGTGGCTCTCTAGGTCCTCAAGTGTGGCCCCTTGACTGAATCCAAACTTCACAGAACAAATCCCCTTAATGAAAAGATTTGTTCTGTAAAACTTGAACTCAGTCAAAAGGCTGCACCCCAGGACCTAGAAGGCTGTGTG
The DNA here is from genome assembly GCF_003287225.1 of Phascolarctos cinereus. NCBI lineage: Eukaryota > Metazoa > Chordata > Mammalia > Diprotodontia > Phascolarctidae > Phascolarctos > Phascolarctos cinereus. The sequence continues at coordinate 38,107,827 of NW_027555736.1, forward strand.
TGGCCTTGAGTCCACAGGTTCCCTACCCCTGCCATAGGGGATTAATTGAACCTAGAGAGGCAGTTTGCCAAAGTGAATAGAGTATTGGGTTTGAACTCAGGAAGTCCCAGTTTCAAATCCAACATCTATGTTTGAATCCCTCCCATACTACCTGTGTCTCCATAGCAAAGTCACCCTACCTCTCTGTGTCACACTTTGCTCACCTGTGAAATGAGTGTGTTGGCTTAGATATTGCCTAGGGTCCCTCCTGACTCTACATCTAGTATTCTATAAACTGTTCAGAGCCTCAGTTTCTGCATCTATAAAATGGGGCTGATTATATCTATAGTATCTAGTTTACAAGGATGCCCTAAAGACCATATAAGATAATAAAAATGTTTGGGAAACATTATACGGATGTCAGTTTACATTATTGTTATTATTATTTGCAAGGTTTCCAAAGGGTCTTTCCTATTTAGGATATTAGCTAATTAAAGCAGTTTGGAACATTGGTCATTGGGCCACTAGAAAGTCAAGATTAATCTCCTCACATTGGCCTATTTTGTCTCTGGACCTGAGTGTTATTACTCATTATAGAAACAACTGTCACTCTATAGCACTTTAAGGCTGATAGAACACTCTCTTCATAACCACTGTGTAAGAGAAATAGGACAGGTTTTGCAGAAGAGAAAATCGAAATTAAGATAAATTCATTGAATTGTCAAAGGTCACATAGCTAGTATGCATTAGAACAGGAATTTGAACCCAGATTGTATGACTCCAGGACCAGTGCTCATTTCATCATTCCAGGTGCTGTTCCTTAGTCTTTTTCTTGACTTAGTACCTCTGGTATTAACTAAAGGTTCTTAACCTGGACTCTACCAACTTCCCAGGAGATACATGGGTAGAATTCAGATGACCCATTCCCTTGGAAGGAGGCAAAATATGTCTTTATTTTCATTAATCTTTGAAAAAGTTTTCTTTGTGAATGTGGGCAACACACATTATTCTTAGAAGGCACCCATGAGTTTCACCAGAGTGCCAAAGGGGTCTTTAACGTTAAAAAAGGGGGGGGGGATTAAGAATCCTTAGTTTAGAGTCTTTCTTTTCCTTGTTGTCTTTTGGGATTAAATACAACCATAGGAATGATGGGATGGTGAGCTAGAATCAATCTGAAAGACAATTCATTCTACTTCATTTTATACTTGGAAAATCTTGGTCAGAAGAGAAAGTGACTTGTCCAAGGTGATAAATATTCACACTTAACTAGCAGAAATAGGATTCAAACCTATATTTTCTGACTCCAAACCCAGTGTTTTCCTTCATACCATTCTGCTTTCTACGGGAAATATCTATGGATGATGTCTGTGACTAACATCAGCCTTTTAATGCTCATCATTGTCACTATTATCATGAGCAAGAGTTGAACAAGTATTTCTGAAGGGTCTGTTTGTACAAAAATAATGTTAGCCCCAGACTTATTCCTGACGGTTTTTTTCCCCTAACATATAAGCTCTGATGAACTAAACAAGTAATAAGTCATCAATATTCACTGAAGGTAATGACTTTTGTTAGGGTGCCTGCATTCAGGGCATTTTTTTAAGCCCTTGGAGGATGGTAATAACAATAAAGAGGACACTTGGGACTTGGGACCAAAGCTTTTAATTCATTCTGAATTCTTTTTGTTCTTTTTGATTTGAGAAAGTTACTCTCCCAGAGCATTTTATAGGGAGACAGCCAGGCCAGAGTGGGGGGAAAAAAGATTATTCCCTTGAAACTAGAAGGGAGTAGAGAGATCTTTGCTGCTCCAACATAAAATACAGCAGTAGCCCTTTGGCATCTTTCAGAACAGTTCTTCCTATGGCCCTCTCCATGTTTCTATGATGAAAGGTTCCAGAGACCTTTGGTGAATTTATCCTTTTAATCAGCCCCTGAAACTAACTTGTAGATTCAGTAGAGACTATCTCAGACCCTCACATGTAGGCTTGTTGATATTCAGTCATTTTCCAGTCATGTCTGACTCGTTGTGATTCTGTTTGGGATTTTCTTGGCAAAGATACTTGAGTGATTTGCCATTTCCTTCTCCAGCTCATTTTACAGATTAAGAACTGAGGTAAACAGGGTTAAGTGACTTGCCCGAGGTCATACATCTAGTAAGTATCTGAGGCCATATTTACACTCTGGCATCTTGCTGACCCTAGGCCTGACACTCTATCCACTGCACCACCTAGCTGCCCTCGAATTTAAACTTACAATTCTTCCTAATTTCCCAGTCCCTTGGCTTTATGGTTACTGAACTAATTTGCCTATTCACTCTCTCCACGTCTATAGTGAAATCATGTTGCAGTACAAAGAGCACTGGTTCTGGAGTCAGAGTACCCAGGTTCAAATTCTACTTTAAATGCTTACTATCTGTAACCTTGAGGAAATATATTAACCTCCCTGGGGGTCAGGTTCTTCATTTGTAAAATGGCAGGGCCAGGTTAAATCACCTCTGAGTTCCCTTCCAGCTCTAGAACAAAGATACTATGTTCCTTCAGCTGGTTCCCCTGTCCATTTGGCTTGTCCACACTTACAGTATATGTTAATACCAGCATATTTATCAAATTTAACTGAATTCACACACATATAATGTGTGTATATTTAAATATAAATCTATATGCTTATATAAATTTATATATCTATTTTATGTGTTGTATGATGAATATAAATCTATTCTAGGCTCTAGATTAATAATGCTAGGCTCTTTACAAATACCATTTAGGTGCTGTTACTATTTCCACTTTATACCTGGGGAAACTAAGGCAGAATGACTTGCCTAGGTCACACATCTAGTAAATATTTGAGACTGCATCTGAATTCAGGTCTCCCTGTCACCAGGCCCAGGGCTCTATACACTGTGAGACCTAACTCCCTAGCTGGAGGACCATAGTTTAAGTCCTATCAGTGATCGGTTTTGTGAAAGTAGACAAGGAGCAGCTAGGTGGCTCAATGGATAGAGCACCAGCCCTGGAGTCAGGAGAACCTGAGTTCAAATCTGGCCTCACACTTGACACTTACTAGCCCTATGACTTTGGGCAAGTCATTTAACCCCATTGCCTCACCAAAAAGAAGAAGAGGAAGAGGAAGAGGAAGAAGAAGAAGAAGAAGAAGAGAAGAAGAAGAAGAAGAAGAAGAAGAAGAAGAAGAAGAAGAAGAAGAAGAAAGTAGACATTCCACTTAATGTCTCAGTGCTATAGGCATCCCCCAGTGTCATATATTGACAACTTCCCTAGAATTTAGTCTCAGAAAGTTGCCTGGGGCACAGAGCGGTTGGGTGGCTTGCCCTGTTTGCGTAGCAGCCAGGAGTAAAAGTTATGACTTAAATCACAGTATTCCTGACTTCCAGACTAGCCCTCTATCCACTATTCTATGACACCTCTCAAAAGTGAATATCTGTCACTCATATCACACATTTAAGGCTCCCAGAGTATCTTCTCTCTCTCTTTTTAAAAATTTTATCCTTATAACAACACTTTTCATTTTACAAGTGGGGAACTAGATGTTCAGAGGATATAAGAGACTTGCTGGGTTAGGACCTGGTCTCTTCTACCTCCAAAGCTAGCACTCCTCTTAGGGGGCTACCTTGATCTACAGGCATAGATGAACAGATTGTAAGCACCAAAACTGCTTTTGGACAAACTCTGTGCATTTAGTGAGCAAAAGAGGCCACTGATGGGGTGGGACATTCTCTTTAAAAAGAGGATGAAAAAAATAATTGAGAGTTGGGCTGCCTTTAAAGTAGGTATCACTACATTTAATTAACTCTTTTGGAAAGGGGCTTACTCAATTAATACCTGCTAGTGAGAGAAAGATATCTGCATATCAAAGCTTAGGGGCATAAAAGAATTTTATTAAGCCACATTTGGTGATGAGACAGAAGAGACAAGCCAGCCTACTCATTGTGGATCCTCTCCTGGACTATTTACAGCAGCACAGCAAAAATGAAGTTAAAAAAAAAATAAAGCAAAGGCCTATATTTATCCTCTGCCTTCAATTTGGGAGATCAAGGTTCCCATATTCTAATCCTCTTACATACAAAGGATTTCCTTTCAATCAGAGATAGAAATCTCCATGTTTGTAAGACTTCACAAACTCTTTGCTTCTTCCTCCAGGGAGAGCCCCACTATTTCTCAAGACATAGAAGTTAAGGCTGAACAATGGATGAGTGATAGATCCCCAGGCAGCCCTCCAGGCACAGAGTTAGGTCACCATTTGGGTGCCCTGTCCCAGTATCATCTTTCCAAAAGCTAATTAGTAGTAGTAGTAGTAGTAGTAGTAGTAGTAGTAGTAGTAGTAGTAGTAGTAGTAGTAGTAGTAGTAGTAGTAGTGGTAGTAGTAGTGGTAGTAGTAGCAGCAGCAGCAACAGCAGTAGTAGTATAATGATAATATCTACCATTTGTATAACTATAAGTTTTACAAAGTATGTTACATATGCTATCTCATTTGATCCTTGCTATGACCCTGTGAGGTAGGTGTTATTCTTATCCTTATTTAACAGATGAGAAAACTGAGACTTGTGTAGGATCACATACCTATTAAATGACTGGGCATGATTTGAACTCAGGTTTTCCTGAGTCCAATCTAGGACTCCAGTCACTATACCACCTAGCTGCCTAATGGGAAAGGATCCCATTCACCGTAATCTGTTGCTTTTGCTGCTTATCCTTTTGGAAAGCCCCCAGATACACTTAACACAATTTTGGGCACGTCCTGCAGTATGCCAAGTAAATCCTTATCAAAATGAGAATTAAAGAATTTGCCCACTGTGGTTGCATTTAAGGTAATGATATTAATTATAATCCAAGGTAATGATATTAATTATAATCCATGGCCAAAAATCTTAAAGTCGACTGAAGAAGAATAGTAGTTATAATGAATTGAATTTTGATGGCTACCCCCCACATGATCTTTTTTGTGGAAGATAAGGAAGAACTGTTTGAAATGGCACAGGACATTCAGGAATCAACATATAATATGAGCTCCTTGAAGGAGCAATTTTCTTTTTGTCCCTTGACATTATAACCCTAGTGCCTAGCAGAATGCCTGGCTCATAGAGCATGATTGTTGATGGATGGATGGGTATGCAGAGGATAGAAGCAACAGTGCAGAGTATGGAGGGAGAAACATAGATTATAAAATGGGGGTTGGTAACATTTTTAGTGTTCTAGACTCTTTCTGGCAGAGTGCTGAAGTGGATGAATCCTTTCTGAGAATAATGCTTTTAAACACATAAGATAAAATCCATTGGTTTATAAAGAAAACCAATTATATTGAAATACATTTTTTAAAAATCTCAGAAAACCCCTGGCTAAGAACTTGTAGAGGACAAAGGTCCGTTGGAAATACTGACAAGCCGGAAAGCTTTGAAAACAAACATGCTTTATCTTCTTAAAGTTTTATTGCTGTGTTTTGGTTTTTCATGACAAATATTTACAGATCACTCCCACTTGGAGATATTTCTTGTAAAGAAGTAAAACAATTAAGTAAGATTGATAATGCAGTAACCTCATCTGAAAGGTCATGTGATACTTCTCTGTAGCGCCCCTCCCCCACCTCTCCTTTCAGAGAAACATCAATAGGAATCTATTTTCTAGGCCTTCATCCCCCACCCCATGGGGGGGGGGGAGAACAAAATGGTAACAAGAAAAGAAAAATGAATTTCTGGTAACCAATATGCCCAAGTTATAGTATATACTTTAAAAAGAAAAGCAAGTTCTACCTTATAGGGGATTCAGTTTGATGTACAGTTCCCCTTTTCTGTTCTGTTTACTGCATAGAAATATTTATCGTATTGGTTGTTCAGCAAGCCCAGAATCACGATTAAAAAAACAAAAAGAATGCCAACGTGCTGAACGAGCTGCAGCTTCAAATCACATGATTGTATCTCTGGAGCTAGAAGGGCCCTCACAGACCATGGAGCCCATCGCCTTGAAAAAACTGAAGACACTTTGAAGCCAGCCTCAGACCCTGCCTGGATGTGCCCCAACTTCTGTCTGCCCATTTTGTCATTTATAAAATGACAACATAACAACAACGGTCATAATGATACTTCCTTTGTCACACAATCATTGTGAGGTTCAGAAGCGACAATATGCAGTTATTCCTTCCACATCACGACTTTCCCCATTGTGGATTCAATGTACTGTGGGTGGGCACAAAAAATTAAATGGGAATTTGTGGAAGCTGCAAATGAGACAGGAAGGTCAGTAGGTCACACAGAAAAGTTTGGAAACTCATAAATGCATAAAATATATGTATATTATTGTACAGTATCAATATATTTTGTTTCCTAATATGCATTTAGACTTCTTTGATACAGAGGGCCAGAACAATTTGTGTCGATTTTCCAGATAGCGGGGTTTGGTGTCCCTAGCTGCCCCCCCCCCCAGATGCGGAAGGGATAACTGTATATAAAACCTTTGCAATCCTTAAAGTACTATGTAAAAGATATTATTATTAAAAAGATTTTCTTTCTTTTTTTTCCTTACAAAAAGTATTTAAAGAGTAATTTTTGGAGGGTGAAATCACAAAGACTTCCACAATGGGAAAAAATGTATATTCCTCATCATTGTTTCTTGTTTTTTTCTTCTGTTCTTAACGCTCGAATAGTCTGAGAATGGACCTAGCAGCCAGAACTTTCCTAATGAAAGGGGGCCAGTTGGGATAGAACTCAGGACATCTTTGAATAGGGCCTGGTTAGAGAGAATATATAGGAAAACATATGCATTGATTGAAAGCAAAGTAAGTAGAACCAGAAAAAACAACAACAAGAAATGTATACAAGGACTACAATAACATAAATGGAAAGAACAAAAAAAAAGAAAGGACTTCAGTGTGCTTATAATAACTAAGACCCCCCCCAAAAAAAATAAAAAGGTAAATGAGAAAATCTACCTCCCTCTGGAAATATGAGTACTCTTAGGTCCAGGGACATTAGTTGACTTGTCCAAGGTCACACATGTTTCTTCAGAGGCAAGATTCCTCTTCCTATTCAAAGAATTGGTTGAGATTCAAATCTAGTTCCACAGGGCTTGACCTGGACAAAACTGCAAAGCTGGGAGATGGTTTCCTAACCTATCCTTTTCTACATTGCAGTTATAATAACCAAGTTTGTCTTCTCTTTCCCAATCCCTCACATCCACAAGATAATTCCCCTCCCTCCTATCTTTGTGGAGTTGGGATACCGTGGAAGTATGGTATTATATTGTCAGATTTGGGTTTTTTGTTGATTAGATTTGCTGCCCACCTCACTTTTCTACTTCTGTGTAAAAAGGGATGGCCTTCTCTCTGTGTAGTGGAGAGGTAAGAGATATATTTGTAAATGATGGCAATATAAAAGTGAGTCATTAAAAATAAAATTTAAAAAAGAATCTTGGGATTTCATTTCAGTATCTGGGTTGCATTTTTTGTGGGAGCTGAGTGTAAGGGACTGCAGAGTACACCTGGCTCACTGATTCCTGCAGGACTTTTCCAAGTGAGGGACACTACTTTTGGAGGCAGAACAGTTAATAAGGTCAATACATGCTCTTCTTTAAGGGATGGCCATGATTGGCCCAGGCTTCCTTCATAAGTAGATGGTCTACCAAAACATACAAACTTTTCACTTTCTTTTGCAATGGGGAAGAGTCATTCCATATTGGTTTTCATTGGTCCATTTGGTTTAAATGTACAAATAGCTGAGTCTCATACTGAGTCTCTGTGGTCTTCTGGAGTATCAGGTCTGTTTTTCCACTAGAGTTTTACATATACAGGAAACTTTTTTTTTATTTCACAAAATTGTAGGATCCCTTAAAGTAAACCAACACGTCTCATAAATTTAGACAAGTTTGTTTTTAAGTAGATACATGCAATCTTTCTCCCATGGTGCTTAGCTGGCTTGCTTGCCAAACTGATGTCCAGGTGAGCATAAAGAATGTTAAATGTTATCATTTCATATTACACCTGAGACATATTTTTCTTATAAATGGGTACAAGTTGTATTTGGCTTGAGATGATGTATGCCACCGAGACCCATCTTTCCTTTTTGGAGGACAGTTAGAGGAGAGTTAATTTATTTTCTGTTGTGCATTTTCTTGCTGTCAGGTTTTGGATCATTCTTAAAGAGAGTTTGATGACATTCTCTTTTTTTTTTCTTTTAGCACTATGAGGCAGGCAATTCCATGAGGGCTCTTGGTGATAACAATGGACAGTGCATTAGTTCTTTATTCATGGCTTTGTTAAGTCGAATCTGTCCTCTATACAGACAGTGGAACTATTCCTGTTCTTTGTGGGAGATAGAAAATCCAAAAGTAGGTAACAGTGGTACCCTGATTATGGGAATCAGCAGAAAATGGCAGAAAGAAATGTGAGGTAATATGAAAGTCATGAAATTACAAATTAGGAGACAAGTTCTAGGATCAGAAATCATGAGATGAGTTCTAGGCTTGGATCTGATCAAAATAGATGGTTGTTACTTTCTGTCATCTTGAGCATATCATTTAAATTGCTTGAGTCTTGACTCTCTTAGTAGGGATCATGATTCCTTTCCTAATCACCCAGTGAGATTGCTGGGAGAAAAAAATCAATTGAGATGACATATTTAAAGTGTTAAAGTTATAGATATCAATTATGATTTTTTTGTGTGAAAGTAACACAATCGATAAAGAGGTATCTGTTATGCTACTGGGGGATTAAAGGGAAGGATGAATTTTTAGTCTTTCTTGTAAACGAGAATATGCGGCCTCCTTAACAGTCTAAGACAGTACTTCAGAAGGTGGCCCTGGGAGGTACTTGAATAGAGATGCCCTTAGATTTTAGCATGATGCTGTCCTTCAATTTGTCCTCCATAGTGAGAAAATATTTACTATGTGCTTACTGTATGCCAGGCAGCCACACTTGGACTATTGAAATAGGCTAAGTTGGTTGCCCTGCCTCAAGTCCATCCTCCATAGAGCTGCTAAAATGTTCTCCCTAAACTTCAGCTCTGCTCCTTACTCAATTACCTTTGATGGTTTCCTATTAAAAATGGGGTAAGGAAGCTTTACTTTCAAGAGCTCTTTCACTCTAATTTATTGCCACACCATTAGAAACTTGGACCCTGACCCCACAACCCCGGACTCTCCCAGCACTGACAGGTGTGCTTTCAGCTCATCTTGCTGGGGAGTCTAGGCCTCCAAGTCACTTCCCAGATGTCTTCTCACCAAACTATTCTACGGATCTCCTCTATTATTCCCTTCCTTTTCTAGCTTCCCTTTATGTACTGTCTTTCCTAAATAGAATGGAAGTTCCTTGAAGATGTAATATTTTGTTGGCTTCTCTTTGTATGCCTAGCCCTTAGCATAGTGATGGAGTAAGCACTTCATATATATATTAGCTCTCTTTGTCTCTGCCTCTCTGTCTCTTTCTCTGTATCTGTCTCTCTCTGTATCTCTCTGTCTGTCTGTCTCTCCCCTCCCCCATCCCTCCTTTGACAGATGAGGAAACTTGCCCTAGCAACAGAGCTGGTGAGTTTCTGAGGCAGGATTTTGAACTCTACACTCACTGCCTAGTTCAGTATCCTGTCGGCTGCAATGCTGTCTTTCAATCCAGGGTTAAGAAACAATTCTTATGCCAGAATTCAAGTTCTCCTGTTGACCCACATTGAGACATCAGGAACCCCCATGTCTAGAGCAGAGAAATTTTGCCTGAGACCAATAACACTAAGGCCATGGCTATTCAGAGAAGGTCATATTCCTTGAGAGAACAGACATTATTAGAAGAAGCAACAGTCATAGCAGTTCCTAAAAGATAAAATCCTATTTAAATAATGGAGTAGGTCGCTGTGGCAAAGTATGCATGCTCTAGCTAATAGCTCCTTAACAATCCTCGACTCTCCAGTGCAGAGCCTAGGATAACTGGGATGACTTTATGTTTGTGACAGGTGTGCATTTGGTGCCAAGAATGCTACTTCATGTAATACCATTCCAGCTGGAATTCAGGCAACACTACTATTGCTTATTTATTTTGAGGGGGAAGTTGACATGACACTGATTGTTGGGTGTCCAGACCTGTGAATGCTTCTGTGTGACAGAACTCCTGGTGAAGAAATCCCAACCACTTATGTGACAGGCAGCCAAGTATCTGAGAGAACCTGGAGTCAAAAGACCTGAGTTCAAATGCTGCCTCAGCTATGTATGATCCTGGGCAAGTCAATTAACCTGTAATCCACCTCAGTTTTCTTGTCTTTAAAATGGAGATAATAACAGCACCTGCCTTGTGAAGAAAAAATGAGTTGATATTTTGTAAAGTGGCTTTCAAAACTTGAAGGACTTCATAAATGCTGTTACTATGATCATAATCATTATTATTTTCTCTAACTCGTAGCCTTAAAGGATTGCTTAGAACAGTAGTGTCAAACTCAGAAAGCAACCCTCAAGGACTGTAAAATTATTTAGAAAATCACAAATTAATATTATCTATATTATATTATGATTTTATTACATATGTTCAACATTTTCCAGTTACATTTCAATCTGATTCTTGAGGCATTCTAGAGTTTTGCCTGCTGCTTGCTGTCTGCAGTGAGTTTGACACTTTTGGCTTAGAGCCTTGGGACACTCAGTGGTTTGATCATGGTCACACCATCAGTATGTGTCAGTCAGGCTTTGAACTCAAGGCTCCTTTGCTCCAATATGAGTCCCCCTCCACCATGCTGCCTCTTAGGTTGTGCCTTCACTTTTGATCTGATTGCTTCTTTTTGTCAGTCTTGTTGCTCCCACCAAATCGTGAGCTGCTGGAGGACTATAGATGCTATTATTACCCCTATTTTACAGATGACAAAATTGAGGCTGGGAGAGGGTAAATAAAAAAGGTAGTAAAACTGTGGGCAATATTCAAACTCAGACATTCCTAACTCTGACCTTCAAGCACTTTATCCATGATGAAACCTAGCTATCTATCTCTAGCTACTATTTAGATGGTCCTTTAATGTTTGCAAAATACTTTACATTTTAGCTAAGTCAACCCTCAGAACAATATTGTGAGTCAGGTATTATAATAATAATTATTATTATTAGCATTTTAAAGATGAAGAAACTGAAACAGAGAGGATTCCTGAGTCTTTCATGTTCCCATTCTCCTCTACAGACCACCCCCTCCAAATCCAGCACAGCCCTAAAGTTCTAGCTTGCCTAAAGCCACACAGCTAGTAAATGTTTGAGTCAGTATTTAAACTCCTCTTCCTGACTCAAAGTTTGGCATCTATCCTCCACCATACAAATCAGTCCATCTAGTATTGGATATCTGAAACCCATCAGCTGAGCTTACTCCAAGTAGGCTCTGTGCTCTCTGAAGGACAGTGGTTGGAGCAGGGTGGGGAAGTGCGACAGCCTGATACCAGGGTGCAGAGAAGTTCTCCAGAGCCTGCATCTCCCATCATCAGAATAAAATGGTTAGAAGTATAATCACTGGAGTCCATCAAGCATGTGAGTTTACTGAAGATGTCATAAGAGAATTGCTCTAGAAAGGTCTGCCCTGGGTGTCTGATGTTTGCATTTAACTAACATAACACATTATAACAAGCTTTTAATTCCTCACACCCCACCCCAGCTTTATTTTTCTTTCCTTTTTTTTAAATTTTTTTTAGGCAATTGGGGTTAAGTGAATTGCCCAGTGTCACACAGTTAGAAGTGTCAAGTGTTTGGTCTGAGGTCTGATTTGAACTCAGGTCCTCCTGACGTCAGGGCCGGTGCGCTACCCACTGTGCCACTAGCTGCCTCCCTCCCCCTGCCCCAGCTTTCTTACTTAAGTGTTTCTACTCATCTTGTCTCTCTTAGTTTGTAAGCTCAGGTACCACCTCCTCTATGAAGTCTGCCTGGATTCCCTTAGTGACTGTCTTCTTCCACCTCCAATTGTCTTGTACTCCTACAATTGGATACACATTGCATTTGGCCAATTGAAATACAGACTCTCTGAGGGCAAGAACTATTTTGTTGTATCTCTGTATCTCTAGCCCCCAAACCCCAGTGTGCCTTTTTGCATGGGGGGACACAACAACTTTTTGTTGATTTCAAATTTTGTTGAATGAGAACAGGAAATAGAGCTTTCTCATGATCAATTCAAAGGTCAGTGGCAAACACGTAATATGTATATATGCATGCTCAGCAATGTGAGAAAACATTTTGAATTTCTCTTTCAACAACTGTGAGCTGGAGGCCACAGACCCATTTCAGATCCCCCTATTTAGGACACCACCTCTAAATCCAGGCTCAGCTCTCATCCTCTCTCAGTTCCCCTGGCAGTATCTCCTCCGTAAGCCAGTAAATACTTATTTTTGTCCTGCCTGAGGCAGGTTCTGAACTAGATCTGGTGGTTAAAGGATGTGGGGCTGCCCAGAACTGTGGAAACAGGCCAAGGTTGGGGAGGAAACTAAATAGTAACTGTCAGGAAGAAATACTGGGGAATGAACACAAGAAGTCCAAGGCTGAGTCAATTTTGAAGCAAAATGCTCAGCAGACAGCAGGTGGTACAGGCTGTGTATGTGTATAGGGGGAGGGGTTGCAGTCGCTGGAAGGTGAACAGGTACAGGGTTCAAATATCAGTGCAGTAATGGAATCCCATTGAAAGATGGACTTGAAGATGTTGGTTTCTTTTATATGTCTATTCTTCTTTACTTACCATCCCCTCCAACTCCTATATAACCCTAAAGAGATACTTGAAATTTTCCTGAGATTCCCCCCAGGTCAGGTTGCAAGTAAAGAAATACCAAATGATTCTCAATGTCCAGATCCAATTACTTTGATCAAAATAAGTGACTTTAAATTGGAAATGAACAATTAAAGCCTTTGCACACTTGGAATTGTACTTTGTGCCTGTGTTTTGAATGTGGTGGTTATTAGCTATGGGTGGGGGGGATGGTATGGGCATTGGAATGCATATCTAAGTAACTAGAAAACCAGAGCATGTGCTTGGTCAGAAATGTTAGAAGAAAGAGTAACTTTTAAAGATAATCTAGTCCCATTTGATAGGGGAGGAATGATGGCCAGAGAATCATGGAATCATAGACTTTAATCCAGAAGGAATCTTTAAAGTCACATAGTTAACCTCCTAATTTTAAAACTGAAAAAGTCCAGCCCAGAAAGGGTAATATTATTTACCTTCTCAAGTCAATTATTCTGAAAGTTGCACAAGTAGCAAAATGAGATTTGAATCCAGATCTCTGGATTTATTCTAGCTCTTTCCATTGCTTCACATTATTCTGAAGGAATCTAAAGCTGTAAGGGCTCCCTGAAGACAGCTAGGCAGCCCCATGATGCGAAGAGTTCCTGGGCCTGGAAGACCTGAGTTTAAATACAGCCTCAGATGCTTACTAACTGTATCAGCCTGAGCAAGTCACTTAACTCTGTTTGTTTCAGTTTCCTCATCTATAAAATGGGCTGGAGAAGGAAAAGTGAAACCACTCCAGTATCTCCGCCAAGAAAACCCCAAGTGAGGTCACAAATAGTCGGGCATGACTGAACAACAATAACAAAAAGGCTGTCATAGGCATCATGTCCAACCCCCTCATTTCTCAGGTGAGGAATTAATGCCCCAAGAGGAGAAAGGGTTTGGCCAAGGTCACCTTGGCAACAACCACCAGATGTAGAATTGGGTACAGAGCCAGCCGTGAGACATTCATGGCACAAAAAATTAGGAAGTGTACATTTGCCCTTAGAACGGGTTCTGCAGCTTTAAAGCTGGAAGGGAACTTTGAAATCCAATAATCTATCCTTGTTACATAACAGATGAGCCAACTAAAGCCTAGAAAAGTTATACTGCTTGCTTAAGGCCATACAAGCTGTAAATAAGGGAGTTAGGATCTGAATCCAGGTTCTCTAATTCCAAATCTCATGCACACTATACCAGTTTAGGTTCTGAAACCTGTTTTCCTGTCAATACCTAAGCTGACTTGAGTTTTCTCCCCAGAGGCAGGGGAATGGACTATATGATCACTGCAGATAGATACTATCTATTCTTTGCTTCTATAAAATATCTATATTGAAAGAGCCCCGTGACTCTTTGTGTTGAGAGTAGCCTGGAGAATAATGCCGATGACGGATTGAATGCACATGCTGAAAAGTAAAAGGGTTGCCTGTTGTTGCAGTGATATTTTTCTTACCTCTTGGCACTGATGATGCCTTCTTTATTATATACCATTTCATTTGTTCAGTAAAGCTCCAATTATGTAGCTCCCGCACTCTGTTCTGTTTTTTGTTTTTTGTGTTTTGTTTTTTATCAGAAATGACCAGGTACACCTCAGCTTTTAGGAGGCAGTCTGATTAGATGCCATTTCATTTCCTGATGCCATAGCTAGATGCTACTGTTAACTTTTATCATCAAGGCTCTTTCCTCATACAACTCACTCTTCCCCCTGATGAAGGGACACATAAATAAGCCAGGGACAAGGCTCTGCTGCTATCTTTCCATTTAAATCCCCACTTATCTCACTCCAGGATGCCAGCAAGAAAACTTACTGCAGAATATTGGTTCAATAAGGGTCAGGTGGGGGCAGGACATTTAAAACCTCCACTGCAGTAAACATTCTGGGTCTGCTGACAATGGGTGAGCTCACCACATCTGCCATGACCTGGGGCAGAGATCCAGTTTCCCCAAACAGGCTCCTTGGAAAACTGGTCATCAAACATGGACTGGTTTCAGGGGAGACCAGCCACTTCATTCCTTAGGTTGTTTTGACCTGGCTTACTGAACTTGTCTTCAGCACAATTCATTGTATGACTTGATTTTTCTGTCAAAGAGTGAATCATAGCATTCCAGCAGAACAAAATCTTAGAGCAGGGGGAGTTTGTAATCAATTATTGTTGGATGATGGGCCAACCTGGACTACATGTGCCTGTTCAGTGAGTTAGAGGATACTTATCTCTGTTTTCCTGCTGATGAGATGATGTGGATCATCCTGGTTAAATGTAAGGTGTGTGAAGGCCCAGGCTGTTTAATTTTGTTGTGATTTTTGCTGTTGTTGTTATTCTTGTATTCCCAGCACCCAATTCACTGTCTTGCACAGTGTAGGCATTCATTAAACGCTTGCTAAATTGATTTGCATTGGACTTCTTTTATATTGATAAATGTATAACTTAAGAATTGTCCTGTGTATATTCTCTGCTCTGCAGCAAATAGGTCAGCAAGCTTGGAATTCACTGTAGAGAGTCATAAGTATGTTCCTTATCGCAGGCTTTAGTCATTAAAAGAGGCATTACTTCCGGGAATGAGAAGCTAATTGTCCTGTTATACTCTGCCCTCATCAGATCACATCTGGACATGTTCTAGGAAGGACATTGACATATTAGAGATTATCAAGAGAAAGAGAAAAGGATGGAGAAGGGGATATAAGCCATGGAATATGAATATCGTTGGAAAAATTTGGGTGCTTTTTTCTGGAGTAGAAAAAGTACAGTAGGAGAGGAGAGCTCTCTTCAAGTATCTGAAAGGGCACTATAGGGAGACAGGATTAGATCTGTTGTGTTTGACCCCACAAGGCAGAACCAGGGACGATGGGTAGAAGTTGAAAAAAGGCATATTCAGCCTAGATATAAAACAAACCAACAGAAAACCTCCTAAAATTAAAGTTGTCCAACAGTGGCTGCCCAGTATATGAGGTCTTAAAGCAAAGATAGAATTTGAACTCAGGTCTTCCTGTTTTGGGCTAAAGTATGCCACTCATCTTCTATCTATCTCCAGATCTCCTCCAGCCTGATACTTCTCTGAGCTGTGCTCAGGACAAAAGACAAAAGGCATTAATTTTGACAATGTCTTTGTCCCCACAACATAGCTAGGACTTTTTATAAGTTTTGGCCTTAGTATCCTTAGTCTTCCAAATAAGAAGAATGTTCCTTTTTAGGGAATATGAGAAGTTCATCTACAAAGCATCTTGAATGGAAATATGGGTAATTGGAAGAATCATCTTTTTTGATGGGAGCTGTATAGGTTTTCCAATGTCTGACCAAGTCTCAGGGACCCAGAGGATGCTGGCCTTGCCTTTGTCTCAGATTCTTGAGTAGAAATGGAAGGGAATTTGAACTTCAGCTAGTAATCTCCTTTGCATGACATAATAGTAAAACTAAGACCTAGGGAGGCTGTCATCTGATCAAATTCTCAGTGTCATTATTATTCATTTATATATATATATATATATATATATATATACACACACACACACACACATATATACACACACATATACATATATGCCTATATATGCATATACGCATATATGCCTATATGTATACATTTATATATATATACATACATGTATGCATGTGTGTGTATGTGTGTGTGTGTGTGTGTGTATATATATATATATATATATATATATATGTTTATATGCCTTGAATCCTAAATCACTGATTTTTCCCCTGTGCTAAACTGTGATCCTTCTTCCCTCCTGACAATATTATTGGCCAGATTTCCCAGTTCAGGTCATTGTTGCTACTTCTCCACCTGAAGAGGTGTAAAAAAAGCCCAGAGCAATTCAGCTTCACCATGAGAAGTCCCTATCGCCTTCTGGAGAAGCTTGGACCTGGCTAGCCAGTATTCTCCTCCATATTGTCAATGTAGAATTCCCATGTTAACATCACATGTCTCACTGGTCACATGTAGAGGTAGTGCCTTCCCAAACACTTAAGAAATCATTTCTATCATTAAAATTTTATTTATGCCATTTGTTTTTCTACTTTATCACAGTAATTTTTAGAAATATATTTTTTTTCTACTCTCCCTGAATCTGCTATGGTAAGAAAGAAAAGCAATTGAACAGAAATACCCAGTGCAGTGGTAACAGATTTTTTTCTTAGCCATACCACCATTCATGAGTGCTCACTTTGTCCTAGGCCCTACCAGAAAAAAAAGAACATCCGTGAAAATGTTGACCTTTGCTACCACAAAAGTATAGTTATGAAAGTATTGACCCTTTGTTTCACCTTTTAAGGTTTGGAGTATAAACCAAGAGGAAGGATTATAGGATATAAACTGTTTAAGTTTCTTGCATAATTTTGGATTGATATCCAGAAAGTCTGGACCAATTCACAACTTCCTAAGAATGTATTTAGGAAAGGCACTTTCTTCATACCTGTGATATTGCTAAGTTGCATTCTAGCCTTGGTTACACATGAGAAGTTTTATTAAAGATTTTATGATGTATGGATTCCAGTTATGGATTCAAAAGGTAAAACTCTTGATTATGTCCCTAGATTGTGTTTCATCTCCACCTTGGGTCTGTAGCCTTCTGTTCAATGACAGTATAGAGAGAAGCAGGGATAGAATATAGTCAAAGAGTCTAGGTGACTCTCCCAGGGGAGGGAAGAGAAGGGAATAGGTATTTGCATAGAGTCTACTATATGGCAGGGACTCTGTCAAGTGCTTTGGAGATAATTGTTCAGTCTCTCAGTGATGGCTGGGATAATACAAAAGCATATTTCAGCTGATGGGGAGAGGGGTAAAGCCAGAGCCAAGCATCTGGGAGGCATCTCTACAATTCAAGTATTGGAGATGCCATCTTAGAAGCTGTCATGCAAAAAAAATATCTATTTTGGTGGAACCAATCGCTTAATGTGGGATATTATAATGAGGGAAATCCTAGGAAGAAAGCCAAAGGATAGTGGAGCCAAGAAGTCAGAAGCTTCAGTCGCCAAAAGGGCCAAGATATGGAGTGACAAGCTTTATCATTGTGCTCAGGATTTTATGATTGTCTTTGTATACAGATATTACCTCTCCTACCTGTGCCTCTGTCATCCCTCTACAAGTGTGCTGGTGGATAGAGTCAGGCAAAGTAAATCATACTTTAAGCAAGCTTTAATGCAAAAACCCATATTAAATCAATTGAAACTGATAAATATAGGGATCAGGGGAGCTGATCCATTTTAAGGGGAGAAGGGCTTCCCCATAGGCTTTCTTTCTACAATGCTAGCCTGTCATATGTTTAAAAGAAGATTCAGGCTTTTTTTCCAAAAAAAAAATGATTTTCAACCTTGAAATATTTAAGAGAACCTTTGAATATTTTTTTTTCAGGAGCAATTTAGTATGTAAAATGAGTCATCTTGGTATTGAGCATTGTCCAGCAGGTAGTCTCTTGGCCCTGTTAGTACTTTGATTGACTCTACTGGCCCTCCTCTCCAGGAGAACCCAACAATGATTTTCTATTAAAGATTCAATTTAAAGATTTGGGCTCAATGACTCTGGAAGGTTATTCCCACAGGTTAAAAATAAAGTAATGAGCAATTACAATATAATTATCAAAGGCCACCATTCCCCACTGGGGCCCAATTTTTCAACTCATTGGTCAAGAAATAGTTGCTCCTATAAATTAAAAACTTTATCTCCCGTGTTCAGTGCCCACCTGAATGGGACTTTTCCACCTTGAGGCATCGACATTCCTTGTCTCCAGCTTTCATTAAAAACAGAGGAAAACTCGGAGGATGGTTTGGGGAACACTTTTAGGTGATTGAATTTGGATTCCAGTCTTCCCTCCCTGTCATGAATATGTGGAGGCCGACACTTGGAGATGCCTAATAAGTGCTTTCTATGCCTGGCCTTGTTTTTCAAAATGTGCTTTTACTCATTCACCATGGAATTCATCCCCTGGAGTTGATGAGGCCATAAGAAATGTTCAAAAGCATTTTCATTTCGTTTCTATTTTTGAGTCACTTGAAGTGAGCACTATGCAATCTGGGGGTCCCACAGTGTGTTTTGACAAAATTAAGAATAGACCAAAAGCAAGATGTCCCCGAAGATTGCCAATGAGGCTATAGGAAATGTGAACATCTACAAAGCATGTGCCAGGCCTTAGAGAATCACCTTGATTTGTAAAGAATCATCAAGAAGAGCAAAATGGGAGTGATGGTGGTGATGAAGGGATAGTGCCAGCATCCAAGCAAAGAGGACCTGAGCTAGTGCTCTAATTGTTTACAGTGGCTGAGCCACTTGGCATTAACAAGTGAACAGAAGTCTTTGACTTCCTTGCTTCCAGGAGCTGTCCAGAAAAAAAAAAATGTGCTGCTAGAGCCAGTCATGATACAGAATCACACTTTAAAAATTGGAAAGAATTTAGAGGCCAACTAAGGTGACCCTAGTTGTGAACAAAGTCCTCTCTGAAACATCCTCAACAAATGGGGATCTATCCTTCATTTGGAAATTTCTAGAGAAACAAACCTACTACCTGCAGAGCCGGTCCATTCTATTTTTGAAGAGGTAAAATCCCTCACAGTGAATGAAGCAATCCTCCTAGAGATGGGGAAATCTGAGCTTAAATCTTGCCTTCAACACTTGTCATCTATGTAACGCTGACCAAATCCTTAACCTCTCTGTATGACTTAGTTTCATCAACTGTAAAATTGAGATCGTAATAGCACCTACCTCACAGAGCTGTGAGAATCAAATGAGATCATATTTGTAAGGTGCTAAGCATAGTGCCTGGTGCATGGGCCTTTAAATACATGCTTATTCCCTCTCTTTCATCCTTTTCCATTGTCAGCCCCATTAGATTGTGGACTCTTTGAGATTTGGGACTGTCTTTTGCTTAATACTTTATTTCCACCACCCAACATAGTTCCTGGAACATAGTGGGTATGCTGTTAGTATTTCTTTTTATTTCCATATTTACATTAATTACAACCATATTTATGTCTGTGTTGTGAGGTCAAGCAGAATGAGTCTAATATCTTCTCCACAGAGCATTTCATGAACACATATTATAACTCTCACAGCTGTGGGGCATACCATCACTTTTCTGGACCATTGCTTTAAAATCCATCTCTTATATCATCATTTAATGGTATAATTGATTAGTTTAAGAATTTTCTTGAATATCTTATCCATCAGAAACAAGGGAAAATCTACTTTTAGTCTAGAATCTTCAGTAGAAGATTTATGAAAAGAGTTGCATGAGAATCTCAGGATAAAATGGTGTGGCAGATTTGTGGGTTACAGTTTTCAAGAGCAGAAATACCCACACAAATGTGATAATGGTTCCATCTAAATAAGTCTTAGACAGATTGTCAGCTAGAGCGAACTGTGGCCATTTCCTGTTTTGGTATTCTAATGTCCTGATGTGGTCTAGACCTTTCTTATTCTTAAATTAGCCGTCTTCCCCCTTTTTTTTTTTTGATTGGACAGCTATTAGTTTGGAAGGTGGGATCTTCAGGGAAGGGTGGGGCACAATTTATACACTATTACTGCCTGCAATGAGAAGTAGACTGACATAAGAGGCACACTGGGAGTCAAGAATACTTGTATTCAAATCATGCAATATATACCACTATGTGAAGCTGTGAAAATCATAATCTCTCTGAAGCTCAGATTCCTCATATGTAAAATGAAGGCGTTGGAATCAGTGGCATCCAAAGTCTAATCCGGCTCTAAACCTATGATCCTAGGAATAATTCTCTGAGGCAATGTTTTGGGAATTGCTTTTATAAAGGTAGTCTTGGAAAGAGTGTAGCACTGGATTGCTTTTCAGTGGACTTGAGTCAAAATGACAGTTGTGTCACTATCTTTTCACATGGACACATACCTTACATTTTTGAGTCTCCACAAAATTATAGGTTTGGACTACTGCTCTCTAAAGTTTTTCCTTAGTTCTATACCCCAAATCCAGTGACCAATGCTTACCAAGTACCATGTGCCTATCCAGCAATTCCAATTTTTTTTTAATTGACTGAGATGGTTTGGCTCAGTTGTTCAAGTTAACAAAGGTAATTTTAGGCATATGTTAACCCTTAATGCAGCTTGATGATGGAATGATAAATAAGGCATCAGTCATAAATATATGGTAGCTTGTTGGAAAAAACCAAAACTGATTTTTAACTTGTAGATTCATGGAACCACAGATAATTAAAGTGGCCTGAGTCAGTACTATAGATTTTCTTTCTTTGAGTATGAGCATCCCAGTCATGTAATTTGAGATTATCTGGAACCTCAGCAATCATCTTATTTAAGTTGTACTGTTCATTTCAGCAAACCATTTAAATTGTTGTCCAAACTTAGATTGTACTAAAAATCTTGTCCTAGAAAGTTCTTCCCAATAGTATTCTCCCCATAATAGCAATAATCTTTACATACATCCCTCTAGTGAAGAGTGGCCCAGTACCTTTTGAACCAGCTCATTTCTTCTTCTTCTTCTTCCTCTTTTTCTATCTCTTCTTCCATCTCTTCTTCCTCTTCCTCTTCCTCTCCTCCTCCTCCTCCTTCTCATCCTCCTTCCTCTTCTTTCTTCTTCATTTTGGATATCTCCAAAATTGTGGGAAACTTCTTGACATTGACCTTAAATGTGCCTCATTGCATTTCCATCCATCTCTTCTATATCTTTCTTGTGGGACCAACAGTTTCTGGTGTCTCTTCTGCATGATAGCTCTTTATATACTCTGCCCCCAAGAGTCATCTCTTTTTAGGCTAAACATCCTCAGATTCTCCAACCAATCCTCATAAATCACAGAATCAAAGTCCTTCTATCTGATTACCCTCTTTCCCCAACCAGCTACACTTTCTGGCTTATATATGTGTTTTCCCATTGTTATCAAAGTCAGAAACAGAGGTCCTGGATCTAAATATTGTCTCTGCCAAATGATGCCTGGGTGACCTCTGTTCAGTCATTTAACTGACCTCAATTTCTTCATTTGTAAAATTGAAGAATGGGACTACTGGATAAAAAACCAGACCTGGAGTCAGGAAGACCTGAGTTCAAACGGAGCCTCCAATACTTACTAGCTGTGTGGCCCTGGGTAAATCACTTTACCTCTGTTTCCTTCAACTTTCTCATATGTAAAATGGGGATAATGATAGCAATCCCAGGGTTGTTGTGAGGACCAGGTGAGATATATTATAAATAACTGAGTGGGGGCAGCTAGATGGCATAGTGGATAAAGCCCTAGGCTTGGAGTCAGTATGACATGGTTTCAAGTCTGGTCTCAGATACTTCCTAGCTGTGTGATCATGGTCAAGTCACTTTACCCTGTTTGCCTTAGTTTCCTCATCTTTAAAATGAGCTGGAGAAGTAGATGGCAAGTCACTCTAGTATCTTTCCCATGAAAACCCAAAATGGAGTCATGAAGAGTTGGACATGACTGAAATGACTCAAGAACTACAGACAACACAAATAACTGAGTATCAGTCAGGAAATCTGAGAAAAAAGAAAAGCTATTATTGTTGCTGGTGGACATTTAAGGCTGTATACAACTGTTTTGCTTTGAAACAGATTTGGCTTGAAGGGGAGTGAGGGCCAAACTTGCTTAAGCCTTCTGAGAAGAGTATGTCTTCATTGCCTGGGCTCTGAGGAAGTTTTCTAATGTGGACATTCCTTTCTGTCTTCTCTAACGATCGGTAGAAAAAAGCCTGGAGAACGATGTGTGCTATACGTCTTTCCCTTTCCTAGGCATCTTGAATAGTTTTATTGCATCAAGCATGTCACTAAGCTTGGTACCTGCTGTGGTAAAGGTGGAGGAGGGAATCTGTCTTCCAGTGAGGATCTAGCAGTGGCACCTCAGTATAAGGTCAGAAGCAGACTGAAAAACAGTGGGCTGAAATACGCTTTTATATAAAATGTACATTTCCTCCCCTTCCACTCCAAGTGTTGGCACCCTGGCTTTGATAAAACTCCATGGTCCACTGAAGTTGTGGAAGTAATGAAAATGGGTTGGCAAGGGTCAGCTCGGTGGTGTAGTGGATAGAGCTCTAGGTTTGGAGTCAGGAGGATCTGAGTTCAAATCCAACCTCAGACACTTGACTCTTACTAGCTGTGTGACCCTGGGCAAGTCACTTAACCCCAATTGCCTCATGAAAAAAAAAATAGAAAATTTGGTTAGTAGCCAGGAGCTATAAATTACTGTATACATGTGAGATATTATCAATATCTGTGCAAAGGCCATTTCAATTCACTCTTTATGTAATCATCTTTTAAATTTTATTTATACATTTTATTTTTAATTTATGGAATTAATCATTTCCATAACATAGTATAATAAAAAAAAAGATGGTTGCACATGAAACTGCAAATCTATTATGTACAACTTTTAAAATTTGGGAAAAGCTTTCTATATATTAACATATTAATCCCATTTTACAGATGAGGAAACTGAGACAGGTCATGGAGCTCAATGTTGTCAAACTCAAATAGAAACAGATCCTTGTGGCACATATTAACTGAGACCACAAATTAACATCATTTCTGTTTTATTATATATTTTCTTTATTTTAGTAAACTCTTCTCAATTACATTTTAATCTAATTGGAGCTAGATTGGAGTTTTGTGTTAAAGCTTTCAATGATATGTCATGGGTTACAGGGGAAAACTATCTTGACAAGAAATTAGAGGTTCTCCATATGCCACTGCCAGAGGATATCCCTTAGTAGCTTGTCAATATCCAAGGCTGGATTTGAACTTGGGTCTCTCAGACTCGAGACCCAGCAGTCTTTTTATTATTATCATTTCCCCCTTTCAGTTTTGAAGTGGATGTTTTGGATTTTCATTGCTTCTTTACATTTGTATTTTATATAGGAGCCAAAATATTTTCCATGAAAGCATATCATCTCTGAAACGACAAGGAAACCAATGAAGAAATATTATTTTTATATGAATAAACTCCTTAAAATGTGGTGTTTGTAGAAGCTAACTTAAAAGCTTTTTTTTCTTAAGGCCACTATGAGTAAGTCTCTTATTCTGGGCCCTGAAGGATTGACTTCTTTGCCATCCCCTGAGTTTGATAGACAGCAGCATCTATAGGATCAGGGACCCAACAAATCAGGATCCTTTGCACTGTATTAGCAGCTGCTGCCATCATAGGGTAGCCTGTATCTGGGTGCTCATAGTGAGAGGCCTCATCTCTGCTGTCCTTGAGGCCAGAAGCAGAGCTGTCTTGTGGAGGGCTGTTGGTAATTTTATGATGATATACTTTCATAAAGTTCCTGAGCATCTTGTTAAATAACCTTTATAGGTAGAACTGCTGTTATTCATGCTTCACTGGTGTCTCAGCAGCTTCTGTTCAGTTAACAAAGCCTCATAAAGAGGCCCAGTATCCACAGCATCCCAGTGACCTGGTGCTATTGGACAGGGCAATTGGAGCGATGCATGGTGCTTTATTGGCTGAGAGCAACGCTCTGGCTTTTCTAGCTTGTATGGATCAATTAGGCTTCTCTGATACAAAATTGTAAATGACAGGGAAAATACTGGAGGATTAAAAATGAATCTTTGTGTTTCTTGACAGGCTGTCAATAATTTTAATGAGCATATATTAGATGGGTTTTTTTGGACCCTTACAGTGGTCTTGTAAACATCGGTCTCCTCTAAATTCTCTTAGCTTTCCCCTAATCCAAGAAGACTGAAATAAAGTCTGGGAGTAGGGGTTCGAGGAGAGTGTGTGGCACAGAGTAACAGCAACATGCTTTAAGAAAGAGTTCTAGACTTGCAGTCAAGGGCTGTGGATTCAAATCTGGCTAACATTGGCTGCCTGTGTGACCTTGAACGATGTAGCTTCCCTATCTACATTCCTCATCTACACAATTGAGCTTCCTAATCAAGGAGCCATAGCCTTCTGATCTACAAACTGGGGGTGTTGGGCAACTGGACATGTATAAGATCCCTTCCTTTTCTAAATGTCTGAACATATGTGATCCTAAGACAGGCTGTGCATTTGATAACTTGTTTACATTTTAGTCAGGGAGATGAGCCCCAACACATACAAAGCCAAATCAAATGATCTAGTGCATTTAAAAAAAATTATTCATTTCAAATTTAAATACAAAATGATTTTAAAAAAAGACCATTTTCACGGACACAGTAGAATATAGAGGATTCAATATAAAACCATACATTTCTACTTCAAACTGTTTACTTAAAAACAAAGCATTATGTAATAAATGCTATGCATTATTTTCAAAGCTACTCAGATTTTCTGTGCTTCCTTCTAAGTTTTCTTTTGTTCTCTGCTGTGCACTTTTAATTTTTTTTCTCCCTTTCTACCAACCCCCCTCTAGAAAAGGCTGCAATTGAATGCATACACATATACATACATACACACATATGCATGTATGTATGATCACACTGTACATATCTCTATTTGTCAATTCTTTCTCTAGAGATCTAGTGTAATTTTAAGAGACGATGTGATGTAGTATGGGAAGGGTCTAAGGTGAAGTAAGACCTGAGAGTTTTCACTTGCTCTCTCTGAGTCTTAGTTTTCTAATGCTTAAAATGGAGACTCTATGTGGGAGAGTCATGATTTGGAAAGAACAGTGAATGTGGGGTTACACGCCCAAGTTCAAGTCCTATCTCTGCAATTTAGTAACTATGTAACCTTAAGCAAGGCCTTTCAGTCTCCTGAGCTTCAGTTTCCTCCTCTATTTGGCATGATAGCCTTTTCCCCGGTCAAGACATTTCATCTCTTATATCCATGTCTTTGGACAAGTGGTCTGTCATATTGGAAATATATTTTTTCATCTCTCTGCCTTATGGTAGACTAAGTTTCCTTCAGAGCACAGTTCAGCTGTCACCTCCAATGCTGGACCGCATTTACCCAATTATTGTCTTTTTCTTCTTGAATCTCTCTCTCTCTGTCTCCATAATGTATGTATATGTGTATATATATGTATATATATACACACACATACTGTTTTTAATAATTAAAATACACATTATAAAATATAAATTTAATTAAAAATTGTTAAAATTTTAATTTAATGCCCTTGTTATGACCCAAGAGTGGAATGTCATCTTTTAGAGAGTTGCCATTGTTTTATATTTGTGTGTCTCTCTTTAGTATCTAGCATAGTGCCTTGGACATAGTAGTCAGAATCTATTGAATTAAATTCAATTGTGTATAGTGGCAAACTATCCTCAGAGCTGTCTGTCTTTCCCTTGAGTTCTTGAACTTAATACCACATGAGAATGTTCAAAACCTACATATGTGTATGTGGAGGGAGGGAGGGGGAAGTTTCCTGTGACCAAATAACAAGTGAACAAGTGAATGAACAATAAGTATTTATTAATCTATTAATATAATTATATACTATACTATACTAGGATTTATTAATCTATTAATAATAACGTGGTACAGCTAGGTGGTATAGTGGATAGAGCTACGGGCCTGGAGTCTGGGAGACCTGAGTTCAAATCCAACCTCAGATACTTACTAGCTGTGTGTCCCTGGGCAAGTCATTAATCCTATTTTTCTCAGTTCCTGATCTATAAAATGAGCTGGAGACGTACATGGCAAACCACTCCTGTATATTTGCCAAGAAAACCCCAAATGGGGTTACAAAGGATTGGGCGCAACTGAAATGACTGAACAACAAATTAGTGTATTACCCTGTTTGAGGCATTGTGCTAAATGAGCTTGCTGAGTACTCTGTGATTTGTGTTTGCTTTTCCTCACCATATGTTATATCCTGATGTGTAGGGCACCTCAGAACAAATAACAGGTACCTGGGAGAAGGGAAATTTTCAACTTGATTCTCTTTCTTTGTCCTAGGTTAAGCTTGAATCCATATAATTCTCATTTTCTGAAAAGTATTGCTTCTATTGTAGCTGAGATCCAGGAGCATTTAATTTAACAAACATTAATTTTATATCTACTATATCCAAAGAACTGTTTAGGTATGGAGGACACAGTGATAAAAGCTTCCATTCTAGAGGGAGATATAAATGGAGATAAATAAATATGATATGATATGACATAATATGACATGACATGATGTGACATGATATGATATGATATGGCATGACATGACATATCATAGTTTATTATAAAGATCTAGATAACATACTATTAGATAACTTGAGGAGGAAGAAATCACTTGTAATTAACAGGGTCATGGAAGCCCTCATAGAGTAGGTGGCCCCTCAGCTGAGCCTCAAAGGAAGAAAAGAGTTCTGAAAAGCAGAGATGGAGGTTGGTGTATTCCAGCCATGGGTCCTAGTGTATGTGAAACTAGAGTAGGAAGATGGTTTGTTGAATTTGGTGAATAACTAGCAGTCTAGTTCCCCCCCCCCCCCAGCCCTCCACAAACTACAAAGTGTTTAAAGGAGGAATAAAATGAAATAAGAATGGGGATGTTAGGTTGGAGCCAGTCTAGGGAGTACTTTAAATGCCATGCTGAAGAGTTTTTATTTTTTCATTCAAAAGGCAATAGGGAGCCATGGTAGATTTTTAAGCAGAGGAGTTACAGTGTCATATATTTTCTTTCAGAAGATTATTTTGGCTGTTCTGTGAAGCTGCAACCAAAAAGGGTTGGAGGCTCAAGAAAAAAAAAAAAAAACTTATGATCTTCACTTGAGATGGATGAGACTAGGTAAGAAGAGAGAAGGCAGAAGTGCTCTGTTCTTTCATTCCTTCTGCTTTCTCTGCCAAAGAGGATGACTTTTGCATAGGTTATCTGTGCACAGAAGTTTTTTCCATGTTTTGAATCTTTGTTTGCTCCCTTCTTATGACAATTACTTCTAATGCTGCTCTTTGATTTGTCTGCTGTCCCAAATGGGTATCACTTGTGTTTAGGACACAGTGACTAACAGGGAGTCCAGACTGAAGATATATAATAAGATACCAAGAGAACAGATAGCAGACCTTGATGAATTCAAGTCATCAGGCCCAGACAAACTGTATCCACAGGTACCGAATAAACTAGCAGACAGATATATAATTGTTCTTGTTGATCAGATAGATCTGCTAATGTGATTGCCAATGATATTTGAAAGATCATGGAAAATAAGACTGCTATTGTGAGTTTAGAGGAACATAAACATTTTGGTTATTGCTGTTTTTTTTTTTTGTAACAACAAAGAAGAGAACAAAACATGTAAATTCTTGTCCATTGAGCCTGGCTTTGATTCTTGGGAGAATTCTAGAATAGATCATTAAATTCATGGTTGTTAAACATCTAGAAAGTGAAAGGGGGATTATAAGAGTGGGTATGGCTTCCTGAAGTACAGGGCATGCCAGACTAACCTCACTTCCTTTTTCTTTTTTAATTAGAGTCACATTTTTTTTTAAAAAAATTAATGTCATTTACTTATTTTCAATAGTATTTTTTTTTCCTCAATTATATGTCAAGGCAATTTTTCGCATTCGTTCTTACAAGATTTTGAGTTCTAAATTTTTCTCCTCCCGTCCTCTCCTGTCTTCTTCCTAAAATGGCAGGCAATTAGATATAGGTTATACATGTGCTATCATGTAAAATATTTCTATATTAGCCACAGCTGTGAAAGAAGAAACAGATCAAAAGAGTAAAACCATGAAGAAGAATAAAATAATTGAAAAAAGTATACTTTTGTCTGCATTCAGAGTCCATCAGTTCTTTATCTGGATGCGAATAGCATTTTCCTTCTTGAATGCTTTATACTTGTCTTGGATCATTTCATTGCGGAAAAGAGCTGTTATTCATAGTTGGTCAGCATACAATGTTGCTGATACTGTGTACAATGTTTACTGGTTCTGCTCATTTCACTTTGCATCAGTTTGTACAAGTCTTTCCAGGTTTTTCTGAAATCTGCCTGCTCATCATTTCTTGTTGCACAGTAGAATTCCTTTATACTCATATATCAGAGCTTGTTCAGTCATTCTCCAATTGACAGGTATTCCCTCAGTTTCCAATATTTTGCCACCCCAGAAAGGGCTGCTATAAATATTTTTTCACAGGTTGGTCCTTTTCCCTTTGTTATGATCTCTTTAGGATATAGACCTAGTAGTGGTATTGCTGGATCAAAGGCTATGCACAGTTTTATAGCCCTTTGGGCATAGCTCCAAATTGCTCTCCAGAGTGGTTGGATCAGTTCATAATTCCACTAACAGTGGATTTGTGTCCCAAATTTCCTACATCCTCTCCAACATTTATAATTTTCCTTTTTTTTTTTGTCATATTGGCCAATCTGATAGGTGTGAAATGGCACCTTAGAGTTGTTTTAATATGCATTTTTCTAATGAAAAGTGACTTAAAGCACTTTTTCATATACTTATAGATAACTTTGATTTCTTCATCTGAAAACTGCCAGTTGTTATTCTTTGATCAATTATCAGTTGGGGAATGGCTTGTATTCTTACAAATTTCACTCAATTGTCTATATATTTGAGAAATGAGGCCTTTCTCAGAGACACTTGCTATAAAGATTGTTTCCCAACTTTGTTCTTTTCTTCTAATGTTGGTTGCATTGATTTCCTTTGTGTAAAAGCTTTTTAAGTTAATGTAATCAAAATAATCTATTTTACATTTCATAAGGCTCTCTTGCTTGGCCACAGATTCCTCCCTTCTCCATAGATCTGATAGGTAGACTATTCCTTGCTCTTATAATTTGCTTATGGTGTCACTGTTTATGTATCCATTTTGACCTTATCTTGGTATATTTTATGAGATGTTGGTCTGTACATAGTTTGTGCCCTATTGTTTTCCCAACATTTTTTGTCAAATAGTGAGTTCTTATCCAAAAGGCTAGGGTCTTTGGGTTTATTGAACAGTAGATTACTATGTTCATTGAGTACGGTGTCTCATGTAACTAATCTATTCTACTTATCCAGCACTCTATTTCTTAGCCAATACCGAATAGTTTTGAATTGAAAATTGCTTTATAAGGAAGTTTGAGATCTGGTATTGCTAGGTCATCTTTCTTTGTATATTTTTTTTTGTTATTGTTGTTGTTAATTCTTGATATTCTTAACTTTTTGTTCTTCCAGATGAATTTTATCATTTTTTTCTAGCTCTGTAAAATGTCTTTGGTGGTTTGATTGGCATGACACTGAATAAGTAAATTAACTTAGGTAGAATTGTCATTTTTATTATATTGGCTTGGTCTACCTATGAGTAATTGATATTTTTCCAATTGTTTAGATCTGAGTGTATTTGTGTGACGAGTGTTTTGTAATTGTGTTCATATAGTTCCCGGGTTTTTCTTGGCAGGTGGACTTCACTGTTTACAATTATTTTAAATGAAACTTTTCTTTCTGTCTCTTGCTGCTGGGCTTTGTTGGTTATATGAAGAAATGCTGATGATTTATGTGTGTTTATCTTATATCCTGCAATTTTGCTAAAGTTGTTAATTATTTCAAGTACTTTTTAAAATTGATTCTCTAGAGTTCTATAAATATACTATCATCTCATCTGCAAAGAGTGATAGTTTTCTTTCCTCATTGCCTGTTCTAATTTCTTTAATTTCTTTGTCTTCTTTTATTGCTATAGCTAATATTTTTAGTACTATATTGAATAACAGTGGTGATAATGCATCCTTGCTTCACTCCTGATCTTATTGGGAAGGCTTCTAGTTTATCCGCATTATAGATAATGCTTGCTGATGGTTTTAGATGGATGCTACTTATCATTTTCAGGAAAACTCCATTTATTCCTATGTTATCTAGTGTTTTTAATAGGATAGGTGCTATATTTTGTTAAAAGCTTCTTTCAGCATCTATTGAAATAAGCATATGATTTCTGTTGGTTTTGTTATCAATATGCTCCATTATGTTGATAATTTTCCTAATATTGAACCAACCATACATTCCTGGTACAAATCCTGCCTGGTTGTAGTGTATAATCCTTGTGATATATTGCTGTAATTGCCTTGCTAGCATTTTGTTCAAAATTTTTGCATTGATATTCATTAGGGAAATTGATTTATAATTTTCTTTCTCTATTTTAGGTCTTCCTAGTTTAGTTGTATAGTTGTATCATTAAAGGAGTTTGGTAGGACTCCATCTATTTTTCCAAATAGTTCACATAGTATTGGAATTAACTGTTTTTATAAAATGTTTGGTACAATTCTGGTCCTGTGTATTTTTTCTTAGGGAGTTCTTTAATGGCTTATTTAATTTTCCTTTTCCTCCCTAAGATGGGGTTATTTAGGCATTGTATTTCCTGATCTGTTAATCTAGGTAATTTATATTTTTGTAAATATTCACTGATTTCTCTCAGATTGTCAAATTTATTGGAATATAGTTGGGCAAGATTATCCTAATGATTGCTTTAATTTCTTCTTCATTGGTGGTGATTTTACCCTTTTCATTTTGGATACTGGATATTTGGTTTTCTTCTTTTTTTTTTTTTTTAAAGCATGTTAAACAAATGGCTTATCTATCCTATTGTTTTTTCCCCCCATAAAATGATCTCCTAGTTTTATTTATTAGCTCAATCGTTTTTTTTTTTAACTTTCAACTTTATTAATCTCATGTTTAACTTTCCAGATTCCTAATCTGGTGCTCAGTTGGGGATTTTTAATTTGTTCTTTTTCTAGGGTTTTTTTCTTTTTGTTTAAGTTGCATGCCCAGTTCATTGATCTGTTTTTTCTCTATTTTGTTGATGTAAGAATTTAGAGAAATAAAATTTCCCATAGGTACTGCTTTGGCCACATCCCATAAATTTGGGAATGTTATCTTGTTGTTGTCACTCTCCTTAATGAATTATTGATTGTTTCTATGTTTTTTTTTTCTTTGACCTGCTTATTCTTTAGGATTAGATTATTTAGTTTTCAACAGATTTTAATCTATCTTTCCACTATGCTTTGCTCAATGTAATTTTGTTGCATTGTGATCCGGAAAGAATACATTTAATATTTTTGCCTTTCTACATTTGGTTTTGAAGTTTTTATGCCCCAATATATGGTCAGTTTTTGTGTATGAGAAAAAGGAATATTTCTTTCTCTTCTCATTCAGTTTTCTCCAAGGGTCTGTCATATCTAACTTTTCTAATATTCTATGAACCTCTTTAGATTCTATTCTTCTTTATTTTTGGTTAGATTTATTAAGTTCTGAGAGGGGACAGTTGAGATATCCTACTAGTATAGTTTTGCTGTCTATTTCCTCCCCTAACTCACTTAACTTCTCCTTTTAGAATGTGGATGCTATACCACTTGGTGCATGTATGTTTAGTATTGGTATTACTTCATTATCTATGGTACCTTTTAGCAAGATGTAGTTTCCTTCCTTATCTCTTCTAATTAGGTCTATTTTTGCTTTTGCTTTGTCGGAGATTAGGATTGTTACTCCTGCTCTTTTTTTTTAAACTTCAGCTGAAGCACGATAGGTTCTGCTCCAACCCCTTGTCTTTACTCTGTGTGTGATTCTCTGCTTCATGTGGGTTTCTTGTAAACAACATATCGTAAGACTCTGGTTTTTGATCCATTCTTATCTGCTGCCATTTTATGGGAGAGTTCATCCCATTCACATTCACAGCTATGATTACCGTGTATTTCCCTCCATCCTATTTTTCCTCCTTTTTGTCCTCTCTCTCCTTTCATCCTTTCCCTCCTCGACAGCATTTTGCTTCTGTCTACCATCTTCCCTGGTGTGCCCTCTCTTCTGCCCCCCACCCTTTGCTTAATCTCCTCCCCTCCTACTTTCCTTCTATATTCAACTGATTGTGCTTAGTATTCCCTCTTTGAGCCAATACTAATAAAAGTAAGGTTCAAACAATGCCCATCACCCACTCTCCCATCTTTCCCTCTACTGTAACAGGTTTTTTTACACCTGTTCATGTGAAATAATGTACCCCTTTCTACCTCTCCCTTCCTTCTACACCCAGTGTGCTCCTCTTCCTCATACCTTAATTATATTTATGTCATTCTCTAAAGTTAACCCTATACTATTATCCTCTATCTATGTATATTCCTTCTAGTTGTACTACCAGTGGTACAATTTTTAAAAATTACAAGTATCATTTCCCCATGTAGGTATGTAAACAATTCAGCTCTATTGAATCCCTTGTTTTCTTTTCTCTTTTTACCTTTGTAGACTTTCCTTGGGTCTTGATATTGTAGGTATTTTTTTTTTCCTACTCAATTCTGGTCTCATTATGAAAGCTTGAAATCCTTCTATTTCATTGAGTGACCATTTTCCCCTTTGACGTATTGTGCTTAATTTCACTGGGTAAGTGATTCTTGGTTGTAGTCCTGGTTGTAGTCCTGGCTCCTTTGCCTTCTGGAATATCATGTTCCATGACCTATGATTTTTTAATGTTTCAGCTGCTAAGTCCTATGTATGTAATCCTGATGGAGGCTTCCTGATATTTGAATTGTTTCTTTCTGGCTGCTTGCAGTACTTTTTCCTTGACCTGATAGTTCTGAAATTTGTCTGTAATGTTCCTTAGAGTTTTTATTTTGGGATCACTTTCCTGAGGTAATTCGTGGATTCATTCAATGCCTGTTTTGCCCTCTGGTTCCGTGATATCAGGGCAGCTTTCTTTGATAATTCCTTGAAAGATGCTGTCTAGGTCTTCATTTTGATTATGAATTTCAGCTGGTCATCTCTCTTGGATCTATTTTTCAGGTCTGTTGTTTTTCCTTTGGGGTATTTTATATTTTCTTCCACTTTTTTCCATTGTTTTGAATTTGTTTGATTGACTTTTGATGTCTCATAGAGTCATTAGCTTCCATTTGTCCAATTCTAACTTTTAAGGAGCTGTTTTCCTAAGTTAGCTTTTGTGCTTCATTTTTCATTTGGCTGATTGTACTTTTAAGGAGTTGTTTTCTTTAGTGGATTTTCATATCTTCTTTTCCAGTTGACCAATTCTACTTTTTAATCAGTTGTTTTCTTTTTCTAAGCTGTTGACTTTTTTTTCATAATTATATGATTTTTAAGCTCCTTTTCAAGCTCTTCCATGAGTTCTTTCTGGGCCTGAGACCACTTCCCATTTTTCTTTCAGGTTTTGCCCATAAATATTTTGACACTGCTGTCTTCTTAGTTTGCATGTTGGTCTTCTCTGTCACCATAATAACTTTCTATGATCCAATTCTTTTTTTTTTCTGCTCATCTTTTTTTTGTCCCTTTTCCTTTCTTTTAAATTTGAATTCTTCTCTCAGGGTAGAAGGGGAACTGTCTCAGGTTTCTTGTGTCCTGGCTGTTTACCTCGTGTTGTACTGAGAAGGTATGGTGGGGGGGTGGCTGGTGCTGCTGGAGTGTGTAGGGGTCTGACAGCTTTCTTGGTACTGCTCTGGGGTCCTAATGGTAGTATCTGGCATGTGCTGAGGTTGGTGGGGTTTGTGTTTCCCCTGGGCTATGCAGAAGCATATGGTGGCCTGGCCTCTGGAGGCTGTCTGTTTGCTTTGGGCTATGCTGAAGCATATGACAGAGTCCCTGCACTGGCAGCTGCTTGTTTGCTTAGGGCCTATAGGGTTGGCAGCTACTTGTTTGCCTGGGGCTAAGCTGAAGCATGTGGTGGTTCTTGGAGCTGGGATCTGCTCATTCCCCTTGCTATGCTAAGGCATGTGGGGAGTCCTGGTGTTGGCATTTGCCTACTCCACTGCGCCGGGGCTCAGGATCTCTCGCTGGTTTCCTGAGTGTGGATTGCTGCTGGCTTGCTGAGATGCTTCCTGTCCTGGACTGCACTCTCCTTTTACTTGAGTGAGATAGACCTTTCCTGTTGATCTTCCAAATTTCTTGGCCTAAAACAATGTTTTCACTTCATATTTTTGCTGGTTCTGCTGTTCTAGGATTTGTTTTTGGGCCTTATTTTATGGTTGTTTGGAGGTAAATATGGGAGAGTTGTGTTGATTTACTGCTTTCTCTGTCATCTTGGCTTCTGGAAGTTTGTAAGGTCACATTTAAACTGAGATCTTCCTGAATCCATGTCCAGGACTCTATCTACTGCCTTTGAAATGATCTTTTTTTTTTTAATGAAGAAAGTATTTATTGGATGCCTAATTATGTGTGTTACCATGCCTGGTAGTAGGGATAACATATACACAATACAAAAAAGGAAGTTCAGCTAATGGGCAATGGGAAAGACTTGGAAGTTCTGAGGGTGCCCATAGTGGGGAAAATGGCAAGGCTCATTCAGGCATCCTTAGATTGTCAGCTGCGTGGATAACAGTGTTGGGGAATGCATACCATACAGGTAGGGTAGGTAATATGGCTTGGTTAGCTTTCTATCTTACCTGAAAGAAGACTTAGCAACTCATTAATCTAAGCCATGTGAGCAAACAGTCTAGATGGGTTCTAGGTGGTCTAGGGAAAGAATTGTACAAGTCAGAATTTAGTTGGATTTGACAGAGATAAGGAGATACTTGCCTTTCTCTTCTTAATGAATATGAACAATTCCTAAGATATTGATAGTATATATGCATTCTTTTTCTTTGTGTTATTTATTAAAAAAATAAAAACATCAGCACATGGAAATACCTAGAAAGCACATAAAAATGGCAAAGTTAACCAAGGAATGTAGCTTTACATTAAAAAGGGAAAGGTATAAGAGAAAATGCTTTACAGATTGTATTGTGAGATCAAACAAAATAATGCTTTAATAAATTCAACATCTACAAATATTGATGAGTCTTCTCATTGAGAACTGAGTCTCAGTCCAGTTACTTTTATGGCTAATCTTCAAATTAGTGTCTTGCCTTCAAACTTTAAATGAGCAGGAACATGCCTCAACTCAAACTCATGTCCCAAGTCATACAATCCAGCTTAGTGAATTGGTCTCTGTGGACAACATCCTATTTTCCAGCTATTTTCTTTGCAATTTTTCATCCTCTCATTCATATCTTTGGTGACAAGTTGGTTATCTGTGCACACAAGTTTCTACATGTTTTGGACCTTGGCTTACTCAGTCTCTTTGGCAATTGCTTCTAACTCTGCTTTTCGATCTGTCTCCTTCCCAGAATGTGTTCATAGTATAGTCTGGACCAGGTAGATCCCCATACCATCTTATGCCTCATTTCTTCCATTGTTTACAAGGCTCCCTTAATATGTACAATGTTAGGCTCTGATCCCAAGTGTTTCTGCTGATCCCACCTTTCAGAGTTATTAAACCTATCATTGGGGTAGCCCTCATGTCCTGTTTAGAGCATTCCTTGGTCATTTCCAATCTCTTAAAGGGGTTGGTAGGTAATAAAGAGACACTGATCTTCAGAGAAAGTGCATTTCAGTATCTTTTTAGATGGGATTTACTAACTTGGAAGGTCAATGTGATCCTGAGGATATAATGACTGAAGGTGGCACATGGACATCATGGAGGTGGCGAGGGACAGAACATGCACATACCAGCTCCTGTTCTGTCCCTGTGTGTTGGGGGGTCAGGGGTGAGAAAAGGAAAAGCCAACATTTGATAGACTGGTGAGGGACAAAGTGGCTTCAGGAGAAAGCCACACCTTTAGGAGTGCCAAGAAGTTGCCAGGGTAAGAGAGGAAGATAACTAAGGTAAGGAGGAGTTTGTTAAAAGTGACTTGGTTTCATAGAGTCATAAAATCTGAGGACCTAAAAGAACCTGAGCAGCCATCTAGTCCAGCCCATATGTGAAAGGAATACCCACTGTCATGGTCATCTCCCCTTGTGTGAAAATCTCCATGGGGGGAAAACTCAACCATGTGTCGTTTGAGCCCACTTTGCATTTGGAGCACTTTAGTTGTTGGGATATTTTTTTTCCCCTGACATTAAGCTCACAATGACATCATTGCAGCTTTCTCCTGTTGACCTTGGTTTTGCCCTCTGAAGACAGAGATTAGACCCAATTCCTCCTCCAGCAGCAGCCCTTCAAATACTTGAAGACAACTATCATCCCCACCCTACCTTGAGTCTCAAATCCCTTTCTGGGAAGAAGACATCCTCAATTTCTGGGGCTATCCCCCTGTAGAATATTAGTATGTGACTGTAGTGATGAGTCATGTTGTGTGTAGTATGTAGATTTTCAAATCTGGGTTATGGGCCAGGTTCAGTCACTCTTGGTGAATGAGACAAAAACCTTCCCACCAAGAACTGAGGTAGGGTACCTTTTGCATGATTCCAGGAAACTGGCAATGCATTCACCAGTTTCCTCAGATTCTCTGGGCTTTTTTCCTCTGTCAGTCTTGATAGAGCACTTGTATTTCAGGCAGGAGCAAGAGATGGGCTGTGGCACCAGCTGTGGCCACACCTTCCCATCAGAGTGTCCCCAAAGCATTGTCCACAGATCTTGCGTGGAAGTTCCTTCCACAAAATCTGGGACAATTTTCCAGAGTTCATGGCTCCAAACTCCAAGCATCTCAGATGCTCTTCCATGCTACTACCTTCCAGTTCTAGGAAACTCTGAAGAGATTCCAGCAGGCACAGTACATGGAACACAGTAAGTTTCTCACAAATGCCTTTTTCATTCATCCGTCCATTCATTGATTCATTCATTCATTCATTCATTCTCAGCAGAAGGGGAAAATGGATCATTCGTAGTACATTGCTGGGCACACAGGAGCCATTTAATAAATTACTGTTGGTTGGTTGAGCTTGTACTTGTATCCCAAAACACTTAGCACAGTGAATGGAACACAGTAAGCCCCTTCAATAAATGCTTGTTTCCAAGGCTGAGAATGTTGGAAGAGGGGAAGCAGGGAAAAAAGTAGTCACATGTTCTGAATCATAGGAACGAGAGTGTTAGGATGTAGGAATTTGCCCACTATGGAACAGGAGGAGGAAGAAGCTTTTAGGCTTAATCAGTCCCAAGGCTATAATTATATTTTTGGCATGAAGTTGTCTCTGCCAGTGGTATGTCTCAAGTGGAGCTCCTGTGGTTGATTAAAGTCAGAGAGGAGGGCCTAGGCTGGTGGTTTGGGGAACTGATGTGTTTGTAGGAGGTAAAGATCAACATCTCTTTCACTTTCACATTCTTTTGTCCCATTGCTATCATCAGTCCCCAGTGTCTCTATGGATCTTGCTACCTTTCTCCTGCTTGACTTCATGTTCCAGGCCCTAACTCACCATATCTGTCTGTTTCCTTCATCTCTACAGCTGCAGCATGTTAGATGCCCCTCCTAGCCTTGCCTTTTACTTTGGGGGATGGTTCTTCCTCTTGGATGTTCTAGAAGAATCCTTGATGCCCATGGGGGATTTCGCTGTGATGCTCAGCTTGTTTGCTTGGCATGCTTTATTTATCCTGATTTGTTATCTGCTGCCTTCCCCAGCTTTGTCAAGCCCATCTCCATTGCTAATGTTATTTCCCCACCAGGCTGAGGAGACAAATCTCTCAGACAACAACTTTTATTTTTTTTCCCTTCCTGAACTGACTGCCTCACATCCCACCAAGGAATCTTTCCCAGGGCATCTCATTTGGAAATGTTCTCCTCTTGCTATCTGTAAGCAATTGCCTTTAAGACACTCAGTCAGAGACAGCTTCATTTTCTTTCAGTTTTCTCTTCAACTACTGTTAAATTAGGCCTCATAGTAGTTGATCAGTGTCTGGGAGAGTTTAGACAGTAACCTTCTAGCTTGGTAGGTAGGAAAAAAGATATGGCCAAGGGCTGATGGAACAAATGGATCACACTTCTCCAACAACCTTAAAGCACTTCCCAGGTAACAACTTACTTTTCTGTGAGTTGCTCTGACTCTTATTACTTATGTGACCCTGGGTAAGTCATTTTGTGTCTGTGGGATCCATTTTTCTCATCTGTGAAATGACAGGGCTGGACTAGATGGACTCTAAGGTGCCTCCCAGCTCTAGATTATAACTTCCTATGAACCTATAAAGCACCTTCTCTGTGGTCCCAGAGTTAAGTGAAAGAGGAGAATGTGAACCCATGTCTTCTGGCCGTCATGCCATCGCTTCACATTACCTCCTATTGAGAATCACTGACCCTGTTGAGCCATTATACCTAGGTTTTCAAATGGATAAACTGAGGCAAGAAGTGTCTTGGAGTCTATTTTTAGAATAGCCCTAGAAATGTGGTTTTACTGATCTGACTGCCTCCAACTCAGATGAGGACAAGACAAGAGCAGAAAAGGATTAAATTGCACTGTGCAGAGTTGAGTACAATTGGATACATGACAAAAATATTCTGACTCAGGTTTGGGCACCCTGAATATCAATGGGGGCTGATAAGCAACTATCTTTTGAGGATGGGCCAAACCATCTTGTAAAATAGCCAGATAAAACTGCTCTGTCCCAAAGGCTCTGTGTGATACATTACTTGATTTTTATTGGCTCCCAAACCCTTTGTGATTTTGACGTGTTAACTACTATTTCTATTACTCCCTGGATCACCTTGCTAAGACACTATAATACAGCAGTGCTAAGAATAATAAGCATAGTAACCATAATAACAATAACACTAACAATAACCCCCTGTGATCATGCAGCATTTTTATTGTTCAAAGCACTGTTCCATATATGCTGGAATTTCCCTGCAATGTTATTTGTTGTAGAGCTTGTTTCTACCCACGGAATGGTCAGGTTGAATCCTGTCCAAGAGGTCTTAGTTACTTAAAGACCCAGGGGATCCTTTCTATGACGTAGTTTCACATAAGACAATCTTACAGTAGGTATCCTAAAGATATACACAGCATCATCTCATTTTAATTTTTTTTTTTTGAAATTTTTAATCTGCGTTAGGAAGGGCAGCTATTTTTATCCATTCTATGGGTGAGATGGTCTATTGAAGGGGAAAATGAAAGACTTTTCCCCCAAGGTGGCACACAAGCCTGGGACTGGAAACCAAGTGTCTTGGTTCCCAGACCCAGATTGTCTGCATGGGGACATCAAGCCTAATAGTTGGCATGCTAAATTTCTCTCCACCCTGTAAGGCTCTCTCCTCCAATAAAGTTACCCATGAAAAATCAACTAATAAGAAAGATAATGCCTTAATAAGGCTTTTAGTTGGGATAAGTTTAAAATCCTACCCCTGGGTTAAAAAAATAATTGCAGAAATAGGAAACACAACTCATTTGAAAAGGATACAAATCAATGAGACTCAGTTTTCTCCTTTTCTGAACCACTGTTCTGGAATCTGTAGCCACACACACACACACAATTTAAGTTGGCAAAATTCAAGGCATTTGTGTTAAAATCTCCAATTTCTTTTAGACCCTCTATCTGGTTTCCTTAAGTCTATCTGTCCTGTCCTTTTAGATACAACATCCTTAAGAAGAGACATTAGATAGAAATGTCTTTTCATGTCTCTGGGAAATTTAGAATCAGAGAAGCTCAGAGATGGGAGAAATGTAAGCAATTGCCTAGTCCAATGAGCAGAGCAATAGCTTCTTCTCTGGTGCCACGTGGTAGACATCTAGCCCTTGTTTGAAGACTTCCAGTGATGAACATCC
The DNA here is from genome assembly GCF_003287225.1 of Phascolarctos cinereus. Taxonomy (NCBI): domain Eukaryota; kingdom Metazoa; phylum Chordata; class Mammalia; order Diprotodontia; family Phascolarctidae; genus Phascolarctos; species Phascolarctos cinereus. The sequence continues at coordinate 38,147,813 of NW_027555736.1, forward strand.
CAGTGATTGCAGAGGAAATCCATTTTACTTGTATAGAAACCATTCTAATAACTTGGAAATTTTTCATTATATTGAATTGAATCTGATTTTTTTTGGTGACTTTTCTTCACTTAAGTACAGACTGGATGGCCACAGGATGGGTATGCTGTGTATTTATTTATTCAAGTTAAGGTTGGCTAGATCAATGGTTCTTACTCTGGGGTTTGAGAATTTAAAAAGTGAACTTCAGTCTAACCCACTTCCTTTGTAATCTTATGCCTTTTACTTTACCTTTTTAAAAACATAATTCGGAGAAGGGAATCATAGGCATCAGTAGATTGCCAAAAGGATCCACTACCAAAAAAAAAATGTTCAGAATCTTTCAGCTAATTAGCCTCTGATGACAGGACTCATTGGTTCCATGAGATTATGAATGCCTCTTAGTTCTTCTCTTGGTGGCAAGACAAATCATGTTACATCCCTATTTCATTCAATAGACATTCAAATATGTGAAGACCTAATTTCCTCTATTTTTCAAGCTGGTCATCCACACTCTTGAAACTAATCCTTGCATGGTATGGTTTAAATCCCCTCCCTACTCTCATTACCATGTTTTGGATATTCTCCAGGTGGTCACTGTTCCTCCCAAAATGTGGTGCCCAGAACTGAAGACAATGGTCCAGATGGAGTCTGATCAGAACAACAACAACAAAAAAACACACTATATGACTAGCCACTCTTTTCATTGTGGATGCTATTTTTTCTATTAGTGCAGCCTGTGAACACATTAAAAAAAAAACCTGTCATGTCATGCTAAATCATATATGACTTTGCAGTCCTTTAAAACCCTCAGCAATCTCTCCCATCCACACACAATTTCTCACCATTACTCTCCTACCCTGTATATGTGGCATTGATTTTTTGAACCTAAGTATATGAGTTTATATTCATTCCAATTTAATGTCATCTTATTAAATTTACCTTATTATTCTAGACTGTCAAGTTCCTTTGGGATCATGACTCTGTCATGTGAAGCATTTGAACTGTCTCTTTCAGTTTTGTATAATTCATGAATTTGTCAAATATATTATCTCTGTCTTCATCCAAGTCATCAGTAAAAATGCTGGGGGGAAAAGTTCAAGGACAGGGCCCAACAACTTCTTAGCAGAATTTTTTTTTCCAGGTTGACAGGGCATTCATCAATAATGTTCGGGTTCAGCAAACACTAGGATGCCTAGATTCCTTTTTCAACCTCTGCTGGCTGTGTAATCTTGAAAAAGTCCCTTAAATTCTCTGTGGCTCAGATGACCTAACAGCCCTTCTGAATCCTGGTATCCTTTTCAATTGGTCTGGGCCAGGCTGCACTTTGGTGCTAAAGAGAAAGAGATTACATAAAACTCTAGGATATCTAGAGTCATGGAGTTATTAGAGTGCCCAAGAGAGGAATTTCATTGCTATTCTGTATAGGCTTATAAAGTACTAAAGCTGCTTCTTGTTTTCTTTTCTTCTTCTTCTTCTTCTTCTTCTTCTTCTTCTTCTTCTTCTTCTTCTTCTTCTTCTTCCTTTTCTTCTTCCTTTTCCTCTTCTTCTTCCTTTTCTTCTTCTTCCTCTTCTTCTTCCTATTCTTCTTCCTTTTCTTCTTCTTCTTCTTCTTCTTCTTCTTCTTCTTCTTCTTCTTCTTCTTCTTCCTCTTCCTCACATATTTAACTCTTTTTGTTTTCCTTCTCACTTTGCTGCCAATGTAGATCCTTCAGATGACTCATTTCAAACCCAGAAGACAAAGCCATGAATCTGGAAGGGCTATGAATAAAGGATTCTTAGAGATCACAAGATCATAGGATTGTAGATTTGCATCCCTTCACTTTTGTTTTAGACAAGAGTAAACTCCTGCCTAAAGGCATTCATTATTTTCCAAGGTCATGCTGATGGTAGGTAGCAGAGCTGAGATTCCAAACAGTTTATGTGATTCCAAATCCACTGCAAGTTGTGGTGTCATTCATTCATTCATTGAATGCTCTTTGGTGGTTTCATTAGCCTAGGAGCCAAACCAGGAGATAACGTATGTCATAGATAGAAGTCCATCTGAATTGTTGGTATATGTAGGGGGCAGGATTGAGACTAAAACTTTCTAAACTGGTGGATGAAAAAAAGTCATTAAATTTTTCCCTTATCTTGAAACCAACTGACGAATCAGCTAGTCAACAAGCAATTATTAAGTATTTTAATTGTCTGCCTTCCAAACCAGTTACTATAAGAGAGATGAGAGATTTGGTACCTTTTATTAAAATGCAGAGGGCATTGCTTCTGCTGAATGTGGTTGAAGGCATGTCCCTGTGTTAATTTCCTCCTTAAGGTACAGGTATGCAATATACACAACTTTAATATTCTTTGAAGTGAAGTAGAAAAAAAATATCAGAAGACTTGTGTGTGAATCCTAGCTCTGCTATTTCCTACCCTTGGGGCCTCAGACAAGTTACTTCACTTCCATGAGTTGTTTTCATCATTTGTAAAATGAGGAGTTTCAAGGAGATCAACTCTAAGTTTCCTTCTAGCTCTAAAGCAGAGGTTCCCAAACTTATTTGACCTACTGCCATTTTAAAAAAATTACTCAGCACTCCCCCCCAATCTACTGTCTTTAACCCTTTAATGTTTTTTTTATTTGCATCATTTCAAATATATATATATATGTATATATATATATATATGTATATATATATATACACACACACATATATATTTCAAATGGTACATCTTAAATTTAATAATTTAGTGTAAATTTGTGGGGTTTTTCCTGCATTGAAATTTTAATGACACAGTATTGCATGATGTAACTGTATAGCACATTTTACACACCTATTCCTGTCAATGTGTTCCAGACTTCCTGACAATGTGCAATAGGCTTACCTGCCAACATTTGCTTGTTAAGACCTATTGGTGGAGTTGACCGCTGATCAGTTATAACTTTCATTTTGTGTGTTTATTTGGAAAATAATGTAATCACTACAACTTTAACTCTGTTACACAATGGATGAAACAAGTACGAATGGTTTTTCAAAAATTTGTTCTCTTCTTTCATCATGCTTCCACCACCCCCTTATTTTTATTCAATGCTCCTCAATTGCACCCAAGGCTACTACTGTCCACCATCATCCCAGCACCCCATAGGGGTGGTATCACCTACTTTGGGAACCTATGATAATCTAAAGAGAAGACATTTTGATCTTTTGCCATTGGAACTGGCTTCTTCTGGCTTCCTCCCTCCTGCTTTGATCCCAGGGGAAGCTGGTTCTAGTACACAGGTTAGAAGTGAAGGTCACATACTCACCACCATTGCTAACTTCAGTTTCTTTATCACATAGCTAGGGAGATAATTAGAAAGTTCCAGGTGGGAAGAGAGCAAGGTTGACTGCAGCATCAAAACAAACAAATGAACAAAAACCCAAAGGGTCCTCTGGAAACTCCGTAGGATACTTTGTCTCAATTCAGGAGCTTCCTGGAATATCTTTCACCACTCAGATTGCACATCACACTTTACTCCTTCCCATCTTGTATATTCATATTTTATTATTTTGCACTAGAGTTATTTGTATGTGTTTTGCATGTCTCTTCTAGGTTATAAACTCCATGACAGGCAGTGTGATACAGGAGAATGTGATTTGAACTTAGAGTCAGGAAGACTGGGGTTCAAATCCTGCCTGACATTTATGAGCTCTGTGATAATCATCAAGCCACTTAAAATCTAAGTCTAAATTTCCTGCTCCTAAAACAAAAGATAAAACCCATGGTGTGCCTACTTCATAAGATCATCTTGAAGATCAGATAAGGTAATATACATAAACATACTTTGCAGCCTTCAAAGTACCATATAGATATCTATTTGTGTTGACCAATCTTCTATCCATGGAAGCTTTGTTAGTCCGGAGATTGCTGGGATGATAATGGTGATGAAAATCTCAACCAATCTAGCAACAAACATTTATTAAGTAACAGCTATGTGCCAGGTACTATACTAAGCACGGAAAATACAAAACGAGGCAAAAGACAGCCCCTGCCCTCAAGGAGGTTACAGTCAAATAGTGATTTATAGTTTGCTAGGAGCTCATCCCCGTGAACTAGATAGCCTAAATATTATTATTCTAATTTTATCAATGAAGAACCTCATAAAACTAACAAGTTTACTGCTGAGATCTGAACCCAGATGTCTTGACTTTAAGCCAACCCGGCTTCCTTGCTGAATTTCATCTTTCCTTGGCTAAGCTTACTATTTTCTCACAAACACTCAGTCCCACTTAAGTTTGGTGGTTTCAACCTTAATTACTAAATTGGTTTTGTGATACCTGTGCTTGGAAGAAAATGCCACTGGAATATTTAAAGCATTTGTTAAGGGAGCTACAAAAGTGCCATGCTGTCTCCCCCCCTTCCCCCAGTTACTTCATTTGTAAAGGCTTGATTTAGGGATATGTTTCTTTCCCATACATTGCTACTGCTAGGTAATTCCATATACCTATGTGGGGATTTCCTTTCCTAAAAGGCAAACCATAGTAAGGAGAAATCCTCGATCTGAGAAGATCATTGGTCTGATCTGTGGTCCCTATCTGGTGAGGAGGGAAGATGAAGTGGTATACTGGACATTATTGGGTGAGAATCCACAAGCTTTGTCACCCCGTCTCCCATGACAATATGATTTCATTTTGAGTAAGATTGCTACAATGTACTTGTATACAAGTGCTTGGCAGATAGTAGGGTGTTAACAAAGATTTGTTGTTGAAATGAAGGTGGTTGATGGTACAAGTACCATTCTTCTTTCCAGGAATCAAAGAAGCAGTTGCTAAGGCCGATCCCAAGGTCACAGCTGCACAGTGCTGCTCTCCTGCCAGGAGAACATGGTTTGAGTTCAGAAAGGCCAAATTCAAAGAATGGATTCAAGAGAAATCTATAATGAAAGGAGGATCCAGAGACTTCAACAACTAGTGACCACTTGCTTCATGGAAATAATGAACTTAACCCGCTGTAATGTTATAGTAGTATTTCACCTCACTCTCACTAATAGGCTGAAGATACTATATAGCTATGGCCTTAGCTGGAACCTCTCCCATGTTGAAGGCCTAATGGAGGAGAGCAGAGAATCAAGGAAGATCAGAATGAATATCAATGCCAGAGAAGAAAGGAGGGAGCCGCATCTCCCTTTGGAGACCTTCAAAAAGATTTTGATGCAGCCAGAGAAGTGGCCCAGCCTTCAGGGCTGGAGCCAAACCAACCTGTTAACAACAATGAGTGCCAAGCAGAGCAGACAAGAGGCTCGTTGGCTGTGTTTGAAAGGGGTCTGAGAGCCTGGGCTTCTGCTGAGGTCTGCCGAGGCTCCATTCAAAGGCGAAACTGGGAAGGGGGCCCTAGTGATGTTACCAGATGTCTCTCTGTTCCTTGCTACAAAGGCTGCTAATCTGTGTGGGTGTTTCCCTGGAGAGATTTCACTTCATCCACTGGGGCTGTAAAATTCTAAGTCATGAAATAGGGGGAAGCCCAACTGGCCTCATTCTCTTTGCTTGCAATTTTCTCCTTCACTGCCGAAACTGTGGGAGACGATCCTGAAGAAATGCAGGTTAAAAATATAGAGACAAGGGAGGCATTTTAATTATTTTTGGTTTCTGACAGTTCTCCTCTAGTTCTGGTTACTTTCTAACAATGAGGGAGGACTATAAAGGGAATTCTATTAGTCAACTCCCAACTGTGTTGTAATTGGGCCAGGCAAGCCATGGGTAGTTGAAATGCACACGTTTCTCCCTAAGCCTTGCTTTCACCAGCAGGGGCCGGCCTCACCGCCTCAATACAGAAGCAGCCCAAAATTGGGCCTTACCTTAGTAACAAATATGCATAGTTAAAACCTTAGTAACAAATATGCATAATAAATTCCAAAACTGGCTGTATCCAAAAATGGACATCATTCTGCATACATAGGCTACTAGCTCTGGGACAACAATTTATATAATAATAACAATACTGTAGAAAGGAACCACTCTGATCCATGCAACTACCATCCATGATTCCAGAGAACTACCAGGGAAGAATTTTACTCCTCCTTTTACAGAGGAGGAAACAGAGGCCAGGAAAGATGAAGTTCTTTGCTCAAGTTATACAGGTAGTAAGTGATAGCGGTGGTAATCAAACTCAGGTTATAGACAAATGGAGTTAGGCTTGGAAGACCCCCTCAGGGGCCGTTTAGGCCAGCACTTATACTTTCCAGGTGAGAGGTCACATAAGAACATGGTTCATGGCTTCAGAGCTGGAAGGAACTTTGAGAATCCTTGAATCACCCATTGACAGATTAAAACACTGGGGTCCAGAGAGGTGGACAGACTTGCCCTGGGTCTCAGAAGGGCAGGCCCCAAATTACAAGGGCCTTCTGACTCCAGAACCTTTCTCGCTCACCACTTGATGCTTCTTCCTAGACCAGAAGAGATGTTTCCTGATCCTGGCTTCAACTTTTAATCCACCAGTCTTTTTCCTCCACTTGTTGTCTGTATAGAGTCTAGGTTCCCCTCACTATTCCTTGGATACTCCCTGGAACTCATGTTTCTGATAAGCCAAGAAGTGTCCAGAGGTTTCAGTAAGACAATGGCAGCAAAGATGACCATAGAGAATTCACACTCTGGATTGCTAGATTAAGTAACTAAATTCAGTTCAGGCTGGTAAACCTGACACTTTGGTACAACAGAAGTCTCTTAACCAGGGTAGGGAAAGAGTTTGTGCTTAGAAAATGAGCTTAGGCTGACACTGCTTCCCTTCTATTTCTGATGGGTTGGAAAGTTACTACAGTGAGGTGGTAGGGGGTAGTACGCTATTCTTAACTGCAAGCCATTTTCCAGTGACACCCTTACATCCCCCTTGATGCTGGGGAATAAACTTCTTTCCTGCTTTGGGGCTCCATTTCTTCTGCTCCCAATTTTGCAGGGTAGCATGGTCCTATAGCCACTGCTGGAGCTTCCTGTTGGGGCCCTGGGAGCACACAAGGTAATTATCAATTCTTCTACCATAAGCAACCTAAAAAGTTGTGTGTGGGCCTCAAAACACATTGGGAAATAGCTCCATGAGTCCTCGATCTGTTTCTTACTTATGGTTAATGGTGACTTAAGGAAGCCGCACAACTTCTCCTCCTAGCCTAATTAGCTGCTTCGGATTTCACTTTCTGGACTATTTGTCAGTGGTGTGCCTTCTTCATCCTTATTGATCGTTTTCTTCATGCAAACAAAGCTCATTATTTCTGGATGGGGATTAGGGGTGAAGTGTGCTGCATTTAGTCCAATAAATACCTACAGAAAGCAACTGCTTGTCATTGGCCTGTGAGGGCAGGACCAAAGAAACAATGTGGGGGAGTGGATAGAGCATTCTCCTTGGAGTCAGGGGGCCTAGGTTCAAGTCTGTTCTGTGACACATAGTGACTATGTGACCCTTGGCAGGTCACTTTATTTCTCATTGCCTCCAGACAATTGTCTAAGATAACAAGTTTCAGAACAGAAGCTGACCTTTATTGGGAGGGGGCAGTTCTTTACCCTGGAGCCTATACCTTGTACCAATTATCCTATACTAATTAAGTCAGAGTCGCTAAACCATCCCCCAATCCTTCAATGGAAAGCAAAATAGTAGGGCTATGTGTGAGTGTGTATACACATGGGAACTCTACATGTATATTTGCTCGTGTAAGTGTGTTGTGTGTGTGTGTGTGTGTGTGTGTGTGTGTGTATGCTACCATATAACATATGAATATGTGGGTTACATATTAATGGGCTAACATTCCAACTCTTCTGCTTACTACTTGTGTGACTCTGGGCAAGTTATTAACTTTTCTAGGCCCAATTCCTTTATGTATAAAACGCAAAGGTTGGGGCAGCTAGGTGGCACACTGGATAGAGCACTGTGTCAGGAGGACCTGAGTTCAAATCCATCCTCAGACCAAACACTTGACACTTACTAGCTGTGTGACCCTGGACAAGTCACTTAACCCTAATTGCCTAAAAATAAAAAAATAAATAAAATGCAAAGGTTGGTCTGTAAGTTGTCATTCAGCTCTGCCACTCACTACCTCTGTAACATTGAACAAGTCATCTTAACTTCCTCCCTGAGCTTTCTTTTTCTCATCTGTAAAATAAAGAGATTGTACTAGATTGTCTTTGAAGCTCCATACAGTTCTGTATGTGTTCATATGAATGTGCATGTGATAGTGGGAGTGTGTGTGTATGTGTGTGTGTATAAGCAAGAATATGCCAATGTTTATATACAGAGCACTTGTATAAATGTGTGAAAGTGTGAGCACATGCCAGTGTTTATGTAAAGGTATGTGTGTGCATAAATGTGTGTCTTCATCTGAAGATTGGTGAGAAGGAAAAGTAGCTTTTAGAAACCTCTTGGGTAACTGGAGATGTCCGGCTGAGACTATTGGTCCTTGTCTTTTCTGGCTTCTCCTGCACTCCAGGGTATGAGGAAAGTCTGGGTTTTTCTCTAGACCTTTTATTTTTTGCCAGAACAGACTGAGTTCAGCTCTATTTTATGTGGACATCATGGACCTTGGCTGCTCTGTGTAAGCCTGGCTTTGTCAAAAAGGAATTCGAGGTCTTGGAGGAAATGAGCGAGCTGGCCTTTTTCAAAAATGTTTCTCCCCTAAGTGCATTCAATTTGTGGTTTGAAAAGAAAAAAAAAATTCTCAAGACTTTTCAGATCGCTTACGGCCACTTAGCCTGTAGGTGAATGGCAGTTGTGGATAAAAGAATGACTCTTCCAAACCTGAGTCACTGTACCCCACATTTCTTTGTCCTTAATGACTCATCTTTGTTCCTCTGAGCTGGGGAAAGGGGCTCTGATGTCAAGGCAAGTCATGGGTGGTCAGGCAGCAAGCCATATTCTGCTTCTTCTGTGTACTGTGATCCACAGTGGGAACCCCAGGTCTGGAATCCCCTCCCTCCTCCTATCCTTGTCAACATGGTTAGTAGTGGAGTCATCATGCTCTTCTTTTATGGCTATTGTGGATAATTTCCTAATGATTTAATGTGTCCCGCCTTGTCCTTCCCATGTGAAGAGGGCTATTTACCTTCCCAATCCATCTCCATCATTGTATAGCATGATGAAGTGCACAGAACTCTGACCTTGGAGTTCAGTTCAAATCCCAACAACTCAGAGTGCCCTCCCATTCCCTCTCCCTTCAGCATCTGAGCAGCAATAGTGTCCATTAGGCTAAAAACTACTATGAAGGATATACACATTAGGTATAAACCATTTACCAGCAGCATGATTCTGGGCAAAACACTCAACCTCTCTGTGTTTCTGTTTCTTTATGTATAAAATGTGAATAATAGCAATTAAGGTGCCTACCTTGTGATGCTACAGTGTGCTTTGCAGACTTCAAACACTTTAAAAACAGTTATTTTTTCTCTGGACTGACATTGTTTGGAAGATGTCAGCTCTGAATTGAGACTTCGGGAACACCAGAAACCATGTGGCCATGCTGTCATTCTTTCAGAGAAATGTATGATTGTAAATGTAGAGCTAGAAGTCATCTCAGAGGCTCTCCAGTTCAGTCCCTTCATTTTAGAGAAAAATACACTGAGGCCTGCCAAGGTTGATGACTGGCCCAAGATCACATAGATAGTAATTATAAGAAATGGTTTGGAAACCCAAGTCCTTTGACTCCAGAGCCAATGTTCTTTTCACAGCACCAAGCCAGCTCTTCAATCTCTATGATATATCAATTTCTCTAGATATGGGGGAATAAGGTAAAGATTGGCATACATAAAATGTATCTGAACTCTCTTCTAGCTTTAAAAACAAGGTTGAAAAAAACCTATGATTCTTTTATTTAAACATAATTTTAATTTTTAAAATGAATATTTTTTTCTTTTTTCCTCTCTCTTAAAAAAAAATAGAGGAAAAGAAGGAAAAGATCATCCTTGTAACAAACATGCACGGTCAACCAAAACTGATCATGTGATTCTAGTGGAAATGGATTTTCATGAAGCCAGATAGCTTTTCTCCATTCATTCTACTGATGACCCATTGCATACATTTACACAACATATTTTTGAAGTTAGGCTCCATTGGCAAGATTTAAGGAGCTAGATTAAGATCGAGGTTTGTGGATATATAACAGAGAGGATGTAGCTGGTTTACTTGGGATTTGGAAAAAAAAGACTCAGTAGAGCAAGGCGGGGGCCTGGTCAACACACTACTGTAGTCAAAGAAAGCCAGACAGATAAATTATAAGACGCATGCCTTGATCCCATCAATAGCAGCTGCCTCCCTTCAAGGTGTATTCTCCCTGACTTCTCCACCTAGAAGGCCCTTCATCATTTCCTTCTTAGTCCCTTGATTTGAGAGACAACATGAATACTGACTTCATCCAGCATAGCATCCTCATTACTTCTCACCTATCTTACATCATGACATGGACCACACTCTTTTTCCCCAAAAGGAAAATGGTTTGCCCCTATTACCATCACCCATTGGGTATATCTTGCCCTTGGAAATGAGGTTCAATAGGCTGCATCGAAGAAACAGAGATCCTTAAAAAGAGATAGATTTTTCCACATTATACTTTTTTTTCCCTCAGGTATATATTGTATTTTCAGGAATACCTCCAGCTAATGTGATTAGTTGGTTCTGTGAAAACATGGCATTAGGTGAAACAACATTACAGGGGGAAGTTAGTTCTGTAGGAATATTGTTGTAAGTAGGAGGGACATTCCTAGGTAGCCAGAGTGTGGACAATAAAAGCTTAAAAATATAATTTTTATAGGACCCAAGGCTCTGTAATCTTTATAATGACAATAATAATAAATAATAACTGATATTTAACTAGTATATTGTATAGTTGACAAAGGACTCCTACACAATGGCCCTATGAAAAAGACTAACTACCTTTGTTACATGATCAATTTTCTCCTTCCCTTCAGCAGTGATCTCCTTGGTAGGAGATCTGTGAAATAAGCCCCATCCTGAGGAGAGAGATGTGTCACTTACTGCCAGTTAGCCATAGCTGTAGACAACAACTCGGAGTGCCTTCCCATTCTCTTTCCCTTCAGTATCTGGTCAGCAATGGTGTCCATTAGGCTAAAAACTACTAAGAGGGATATACACATTAGGTATAAAGCAGCTAAGTGGAAGTAATATACAGAACCCTAGATCTGACCAAAGAAAGGCCCAAATGCAGAATTTACCTCAAAAATGTACTAGCTGTATGATGCTGGTTAAGTCACTTCACCCCTCTCAGCTACAGTTTTTTCATATGCAAAATGGAGATGATAGTAACATCTACCCTTGTAGTTTGTGCTGAGGATCAAATAAGATGTTATATGCAAAGATTTTTGTAAACCCTATAGAAATATTAATTATTGGTAGCAGTACTAAGAGAATGAGGAAAAAAAAAACAGAATATAGCTAACCACCAAGCCCCTTGTTGTTTGCTAGAGCTTCCTTAAGCCTTTTCTGATTGACACAAGTATTGAAGGTTCCTAAATAGACTATTTGATTCTGTCCATCAATGGAAGAGTTCCTCAGAGGCAGATGGGGAAGGCGGACATCATGCAATTTATATCTTACATGGTTTTTCAAATGAAATAGTGAGGTCTGGGAACATTATGATATGGATGAATTTTGAGATCTTCATGAAGTTGCTGTGAAATAACACTCATTCATTCATCCATCTAATGAGCATTTATTAAACTCCTCCTGTGTGTCAGGCACTGTTCTAGTTGCTAAGGATACAAAAATGAAAAAAACAAAAAAACCCCAAAAAACTAAGGTCTTCACCCATAATGAACTTACATTCTATAGAAATTTATGTTACTAAGAACTAACATTCCAAGAAATATTCCTTAAATAGGTAAATAATTATATAGTATATTCAAAAGAAGTATAAAGGATGGAAAGGACCCTAGCTCCTGTCTTGTGTAAGAGATGGCACTTGAGGTAGGCATAATGTGACTGTGGGAGTAGTCCTGAAACTCGAAGAACAGTTTTGTTGTAGGAAGCGTTTGGCTCCTCTGATATCCTTCCTGGTTAATTTTGAGTTACCTGATAGAAGTCATGTGGCCCTATAAATTCAAAGATACAGGTGTTACATGCAAGGTTGATATTTTATGGAGCTAAGATATTAGAGTCCAGACTTCAAGCCAGCAGGAAGAATGGGCTGGCGTACTACTACTGCCCAAAGTACTCTTGGTTTAGTAAAGAGGAATGAAGTTACATCAGGCAGGATGGAATAATTCCACTAGTCCAATTGATTCAAACAGAGTTAAATGCAGGGACATTATTGGAGATGTCCTAGGTTTCATAAAATATTGCCATTATTCCTAGTATGCTCTATAGTAAAGTTGCCTTTAGAATGTCAGGAAACACAGATAACCAGAGCTGTATGATGGCTAGGGAACACAACCTCTTTGTTAATATGGGAGCTATCAGCCAGAATGGGAAGTACACAGACAAATATAAACATAGATCAGGGGCCTGACATCAGTTTCCTTCAAGTACTCCTTTTGGGTACCAGAGTACATAGCATTTTGAAAGAAGTCCTCGAATTCTCTTGACACGGGTAATTTTTGAGACTCATCCCTTTTTTTTTTTTTTGGAAAGTTACTATATGATTGGGCAGCTAGGTGGCACAGCAGATAGAGCCAGACCTGGAGTCAGGAAGACCTGAATTCAAATTCAGCCTCACATATTTACTAGCTATGTGGCCCTGTGCAAGTCACTTAACCCTGTTTGCCTCAGTTTTTTCATCCATAAAATGATCTGGAGAAGGAAATGGGGAACCACTCCAGTATCTTTGCCAAGAAAACTCCAAATAGGGTCATGGAGAATCAGACATGACTGAACAACAATGACAAGTATATGATCAACATTAAGGTTTATTTTTTTGGATTGAAATTTGAGTCAATATTTACAGCCAAGATAGTTCTCTACCTCCATGCTAGTACCAGTTCTTTTTCTTCTCTTTTATATGGTGTATGGTCCTTCTGGTTTCTTTCTGTGAGAATCAGCTGCCAGCTATGGGTCCTATCTGTGTTTCTTGAGAAGGTGGATATCTTTGGGTTTATTCTTCTGGTCTTTGTAGGTCTAAGGGTTACTAGAGAGAGCTAGAAACATTTTGGGAAAAAAAAATTGTGAGGGTCAGCTAGGTGGCACAGTAGATAAAGCACCAAGCCTACAGTCAGGAAGACTTATCTTTGTAAGATCATATCTGGCCTCACACACTTAGTATCTGCCTGATTGTGAGCAAGGCACTTAACCCTGTTTGCCTCAGTTTCCTCATCTGTCAAATGAGCTGGAGAAGGAAATTACAAACTATTCCAGCATCTTTGCAAAGGAAACCCAAATGGGGTGACAAAGAGTCACATACAACTGAAATAACTCAACACCCACCTACTGGTAACTAATACCCATGAGTATTTTCTAAAGCAATCCCTTCTCTATAGCTAGACAGCTAGAAAGCTTGGGAACTACCTCCAGGGTATGGCATAGAGGACTTTCAAAACTCACCTGGTGTATTCAGTGGACCATCCTTCAAAAATCTGGACTGATCATTAGGATGATTTCAGACAATGGAAAAGCAGCTCAGTCTTTAAAGTTGGAATGATCTAGCATGAGAAGTGATACAGTATGTTGGAGAGAGTGCTGTCCTCAGAGACAGGAAGGCTTAAGTTCAAATCCTATCTCTGACCTCAGAGCTATGTGACCATGAGCAAGTAACTTAGCCTCTCAGTACCTCAGGTTACTCTGAAAGACTATAAATTGTTCAAAGGGATAAAATTACACATGCAGAATAAAAGAAAAGAAAATAATGATAATAAGAATTTTCCCCTATATGGTAATAAACACATAATTCCTACTTTCCTAAGTTGATTAGCGTGAATGTTTGATTCTCTTTACTAGGGATTCATTGGGATGTATTTTAGCAATTCAAATAAGATATATTAATATGTTTTACATTTAGAATTATTTTTATAAGTGTGACCTTATTTTATACTCAACTGACTTTCATGTTGTGTGATTTTCATTCTCTCTTTGCTGATGAGGAAATTTCTTCTCTGGGGACTCATAAAATATGTCCCAGGCTAGAGCTGAGATTAGGAGCCATGTCCCCAGAATGACAGCCCCAAGCTTATCCTCCAGCCCAGATGGGTAGGATTCCCCAGCCTGTGCCATTGGGCACAATGATGAGTGGCAGTAGTGCATAGATCTGGCCATTTCCAATTAAATGATAATGGCAGCCATTTCTGTGGTGCTTCGGTTTGCAAAATAGTTTCTTTGCAACCACCATGCAAGGGACAGTAGGTAAGGACCACTGTGATCATTTTGCAAATGAAAGAGTAAGGTGTGGTGGAAAGAAACCAGGTCTCATAGTAAGGAAGATCTGTATATAGACACTAGCTATGTGGCTTTGTACAATGTACTTAATTTATCTGATCCTCAGGCTGTTCTCTAATATTATCTATACATTTTTTTTAATTTATTTTTTTTTTTATTTTTGGGCAATTGGGGTTAAGTGACTTGCCCAGGGTTACACAGCTAGTAAGTGTCAAGTGTTTGGTCTGAGGCTGGATTTGAACATAGGTCCTCTTGACTTCAAGGCCGGTGCTCTATCCATTGTGCCACCTAGCTGCCCCCATACATTTTTTAGGTATGGTTTTACTCCCATGAAGTCAGTATCATTCTGATGATGGGAATTCTACTCTGGTTAAATCACATGTCCTTTGCATATTGATGAAGAAGGTCAGAGTTAATCAAGTAACTTGTTGAAGAACACTCAAATGGTTAATGTATGAGCTAGATCTTCAACCCAGATCTTCCAGCTCCAAGTGCTTATTCCACTCTACCATTCTACCTCTTGTGTTTTCCTCTCATATTTCTATATCCACTTCCTGAAGGCCATGTTAGGTAGCCTGTGTTCTGGCAGACCTTCTGAATTCACGGGCCTTCCTTCTATTGTTTTGAGCTGTTTTGGGCTACAGAGTTGGGTACTTTGGGGACTGTGAAGGAGAAATTGCCTCTGGAATGATAAATGTTTTTAACTCCTTCCTTCATATGAAAGCAGACAGAATCACATACACCTGTGGCCGTAAGCAATGGGGAGAGAGGGAGTGTGGGGGTTCTTTCAATTGATCCGGACACAAGCCTGAATTTCTTTAAATATTCCAGGCTAATTCCAAACTTACTACTGACCTGTAGCCTCAAAAGACCCTGAAGCCCACGTGGCTGTAGCCTTTAGCCTTTGTATATATTGGTGTTATTCAGTGATTTCAATCATGTGACATTTTGTGACCCCATTTGGGATTTTCTTGGCAAAGATACTAGAGTGGTTTGTCATTTCCTTCTCCAGCTCATTTTACAGATGAGGAAACTGAGGCAAACAGGGTGAAGTGACTTGCCCAGGGTGACACAGCTAGTAAAAGTGTCATAAGGTTGAATTTGAACTCAGATTTTCCTGACTCCAGGCTTGACATTCTATCCACTGTACCAACTATCTGTTGTATTCAAAGGTACTATATAGGCTTCATTCCATTCTCCTAAAGGTCACAATGTCTGACAAGGAAGAAGAAAAGTGCTACAGCATGTAGTACTGCCTGCATAAAACCCTTTTGCAGATATCCTCAGGCCCAGATCTTTTGAGATTCCCTCCATCCATGCCCAAATCCTTTCTCTCATTTTGACCACCAGACAGATACTCTATCTTCTTTCTATTATGTGTAGAGAGAAGGTATAGAGTCAAGTAGAAAGGAAAGGAGCAAGCCTTTATTAAGCACCTAGTATGTGCTAGTCACTGTGCTAAGCACTTTAAAATATTTCATTTGATCTTCACAATGCTGGGAGATAGGTGCTCTTATGGTCCCCATTTTATAGTTGAGAAAAGTGAGGTAGGCAGAGGTAAAGTGACTTGCCCAGTGTCACAGAGCTAGTCAGTGTCTGAGGCTGGATTTGACCACATGTTTTCCTGATTTCAGGGCCCACACTCAATCCACTGTGCCACCTAGTTGGCACAATATAGTGCTGGCTTTGAAATCAGGAAGATTTGGTTTTCAGTCCTCCCTCTGACCTTCCCTAACTGCATGGCTCTCAGCAAGTCACTTTCAGGATCCTATCTCTAACAGGATCTTAGAGGCCATGGAAACCAGAATCCTTATTTGATAGATGACAAAGCTGAGGCCTAGAGAGGAGAATTTTGTTGTTATCTAGTTATTTTTCAGTTATGTCTGGCTTGTCATGAACCCATTTGGGGTTTTCTTGGCAAAGATACTGGAGATATTTGCCATTTCTTTCTCCAGCTCATTTTGCAGATGAGGAAACTGAGGCAAGCAGGGTAAAGTGACTTGCCCAGGGTTACACACCTAGTAAGTGTCTGAGGCCATATGGAAACTCATGCAGATGAGTCTTCCTGACTTCAGGCCCAGCACTCTATCCATTGTGCCACCTAAAGAGGGAAATCCACTTGCCCAAAATCATGTAGCTACTAAGCAGTGGAGATGAGATTTACTCAGAAGACCTCATTCCTAAAATGCAGCATTCTTTCCACTGTGCTGTGCTGCTTCCCATGTTGCTCACTTCATTGTTCTGGACCTCAGTTTCTTCTTTTTTAGATAGTGCGTGCAATTCCTACCTCCCAACATTGTTGTGAAGACCAAATGAGGCCCTGACTATAACCTTAGAGCACTACAGAAATATCAGCTATTGTTATTATTAGAGCTGGGAAGCAAATATTTCTGTCAGGGAATGTCCTTCACAGGGGAGTTGGTGGCATAAGCTGAGTGTTTTACATTAATTTCTGAAACGAGGCCATAATGAATATGTTGATTTCTCCCCGACACAGCATATCGTTTTGCATCTTAAACATGCCCTTCCTCCCCCATGCCTTCTGCTCCTCAGATTTTAGCCACTAGACATATCCTTTCCATTCCCCATAGTGAGATGGTCTCTGACAATGAACATCTGTTCCCCTTGGCAGCTTTCAGAAGGATCCAGACCCTTCAGGGCTCTTCTAAGATTGGCCATGGATCTTATGGGAACTCATACATTTCTGGAAAGACTCAGGCAAAGGCTGAGCATGGACAATTTTCCCATCTGCTTTCTTCTCATGCCTCACTCTACCTAAAGATGGAATTACATAGATTACGGGAATACATGGACACTCCATGCCAAGTGATTCAGGAAGATTTGCTTGTCATTTAGAAAAAAAAAATATATTTTGCAAGAGAGTTGAGTTGTAGCCTGATCATTAATATCTGGTAACACAAAACTAGTACATTGTACATGACAGGAACTTATTAAATTTTTATTGAATTGAAAAGAATTGAAAGAGACAGAGTAGCTTTGAGAGATGTTGGGACAATAGTGTCTTCTTTAGGGATAAGGGGTGATTCCTACATGGATCTGTGAGCAATTAAAGAAAATAGATATTTAGATGTCATAGTAGACCAAGGATCAGACCTGTAGTCTAGAAGAGCTAAGTTTGATACCGTCTCAGATACTTCTTATCTAGGTGGCTTTGGGCAAGTTACTTAACCTTCATCAGCCCCAGTTTATTTATCTGTTAAATGGAGAAAATAATAGCTCTGACCTCTGAGAGCTATTGTGAAGACAAAAAGAGATATCATGGGTAAATCACTTTGGAAAGCTTCAAGTTCTATATAAAGAAAAGTGATGATGATGATGATGCTGCTGATGATGATGATGATGAAGGTGATGCCACCAGAATTAGCTAAGTCCTGGTAGTGAAGCTATACCTGATCAGACACTCATACTCAACATGTTCAAAATAAAACTCTAACTCCACCCCACCCCCAAAACACATACAAATGTTATCTTTTCTCTGAACTTTCTTATTTCATCCTGAGATCCCTATCCTTCTAGGGACATAGACTTGCAATCTCAATTTTTTCTTTGAATGCTAACTTTCCAATACATTATATATCCAATCAGTTATCAAATCTTGCTGTTTCTATCTCTGCAAGATCTCTTCCATCTATTATATTAAGGCCATTGAATCCTGCCCCCTTATTGACAGATGACAAAGTTGAGACATAGAGAGGGGAGTTTTGTTGTTGTTTTAGTCATTTTCAGTCATGGTTGACTCTTTGTGACCCCTTTGGGGTTTTCTTAAGAGTATTCATGTAGCCATTCCCTTAGATCAAAGTCTCATCCCTTCTTGCCCATGAGGCAATGGCTTCCTATTGGTCTCCCTGCCTCAAATCTCTCTTAGTCCAATCTATTTTCTATAAGCAGATAAAACAGACTTCCACATGTGTGGGTTAAGCCATGCCCCTCCCTTGCTGTGTAAACTCCAATAGCTCCTTATTGTATCAGGACCAGATATAAATTTTATCACTTATCTTTTAAGACTCCTCAATACTTGGCCCCAACTTACCTCTCCAGCATTGCTGAGTATCAGTCCCCTTATTTCATTTGATTGTTTGGTCAAGCCTAGTATTCTTGATGTCCCTCGCACGTAGCATTCCATATTCCAGTGGTGATGTTTGCATTGGATGTCTCCCATGTCTTCAGTGAACCCCCTTTCCTCTTTTACCTCATAGATTATTCTGTCCTGCACTATTCAGCTTTTATGCCATCTTCTACATGAAGTCTTTACTGTTACCTCAGCCACTGGTGCTCTCTTCCCCAAAGATTTTGAAATTTATTTTATGTATATTTATCCATGAAGATTTTGTCTCTCCCAGTAGCATGGAGTTTCCCAGAGGATAGGATTGTTTCACTTTTGTCTTCACATCTTCATTACCTACCATAATACCTGTCATATGATAGGCGCTTAATAATGCTTGCTGATTGATTAATGGATTGATGACATAATTTGCACCTCTGTAGAAATACGATCCATTAGAGAAATATGACTCTTACATAAATATGACTCTTACATAAATTTTTTCTCATGGGCATGAGCACTGCCCACGGTGGAAGCTTCTAGGTAGAAGCCTATGTATCCTTTGTGATTCTTTTCTGTGTAGTTTCAGAAATCTTCCATGGAGGGTATTGTCCTACAGACTCTTTGCTATGTCATAGCTTAGTCTGAATGCAACAATCAGGCTGCCTATTATCTCCAACTCTTGCTTCATTGAAGGTTCATTTTTTTTTCTTTCTCAGTCTTTAAAGTCTCCTCATGTTTCTCAGAATCACTCATGTTTGCCATTTCTTATGGTACAATAATATCATTAGATTGCCATAGTATCATTCAATAATCATTTATTAAGTGCCCTCTACTTGTGTCAGAAAAGATGCTGGACCCACAAAGACAAAAACACTACAATCCTTGATTTCAAGGAGGTTACCTTTTCTCAAAGGAACCACTGTGAGCAAATATCAGTAAAAACAAACACGTTAACATACAAAAGGTAAATCTGGTGGGAAGAGAGGGCCAATAATAGTTGGAAGAATCAAGAAAGGATTTCTTCAGTAAGTAGCATTTTACTTGAGCATTAAAAGACACTAGAGATTCTCTCCAAGAGGCTAAAGTGTGGAGAGGGTGGATTCCAGGCTTGGGAGACAGCTTGAACAAAGACATAAGGGCCAAGATGAAAAATCAAGTGGGAATAATGGTTAAATAGGCCAGTGTTGTTGTTTGGCATTCTCTTATCAATGCATATCCATTGAGTTAGAGTAAATAAGCCAGTTTCCTTATTAACGGACAGACACCATGTATTTATAGTTTTTTTTTTAATCACCATGAAAATTGATGCTATACTAATATTACTATATTCAGGACCTTTTTTATATGTCTGTGACCTCCTTAGAGTATATGTCTGACAGTGACATCTCTAGGTCAAAGGCTACAAATAGTTTCATTACTTATTTTTGCTTAGATCCAAATTGTTTTTCAGAAAGGTTGAACCCATTTCATAGCCTGATCACCAGTATATTTGTAGGTCTATCTGTGCAAACCTCTTTCAACATTGGCTATTTATATCTCTTATCAGTTTTCCAAATTTACTGGGTGTGAGGTGAAACCTCTGAGTTCTTCTGATTTGCATTTCTCCTTTTAATAGTGATTAGAAGCAATCTTTCATATGGTTGCTGATTGTACTTTTTTTTTCGAGAATGGTTTGTTCATATCCTTTGTATGCTTTGACTACTCTTGAAAATTTTTTTTTACATCACTTCTTGTGACTATCCTATAACTGACATTCCCTATGCATCTCTGTCTTTCCTCTGCAGATTTTAGTCCGTCTTGGTTTTCCATTGATCAGTGGAAGCTGTATGATGTTAATAAGGGGGTCATTTGTTGTTTTTGCTGGGATCTGTGATTTCTTCAGTATAGCTAAATTCAGATAAGGAAACCACATTTATCAAGATATATTATCATTTGGGGGTCAACTAGGTAGCACTGTGGACAGAGCACCAGGCCAGAAGTCAGGAAGACCTAGTTCAATTCTGGCCTCAGACACTTATTAGTTGTGTAACCCTAAACAAGTCACTTAGCCTCGTTTGTCTCAGTTTCCTCATTTGTAAAATGAGCTGGAGAAGTAAATTGGAAACTACTCCAGTGTCTTTGCCAAGAAAACTCCAGAGTCAGGCAAGACTGAACCAACAATGAAAAAATTGCCATCTATTTGGATCTTTCTGTGTTTTGGTATATCAAGGGACCCTAAAAGATGAAGTAAGTTGCTCAAGGACCTATAAAGAGAGTACGTCAGAGATTGGGTTTGCACCCAAGTCATCAACCCAGGTGACTCTAAAGACATTCAGCTTCCATCCACTATACCAGAGTTGTCACATGACCTGCATTGGTGCAACACTCCCTACTATAACCATAACAATATTAAAATATAATTGGAAAACATTTATCAAAAGGAATAAAAACACAATGAAATACAGATAATTTTAGTATGTAGTTTTCTAAGTTACTATGTGCCCTAAAGTGATCCTCATGCCTGGTTCAGTGGCTCTGTGTCAATTTGAGTTTGTCACCACTACACTATACCATAGTTGATATTAAGAAGATTGACTTTTATAGCTTGACAACTGAAATACAAAATGATATATAAATGGGAAATAAAGGAGGTATAAACATGATACCATATGAGTTTGGATGGAAGAAAAGTCTTTGGCTTCTGAAGGAGTGAAAGAAGGCTTTATGGAGTAACTATGGCTTTAAGTTAAGATTTAAGAGTTAGATTGGAATGGATAGAAATGACAAAAATAATGGCACTAGAGAGTCTGGCCATTCCAGCAAGATGGAGTGGTGAGAGCAGAGATATGTATACAGCATTATGCAAGACATATATAGGTAAATGCAAATATAGTCCTTTAAGAAAAAGCTGGAAAGGTAGAGCTTTCCTGGACTGCAGAGAACCTTCATGTCTAGGTTAGGAATTTTGAACTTTACTGGGTAGACAATTAGGAGAAACATTTTTAAACGACACCACTAATTCATACTTAAGAACAAGTCTTGCAGTAATGTGAAATATGGATTGGAATGGGACAGAATAGAAGTGAGAAGATAAGCCAGGCCACTATGACAGTGACCTTATTAGTTAACAAGGGTATCCATTTGGAGTGACAGCTAATGAAATACCAAGAAGACCAAAATGAGAGATAAGGTAAAAAAAATGGAACTGGTAGCTTACTTCATGCCTTTGCTCAATGTTCATGAGACCTAGGATAGACTTGGTAACCGTTATAATAGAATGGATAACTTATCCAGGACTGGAGGTCAAGCCTCCAGGAGAAGTTTGATGATTACTTGTTGGTGGGGGAAAGGAGGTAGAGAGAGGGTCCCACTCAAGTATGGGCTGGACTTGAAGAACTTTGAGATCTCTTCTGAAATATATAGATGACAGGATTCAGGGAGAAATAGCAGACACACTAGGTGACAAAGTCAAAATTCCAATTAATCTTGACAGCCAAGAAAATGTTAGGCTAAATAGAATAAGATGCAGTTGTATAGAGGTGAATGTTACACTTTGGTTCAAAAAAAAATCAACTTTGTCAGTATAACAGTGTGGCTAGAAAACAGATGGTCTTAAAAAAGATCAGGAGGGCTTTTTTTTTTTTCTGGGCTACAGGCTCAATTTGAATCAACAATGCAATTTGGAAGCCAACAAAACTAATGCTTTAATAGAAGGCTGTCTTCTGGAAATACAGAGGTGATAGTTCCATTGTACTTTACACCAGGAGTACAGCATTCCCTTTTCAGCACCATCATTTATAAGGTACATTGCTAAGTTAGAGAACAGCTAGGGGAAGACAAACCATGGTCAAGAGCCTTCAGTCTTTCCCATATGATGACTACTTGAAGGAACTAAGAATGTGAGTGGAACTAGGAATTGGCCCATTGTAAAGAAGATTCAGGGGCCAAATGACAGCTGCCTTCAAATACTTTAAATTTTGCAAGGTAGGAAGATAAAATTTCTGTTTGGATCCAGAAGGCAGGATTTTTAGAACCTGGTGGGTTACAAAAAGGCACATTTATAGTTGGGCATCATGAAAAGCATGGAAACAAAAGAAATGTCCAAAGTGGAATGCAGTCTTTCAGAAATACTTTGGACTTCTTCAAGGAGAAGCTCTATGAGCTCTTGTCATGTATGTTGTGTGCAGATTCCTTCTGAAGAGTGGTTTAGATTAGGTGACTGTGGCTGAGGTCCCTGATAAAACTAGACAAAGACAGAGATAGAGAAATAGATAGGAAGAGATAGAGAGACAGAGGCAAGACAGAAAGAGAGAGACAGAAAGATAGAGACACGTGGACAGACAGACAGAGAGTTTGGAAGGGAATCAAGGGTAAAATTTTTGGGAATAGACAACTTAAGGGGTGATAAAGAAGATATAGAAGTAGTGAAGGAAATAAGTGGAATCATCGGTGGAACACCAAATTTTGCCTTCAAAATCCAAGGGAGAAACAATGTTTGTTATCAGTGACAAATCCTGCAAAGGGGACAGAAAGGATTAGAATAAAAAAATAATACTGGATTTGACACAAACTCATTGGTGATTACTGAGGGAGCAGTTTTAATGGAGAGGGGTAGTGTAGCGTGGGATACAAATTTCAAGGGATTCAAGAAGTTATGATTGATGAAAAAGTGAGGAATTTAAGGGGGGATGGAGCTGTATAAATGCTTATGGATTTGTTGGTTGATTTTTAGTAATGTGGGATAATAACTAGATGGGGTAAAAAGGGTGAGGTAAAGGGCAGAGCAACCTGAGCATATCTATAGGTTGGTGGGAGGGAGTCGGTAAAGATGTGGAGATAGTAGATATAAGAGGTGGTTGGGATGAATACTAGAGTAAAATATTGCAGAAGCTGAGAAGCGTTGGGCTTTATTGTTGTATAGAGATAATTATTTTAGTGAAGACAGAAGAAGAGGAAAAAGTGTGTGACAGTACAAAGACATTTTAAAAGAGTGAAGAAGGGGAGTAGCAAGAGCTCCTCTGAGATGACCCAGATTTTCCCAGTGAACCATGAAAATAAATCATGTGTTGTAGGGATGAAAGTTCTTGAGGAAAGAAGAAAATATCTGCACCCATGATTTTTAGAAATGAGAGAGAGTATGAAGAACAATCAGGCACTGAGAGGTTAAAAATGATTACCCATGGCCACACAGCCAACAAATATCAGACCTGACACTTCAACGCATGTCTTCTTGACACTGAGGCCAGCTATATTCTCCATCCTATCCTCACATAAAAATAAAACTTCTAGACCCAGGGTTTGGCTAGTAAAGGAGAAAAAATATTGGGATTCAAGGTGGAAGTTGGAACCATGAAATGGGAACTGGAACACAATAGCTGATATTTCTATAGATGTTTGTCTATTAAACAACAACAGCAACAACAACAAACACTTAAAAAACATCATCTAAGTTGTTGTCCTCAACTAGATTCTAATGTATGTGTTACTAGGATTATTAAGCCCTGCCCCCATTTTACAAATGAGGAAACTGAGGCTCAGAGGGGACAAATGACTTGCTTAGATTCCCACAGCCAGTGTCTAGGGACATGATTATATTTCAAGTTTCTCTATGCTCCAAATGTAGCTGTCTTTCCAGCATATGACACCACTTCTCTAAGAGACAGAATTACAGAATATCAGCACTGTAAAGAACCTTGGAAACCATTTAGTTCTATCGACATATGGCCAAGAATTCTTAGTGACTGCTGAACGTGCCTCCTGCAAACAGGTGATGGTCTATTCTTTCAAGAACAATCTTTTCTCTGCCCATGCCTCATCCATTTAATGAGCTGAAATTAATTTACAGTAATAAGAAATTCTTAGAACCTCAGTGTACATGAAAGCTCAAGACTTAAGTACCGGGAGAAAAGAAATTCATGCAACAGTGGCTGCCTACTTGCTAAAGAAACATGAAAAGCTTTGATACCTTTTAAGTATGAAAGGAATTAGTCCAGGAAAAACAGCATCTTGATCTCCCAATATGAAGTGTTTGAAGGCAGACAGATGATACAAATTGAGATTGATTTCATCAAACCTACGCACACTTCTGCTCGACACTTCAGAACAGGTGCAACGTCCTGGAGTCATATAGGGACAAGATTGCTCCAGACTCCAACCCTATAGCTGGAACAAAACAGAGGAAGAGTTTTGAAGAGTTGGTAGCTTGCTGTTGCCATTGCTG
This sequence comes from Phascolarctos cinereus, assembly GCF_003287225.1. Taxonomy (NCBI): domain Eukaryota; kingdom Metazoa; phylum Chordata; class Mammalia; order Diprotodontia; family Phascolarctidae; genus Phascolarctos; species Phascolarctos cinereus. Next base: position 38,172,406 of record NW_027555736.1, read on the forward strand.
AGAGGCTTACTGTGTCACATGAGACCCTCCCAGAGGAGACAGTCAGTCCCCGAATGAAAACAAGCACATTTGGAGACTGGACATGGAATAGTAGGGCCTCTTTTTGCAAATGGCTATTCATATCATGTCTGAAAGAGGTCACATGGGGTCCTAGATTTGCCCTTGCTTCCAACTAGTGAATAACTCATTCATCTTATCATATCTCCCCTGTGGCAAAGGGCATAGAGCCCTGGACTTGGGGCCAAGACACCTTGGTACAAGCCTCAGTTCTGACAATGTCACTGTGGCTATGTCCAAATAGCTTAACCTACCCAAGCCTCTGTTTCTTTTTCTGTAAAACAGGGGGACCGATATTTACTGAAGTATCCCCATAGGGATACTCTGAGGCAGACACTTTTAAAAGTTAATGGCTATGGACAAGGGAGTCGTTAATATGCTAACTTCCTATAGCCAGAGTCCCAGAACACCGTAATAATCATATTCACACCTATCTTCCAGTTTTTATGGGTTTAATCTTTAAGTCAGTACAATTCATTACTGTAAGCAATCACACTTCACTTTCTAGATATTTTTTTCCTTAAAAACAAATAATGCAAGAACATGAAAAAAGAAAGGGCAAAAGGAGAGTGAAAGAGAAAGAAATATAGAGAAAGAGGAGTGAAACAAAGGGAAGAAGGAGGAAAGGAAGAAAGAAAAGAAGGAAGGGAGAGAAAGGGAGAGAGAGAGAGAGAGAGAGAGAGAGAGAGAGAGAGAGAGAGAGAGAGAGAGAGAGAGAGAGAGATTGAGATTATTTTGGATAAATTCTTTGACCCCTCTGAGTCTCTGTAATTGATGGTGTTTTACTAGATTGACTTTAATGTCCCTTCTAAATTTAAATCTACCATCCTAAGGTTTATTATTCTTATTTTTAAATCTAAAGGAGAGGATCTATGAAGTAAAGAGTTGGCTTCCTAGACACCCCTAAGCTAGTGTCAAAAATAAGCACATCATACCTTTACCATGTGGCTGCTACCTGAAGGGCACAATTAATGCAGACTTGGTGTCTCTAGAAGTTTAATGAGAAGTCATTTGTGGTCTCAATTCATTTATTAATGGGCTGTTTCCCGTGATATACATTGTACTGCATTAATCAACAAGGGCACCTGGCAAACAGTCCTAATGTAGTACATTGATGAGACCTGAATTTTCAGTTTCTGACTTCCCCTTTCTCCAACTTCAGGGTCATTTTAAGAGCAAATATTTTTGCCTTGCCCTTCTTAGAGACAGCCATTACTGTAGGGGGGCACTGGGAAGGCAGTGGTATGAGCTAGTCCTCTACAACAAGTTAAAAAAGAAGCAAAGCAGGGTAAACTGCTACATACTCTTTAGTGCCATTAAGAAACAAAGCAAAACAAAATAAAACAAAAACAAATATATAATATCCCAAAGAAAGCTTTAGTGCAGTAAACTGAGGAAAATTTCTATAGAATTTATGCCCCTAGTTTTTGTCTCAGTATGATACCCTTATAACAACTCCAGAATATGTCTCTTCACACTTTTCCTTGGTTCCTTTTATTTCCTTCTTATTAGGAAAATAAAGATTGACATACATAGTCAAGGGTGTCCTGGCAAATGTTTAACAATGAGCTCTCCCAAAAAAAGTACACAACTGTCTTTTAAGTTTAATTTGAATTATTAACTTTTTCTCCATCACTTTCTTAGTATAGGCAATCAACAAACCAGTAACTCATGCTGTGATTTGTAGCATTTGTCTATTTTCAAGGTATAAATGCTCACACTGAAAATTTAACAATCTGGTCTTTTGAGAGCCATATAGAGCTGGCTCCAGCACACCACCACAATATCATACTTCAAGATTTTCAAAGTGTTTTACAAGATCTATGTCGTCTCGGCTCACAACAGCTTTGTGAGGTAAGCGATACAAATCTTATGATACCCATTTAAAACAACAACATTGTACTGATGCTCTTTTCCTTTGTTTGGAAATGACAGGCATTTCCAGATCACAGGATCATAGTATCATTGATAAAGAGTTCAAAGAGACCTTAGTGGCCATCTAGTTCAATCCCTTCATTTTAGAGGTAAAGAAACTGAGACAGACAATAAATGACTTGATCAAGGTCATTCCTGTATAGGATGGCAGAGACGGGATTTGAAGCTGGGTCATATCATTTCAGCACTCTCTCACTACATACCCTGTTTCCTCCATAAACCTTCAAGGTGAGTGAACCTTCACCTTTAACAAAGAAAAAAAGGAAAAGTAAATGAACCAACATAGTGACCTCATCTGACAGCTCATATAGCACCCCTAGTTCCATACCTGTAATTCTCCAGCTCTACAAGGTAGACAATTCTATTCTTTTTTTTTTTTTTGACAATAGGTGATCCTATTAGGACCACTCACAGGCTCTATCCTAAAGCTTCAAATTGCTCTGTTATTCTGAACCAACTCACCCCTTTCTAGGCAGCCTTAAGGCCCCCTAAGGCAATTGAGTGATACAGTGGATAGAGCACTGGAATTGGAACCAGAGATACTCAGCTTCATGAGTTCAAATCTGTTCTCAGATACTTTCTAGCTGTGTGACCCAGGGAAAGTCACTTTTAACTCTGTTTGCCTTAGTTCTTTATCTGTAAAATGAGCTGGAAGAAGGAAATGGCAAATCACTTCTAGTCTCTCTGACAAGAAAACCCTGAATGGGGTCATGGAGAGCTGGGCATAATTGAAAAATGATTCAGGGCCCTCCCCTCCAAGGGGCTCATTTACAATATTAGTTCTGAATTTTGTGCAGATTTAATCAGCTTTAACCCTGAAAGATCTTAGAACTCTCAAATGAAGGAATCCACTGCTCTCAGCCTTTCCAATGACAGGGACTACAGGTATACACCATAATGCTTAGCACAAAATTTTATTCTTGATGTTAATATTGGAGTTCTACTGTAGATTTTACTTGTTACCTCTGACTCTTTGGCTTAGGGACCAAATCCAGTTATCAGCTCTCACTTGTCACATTATATTTATGGCTCGTAGATGCATGGGCAAATCCAGTTCATGGCCTTCTCTTACTCCCTAAGTTGGGACATTTCAACTAACGCCATTAAACCCACTAACATTCAGACCGTGGCAGGATTTGAGCAGGAAGGAAAAATTAAACTTAGATCCTTAAAGGGGGTGCTTATAATTGTCATGTATAACAAGGACAACAATTACGATGACAGCAACAATGATGGCATTTATGTTTCCTTTTGAAAATGTATCTCCTTGTCCTTAATATCCATTTTTAAAAGTTCATTGCAGCGAGCTATCATTGTAGTTCCTCCCTATTAGACAGTTTCCAAGAAATCGACTATTTCTACACTCACGTCTCTATAGAAAGGGGTAAAAATCAGAAATAATGGTTTAGAGTATCTTAGAGTTGAAGGTATTGCCAGGAAAACAAACAAACAAACAAAAAACAACACCAACAAACACACAAAACAAAAGCAAAATAAAATCAAAACAAAACAAAAAAACCTAGAGAATCCAGCCTCTTCTTGACTACCTCTAGCGAGAGGATATTTACTGTTAGGACATTTACTGTTCCATGAAGGAACTGATTTGACTTTTGGGTCCTGTCATTTTTCCCCCTACTTTGAACCCAAAGAAGACTCATTGAAACTTCCATCCATTTTCCTGATGGCTTACTCTGGTCTAACAAACTCTCCCCTACATAATAGCACTTCAGACATTTGAAACCAATCCTTATGTCTCCCCTCTCTCCAAAATTCTTCTCTAGGCTAACCATCCCTAATTCCTTATATTATCCTTCTATGATATGACTTTTGTCCCATACCCATCCCAGTCATCTTTCTTAGGGTCCTTAGTTGTTTGTCAACATCCTTTTTAACAGGTGACAACAAGAACTGAACATAAGGCTCCAGGATGTGGTTCAACCAGAGACAAATTCAGTGGACCTGTCACTCCTTTTGTTCTTGACCTTGCTTCCATTAACACAAAGATTAAGATCATGTAAAAATTGTGACTGACAAATTTTCAACAAGCTATATGTCCCCACTGACTTATTTTGAGTTGGGGTCCACTAAACCCTCAAATATCTTTCACACAAAATGTCTGTCTATGGCTATCTCCATTTCCTCCGTTCTTTACTCATTCCAATACATCTATGCTTTTCTCAAGACTCTGCACGTATGCTTTTTTCTGCACTCTATTTATGTGCTTTTCTAGATTCCTTGATCCCAGACAGAAGGGTTCCCAAAATGATCGTCAGTCTGCTACTACTTGCCTGTATCTCAGAATAAGTCAAATTCTGAAATGTGTGGTAATGTGGTTTAAAGAACTAGTTGGAGGAGAACCTGTAAATGTGTCGCATCATGAGGCTAAGGGCATAGGGATAAGTACTGGACATGTGATTTCATTGATATAAATAAGAACATTCTTTTTCCCAGTGCAGGTCAGCACCTTTTCCGCAACGTTAATGAGTTGTCCAGGGTAATGAGAGCCCAGCACTTAGTACTGTGCCTGGCATGTAGCAAACACTTAATAAATATTTATTGAATTGAATTGAGAGGGTAAGTGATTTGTGAAAGGTGAAATAATCAGTAGCTGTCAGAGATGACACTTGAACCCAGGACTTCCCAGCTATAAGGTCAGTCTCTATCCTCTACACCATGCTAAAAACCACATGTTAATTAGATCATAGGATTTTATGTATACAACTTGAAGAGATCTTAGAGACCACTGAGTCCAATCTTCTTATTTTGCAGATGAAAGAACTGAGGGACTGAAAGGTTAACTAACTTTTCCAAAATGACACAGAGAGTAAATGTCTGAAGCAGGATTTGAACCCAAGTATTCCTGATTCCAAGTGTGGTGTTCCATTTACCGTCTCAGAATTCTGATAAATTTATGTTGCATATTACAAAGAACTTTTCTTACAGCTAGTAGGCTTTGAAGTAAGCATCTAGGTGGCACAATGACTCTTTCCTCTTCCTCAGTTCAAATCTGTACTCAGATACTTATTGGCTGTGTGACCCTGGGCAAGTCACTTTACCCTATTTGCTTCAGTGTCCTGTAAAATGAACTGGAGAAGGAAATGGCAAACCACTCCAGTATATTTGCCAAGAAAACCCCAAATAGGGTCATGAAGAGTCAGATGTGACTGAAATGACTAAATAACAACACTAAGATTACCTCCACTTTGCAGGTGAGGCAATTGAGGCCCATTCAAGAGACTTGTCCACAGCCATGTGGCTCATTTGTGTCATTGATCAAGAGTCTGCTGATTTTCAGTCTTATGCTCATTTATGTTCCTATACCACACTCGAAACAGAAGCAGCATTTCTAATCTAGTTGTGGTTAGGAATTTTGGTGCTTCAGAAAAGTGTTCCAAATCAGTCATGGGGCAAGCGGATTGAAGGTACCCTCAACTGAGGTAAGGAAGAAGAAACAACAGAGATCCTGGAACCTTAACTTGAAGCTGCTCCTGGGGAAGTCAGATGGGGTTTGGAGTAATCAAGGCAAGGCAGGGTGCTTTCTGTTTTAATTAGTTTCCCAACAAGGCATCAGTCCTAAACTTCTGAAGGCCTGAAAATGCTAATAGAGTATTCTTGAAATTTGTCACCTTGGATCAGAGCTCAGTTCACCACACCTTAGTTATTACAACTCTGGTTTTACAAAGAAAGATTGGAAATATTGCCCCTTGCTTGGTTTCTTTATTTCACCAACGGTTACCATTCAAACTAGGACATAGGACACTTCTGGATTGTGCCCAATTCTAACAAAACTGAAATGATTCCTAAAAGATTTTAGGGAAATTGAGTCTGGTCAGCACGTATAATACCGTACAAACCTACTGAAAACTCAGCAGGGCCTTGGTTTCTTATTTCATTGTTCCATCCCTGACCTTTTATTGATGAATTGACTTTTCCTAGCCCTTCTCTCTTTCTGACTCCTACAAAACTATATTCCTCTGCATGTGGAAGCTCAGAAGTCAATTTGAATGCCAGAGAGTAGTAGGAAGGAAGCATCCAGCAAATGTAAAGCTCATGATGGTTAGATTGCTTCAATCTGTCTTACACTCATGGAATAGGAATCTAGAGGTCATGACCTCTCCTTACTCACTCACCTTGTTTCTGGGTGTTTGTAGCTTGATGTACCTTTGTCATTAACATCAAGAGACTTGTTCACAGCCATGTGGAAACATGAGCAATGCTTCACATTGCTCAAAGAAGCTCACTCTTAACCCTCAAATGGTGCAAGATTCTTTTCTTGCTTTGATGAAATGCATACCAACCACCACACAGCTAACTTCCTTTCTTAGGGCTCTGCTGGGGAGTCAGGCTATTGACAAAGGATTTAGAAATGGAAAGGATTGTCAAGTCCTCAAAGCAAGAGCTACTTCCTAGTTGACAGGATGAGACATAGCCAGTGCCAGGAGCCTCTGTATTCACCTAGAATCCCAGACTCTGAGAACTCATCTCTTTAATTGACAGGATGGGGAAGTGAAATAGCACTGAACTTCTGTGACTTACTAGTTTGGTGACCATGAGCAAGTCACTTCCCAGAGCCTCTTCTTCTAAAAAATGGAGGGAGGGGGCAAGAAGCGTGCTATTTCCCCAAACAACTTCACAGAATGGCATGAAGAAATTACTTGGTAAATGTTAAAGAAATAAGAATTCTTGGTTTTGTTATTCAATTGAGGAGTATAAATTAGGAGAAGGAACTCTGAACAAAGGGTCAGAAGATCTGGTTTGGAGTCGGAGTCCTTAATCCACACCAGTCTAGCTGTGTGACCTTACACAAGTCCTTTAATTCTTCTCCGTCTACATTTCTCCATTTAGACATCAGAATTGTTGTAAGAATAGAGTAAGATCAAATACATGACATTGCTTTAGAAATGGCAAAGGTCTGAATAGATGTATATTATGAACATTACTGTAGTCCACATTGTCCTTACGTCTCCTTGCCCAACATTCCTTTCATAGTTCCTTGCTCCAACAACTTGTTATTCCTTACAAAGATCTTACATTATCAGCTGGTTGCAAGGGTTTACAATAGATCTATTCTCACCACACTTGTGCCCTTTTCCCAGATTAGAACACTGAGGCTGAAAATACCTGGGGATTATCTAATCCTACTCATACATGTTGGACCCATGTTGGTCAGTCCCCCATGTAAGAGAAAGAATCGGAAGCCCAGAAGAGAGGAAGACCCAGTTACGTAGGTAGGGTCATCTATTGGGACCTGGAAGGGACATCATCTAGTTCAATGGCCTCATTTTAGAGATAAGGAATAGGGGTGGTGGATTCAAACTCTGTCTGCAAAAGGAGATTTCTTCACTACACCCTGCTTCTGCTCTGGATGCTTCTGCTCCTCTCTGTTAGACCACACTCACTTCTCCCACATTCCTTTCCCACGTACTAACACTGACAAGTCATAAATGTGTTCAGCAAGAAACTACGGAGTTCATTTGGTGTTTTGTAAACATCCTTCTTTCCAGGTCCCTGGTTGGCATCTCCCCATAACTAGCACCCCAAGTTCATCAGCACCTGAAATGAGAACTGGCCCCAAATTGAAGAACGTAAGTGTGCTGCTAAAAGTGACGCGCAAACTCTATGTTAACAGCAGGTTAAAAATAAACCCAGAGCTTTGTTCAATAATTCCTTCTGGAAATGCTGAGAGGAATCTTAATGCTGTGAGCCCTGTCAGCTCCCCAAATATGGAAGGCAGAGAGGTAGGGGCAGAAATGCAGGGAGTTTCTGTCTATTTCAGTCTCAGGCTCACTTCTCCCCATCCAAATTTAGAGCATATCTTTGTCCTAATCAGGTGGCCTTGTGTGGCTCTCTATTTAAAGCATTCTGTTTGCAAGTACAGAGGTGCCCTAAGGAAATGTAGAATCAGGCTCGGTGGGTGGGTTTCATTACTTCCAGACAAATGGCCCCCAGGGGTTGGGATAGAGGGTGGGAGGGGGAAGCAAAGGGGAAAGGGGGATATAATTCCTCCAGCACCTAGGTTTCTTCACAGCCACCCTCATTTGCTTCTTCTTTTGGTATTACTGCAAGGGTAGGATACGTGTCCTGGGTATTAGCTTGGAAATTAGAGCACTTATATATTTGGTGTTCTTGCTTAATTGTAATGTAGTGTCTTTTGTATGGGAACATTATTCCTGACCCATCATCAAGAAGGAGGGCAATAGAGCCATCCACTCCTTCTGACTTAGCCTCACTCTCCTCCCTAGATTTTTGTTTGTTTGTGTGTTTTTGGCCTGAACCTATGATTTCATTAGTATAGGAGGGACACTCCCACTACTAATGCAGATCTGCATCTATTCTTCAACCTCTTTTAAGAGTGTTACCTTGAATGCTGTTAAGTGACCTGCTTAACATTCTAAGCTACCAGTGTGTAAAGTTAAAAATTGAACTCATGTCTTCCTGACTTAAAAGTCTGGTCTCTAAACATTATAAGGAACTGCCTTTCAGTAATAGTAGTAAATAGTATCAATGAGGAGTAGTGCACAAAAAATCCTAAAGACTTAGGATCATGTCCCACCCCTGACACATACTATCCCTGGGGGCAGATGTCCCAACCTTCCAATGCCCTAGGAAATTCTGTAAGAGGATAAGCTGTAGAAAAGTTACCCATCTGGACTGGTAGAAGTTCCTTCTGTGGAAACTCGAGCACTAATGAAACTACAAACCCAGTAACAACAGTAACATCAATGATAATGATGACAATGACAATGATGCCAGCAATAGCAACAGCGTACATTTCCTACAGCAATAGAGCTAAGAATTGTAGATCTTCAGATGCAGGATTCCTACCTACCCACGCCATTTTATTTTATGTTTATTTATTTTGTTATTTTGTTTTTAATGTTTTATTGTTGCTCTTTTTAAAAAAATCACTGCCCCCTTTCCAGTGATCCTCCTTCTTTCCCCAAGAAGCTTTCCTTTTAACGAATAACTACAATTAGGAAAGCAACAACAACATTGAACATGTCTGAACATGGATGCTTGATTTTGCTCCTGCATTTCACCACCTCTTCCAAGCATGCTTCATTTTGAGTATTAAGAAGTCATGATTTGCAATATTGATTAGAGAAATGCAAATTAAAACACCTCTGAGGTATTGCATCACACCTATCAGATTGACTAACACAACAAAACAGGAAAATTATAAATGTTGGAGAAGACGTGGGAAAATTGGAATGATAAGGTCTAGAGGCTTAGGGTGCTGGGACCCCAAAAACTCGACATGTGGGTCCTGTTGGAAATAATTTGACCCAGACCTTCTTTCAGCTAAAGACAAAGTTTATTAAACATCCACCATATTAGCCAGACTCTTAAGGAATCTGAGTACCTGTGAGCTATTGGCTAGATTGTGAAAATATGAGCAGTGGCTAGATTATAAGTATCTGAACACGTTAATGGAGACAAGATGGACCTTATGTACAGAAAGACTGTGGGAGGGATCTAGGAGTGGCCAAGTAGTTTGGGGTGACTGGAGGATGGGTCTGAGGAGGATCTGGATAGGAGTGGCCAGTAAACTGGGGAGAACAGAACACCAGGGATCTGGACCACATGGCCAAGGGAGAATGGAGCCCAGCTAGGATTAAGGGTGGGAAATATCCAGGGGCCATAGGGAGGTAAAACAATGGAGGGCTAAACTAGGTTAAGGGTAACCAAATTGGGAGATTGGGTTTAGCCACAATGAAAGGCCAGTTCATGGGATCATAGCCTCAGGTGAAAGCCAGAGATTTGGCCATATGAGAAAGTCCATAGTTTTTCTTTTCGGGGGTCTAGGTCCCATCTTCATCAGAAACACTAATGTATTATTGGTGGAATTGTGAACTGATCCAACCATTCTGGAGAGCAATTTGGAAGTATGGCCAAAAGCCTATAAAACTGTTCATACCCTTTGATCCAGCAATACCACTACTAGGTCTGTATCCTAAAGAGACCACAAAAAAAAAAAAAGGGAAAAGGACCCAGATGTACTCTTTTTGTGGCAGCAAAGAATTGGAAATTGAGGAGATACACATCAATTGGGGAATGGCTGAACAAGTTGTGGTATATAAATGTATTGTACTGTAAGAAATGATAAGCAGGTGGATTTCAGAAAAACCTGGAAAGACTTAGATAAACTGTTGTTGAATGAAGTGAGCTGAAGCAGGAGAACATTCTACAGCAGCATTGTTCAATGACCAGCTTTCATAGACTTAGCTCTTCTCAGCAATGCAATGATCTAAGACATCTCCAAAAGCCTCAGGATGGAAAATGCTATCTACATCCAGAGAAAGAACTATGGAGTCTGAATGCAGATCAAAGCATACTATTTTCTTTCTTTTTCTTTTTTTTCTCATGGTTTTTCTCTTTTGTTCTGTTCTTCTTTCACAACATGCTGAATATGGAAATATGTTTAATATGATTATACTTGTATAGCTTGTATCAGATTGCAGTCTTGGGGAGTTTTGCAAAGTACTTCTTATCATCATCATCATCATCATCATTTTCTTCTTTTTCCTCCTCTTCCTCCTCCTCTTTCTCTTCCTCCTCCTCTTTCTCCTCCTTCCTCTACTCCTCCTTTTCCTTCTCCTCCTCCCATATATATATTTTGCATTTCTTTGTAGCTTAGTATAAAGCATTTGTCTAAACTGAATTTCTGCCAACCTGCTTCTGGTTTTCCTAGTAATGTTTATTAAATGGGGAGGTGTTACCCTAGTAGCTGGTATGCTTATTTTTTCTTAACTAAGCATTAGGTTACTGCTTTATTGCTTTTATTTAACACTTATGTCGTCTTTTACATTGATCAACTTTTCTACTTGTTACCCAATAATACAGATTTGATGATTACTACTTTAGAGCATAGTGGGATATCTTATCATACCCTTTATTCCTAATTTTTTCATTATTTTTGACGGATTCTAAGCCTTTTGTTCCTCTAGATGAATGTTCTTTACCCAGGTCCACAAATAGATTTCAGCAACTTCTAAATTTGAATGAGAAAACATAAATCTTTATTTTCATTAACCTTTAACTGTAGTTAAGACTTTCCTTCAATTATGAGTTTTTTTTTTTTAAAAAACCATACATTTTTCTGAGAAGTACAGACTGCCAAAAGGCTCTAGATGAATCATTGGTAATTTTGTCTAGTTGGTTAAAGAACCTCTTAATAGTTTGATTGGTTAGGTACTAAATTTAAAATATTGGTTTGATCCTATAAGTCAATTCAGTTTGTATCATCATAATTTAGTTTCATCATCATTATATTGGTGCAGCCCAAGCATGAGCAATAAATTTCTCTCATTTATTAATGTAAAGAGTGTTTTATAGTTGTATTCATACAAGTCCTCAACATGTCTTGATAACATACATCAAAATACATTAAACATATATTAATTCATCAAAATCTGCAAATAAATACAATCGGATAAGATTACAGTACAAATGTTCTTTTAATAGCTGTACTGCATAGATATATGTATTTATTATAAACAACCTCTTTGCTTACCTTACAAAAATGAAACTCTTGCACATTGTGCCCCTAAATCACATTTTAAAATAACTCGGAAGCATAATTAAGCAAAGGATAACAGGTGAAATAAAATGCCCAGAGGATTTTTTTAAAATGACCTTTTAAAAAGCTATTAATCATAAATTTCCCTCCTTGCTTTTTTGCAGAACTTAAAATAATTAAAATACAACTTTGTTTTAAAGATACCAAATAATTTTGATAACTGCTCAAAAAACGCTATTAATTAATTTATACATTGTGACCACCTTAATCTACTTTTCTGATATATAATGTTAAAATACCTTAAACCTTTACAACTATTATTTTGTGAAAAATTGTTTGGTTCACCAAATCAGAATTATTAGTCTTCTGATAATATCTCCTTTTGCATTGAATGAAAATTAAAATTATCCTCTTACATCCTATGTGGATCAAAATTTATATTTTATAATAAGTGATAGGATTTTCCATGGCTCTCACTCGCATAAAAACATGTCTAATTAATCTTAGATGTTTTAACTGAGATATTTTATTAATTTTCTAGTTATTTTAAATATAATTTATTTTACTTTTTCCTTCTGCTGGCTTTTTTTGGTAAGATAAATTTTGTGATTTTATATCTTGCTATCTGAGTGAGGTTATTAACTGTCCATACATATATGTATACACATATACATACATACATACACATACACACACAAATAGGATTCTCTGAATTGAAATATCATCTACTGATAGAGATTTTTTTTTGCTTTCTAATTATTCATACTTAATCACAATTTTTGTTTTGTTTTGTTTCTGTACTCAACATTTCTAGAACCCTATTCAATAACAGTGGGAAGGATGGAAATCATTGTTTTATACTTGATTTTCCAGGAAAGCTTTCTAGTGTTTCTGTAATATATATAAGGCTGTGCCATAGAGGACTTAAAATGCAGAGCAAGACATAAGTTTTTGGATATGGCTAATGTGGGACTATATTTTATGAAATCTGAACAACTCATTTTAAGTTTCCTATTTATTTTTTTAATTGTCCAGTTGTGGGTACATTGGGAAGGAAAGATAATGAATAAGTAAATGAATAAATAAGTAAAGAAATTAAAATATTAATAAACCTAGCTCTTTGTTTTAGATAGCTACTGTTTGTAGTATTAAGGTAAACTCCATTTATTCTTATACTTTTTAGTGTTTTTTAAAAACACAATTGAAATATACATTTTGTCAAAGTCTTTTCTTCATAGATATACATATATTGTTTTATTATTAATATAATTTATTTTGCTTATATTTCTGTAAGATTAATCCATCTTTTATTTCTGGAATTCTTGCTATACTGGCATAAATTGAACCAATCTTATCCATGCAGTAGCCAATTATAAAAATATATATAGTTATAGTGTTTTGTTAAGTTTCTTAAGTAATTTTGCATCAATATTCATTAGCGAGGATGGTGTGTGTGTGTGTGTGTGTGTGTGTGTGTGTGTGTGTGCGTGTGTGTGTGTGTGTGTATGTATATATTATGTTTTCCAGTTTTGGTTACTAGGACCATATTTGTCACATTGTTGTTGATTACTTGTTTCAGACATGTCTAACTCTTTGTGACCTCATTTGAGATTTTCTTTTTCTTTCTTTCTTCCTTTCTTTCTTTCTTTCTTTCTTTCTTTCTTTCTTTCTTTCTTTCTTTCTTTCTTTCTTTCTTTCTTTCAGGCAATTGGGGTTAAGTGACTTGCCCAGGGTCACACAGCTAGTAAGTGTCAAGAGTTTGGTCTGAGGCCGGATTTGAACTCAGGTCCTCCTGACTTCAGGGCCGGTGCTCTATCATTTGGGATTTTCTTGACAAAGGTACTGGAATGGTTTTCCACTTCCTTCTCCAGCTCATTTTACAGATGAGGAAACTGAGGCAGTTAAGTGACTTGACCAGGGTCACACAGCTAGTAAGAGGTCAGATTTGAACTCAGGTGCTCCAGAACTGAGGTTCAACACTCTATCCAATATGCTACCTAGCTTCCCTATTTGCTTTATAGAAGGGGTTATTAATATTCTTTTTATCTCAGCATTTGCAAACAATTTATACAATACAGTAGTTAATTTTTCTTTGAATACATAATGAAAATTGATTGTAAGTTCATCTGCATTTTTTTGTAACTCATTTATAGTTTGTTCAGTTCTTTTTCCTGAGATTAGTTTGTTAAATTCACTATTTTTGTTCTATTAATCTAGGTATTAAAATTGTATTTCTGTAAATATTCATCCACTGTTGAAGTTTTTAGTGCTATTGTCATGTGAGTATAATAGTTTCTGACTAATTCCTTTATTTCTTCTTCATGCATTATGAATTCCCTTTGCTTATTTTTTTGTTTTGTAATTTGGTTTTCATCTTTTAAAAATAAAATTAGCTAATGGTTTGCTTATTTTAGTTTTTAAAACAATTTCTTAAGGGGAAGTGGAGCCAAGACGGTGGAGTAAAGGCAGGGGCTCACCTGAGTTCTCCCCTAAACCTCTAAAAATACTTTTAAATTTTGACTCTATACAAATTTTACAGTAGCAGTACCCACAAAAAGATGGAATGAAACAATTTTCAGCCCAAGATAACTTAGAACATCAGCAGGAAATGTCTGTTGCACCAACGTCAAAGAAGAGCACAGTCCAGCACAGGCCATGATAGTGTAGATTGGGCCCTAGGAGCAGGCCTCTGGGTGGCTGAATCAATGGAAGCAGTGGTAGTTTCCACACTTCTCAGCCCACGGATGATAAGGGGATTGGACAATGGGTGAGAGGGAGATTTACAGGGGTCCCTTTGCTGACACCAGGGGCAGGACTCTGTTGCATTGTCTATAATTGGATCTGGGCCTTAATCCTGGGTCTTAGTCTCAGTGTGAGGAAGAGTACTAGCACAGCACAGCTTGCAGCTACAGGGGAGCTAGGACTCTGGTCATAGTTCCAGTGTGGAAAAGAGTGCTTGTGGTCACTCAAAAACCAGTGCACAGGACAGGAGAGTAGTAAACACACCTCTCCCTAGATCATACCATCTTGGAAAATCCCAAAAGTTATAGGTCCCCACAATTACCTCTGAAAACAGATTAATCTTGGGACAGTGCCCCCTCCAATTGGGAGGCAAAAGCCCAACTTTAACATAGAATTAAACATTAAGAAATAGCCTGGAAAATGAGCAATAAGAGAAAAAATCTGACCACAGAAAGTTACTACAGTGACAAACAAGATCAAAACATACATTCAGAAGAAGACAACAAAATCAAAATTCATCAGTCCAAAGTCTCAGAGAAAAAATATGAATTGGTCTCAGGCCATGGAAGAGCTCAAAAATGATTTAAAAATCAAGTAATAGAGGGTAGAGGAAAAATTGGAAAAAGAAATGAGAGTGATGCAAGGAAATCATGAGAAAAAAGGTAATAACTTGGCAAAGGAGACATAAAAAATTACTGTAGAAAATAACAACTTAAAAAACAGACTAGGCCAAATGGTACAAGAGGTCCAAAAAGCTAATGAGAAGAAAAATGTCTTAAAAAGCAAAATTGACCAAAGGAAAAAGGAGGTCCAAAAGCTCACTGAAGAAAATAATTCCTTAAACAGTAGAATGGAGGAAATGGAAGGTAATGACTTTATGAGACATCAAGAACCAGTCAAACAAAACTAAAAGAATGAAAAAATATAAGACACCGTGAAATAGCCATTGCAAAAATGATTGACCTGGAAAATAGATCCAGGAGAGATCATTTAAAAATTAGTGGACTACCTGGAATCCATGTTCAAAAAAGAGCCTAGACATCATCTTTCAAGATATTATCAAGTAAAACTGTCCTGATATTCTAGAACCAGAGGGCAAAAATAGAAATTGAAATAATCCATCAATCACCTCCTTATAGAGGTGATTCCAAATGAAAACTCCCAAGAATATTATAGCCAAATTTTAGACCTCCTAGATCAAGGAGAAAATACTGCAAGCAGCCAAAAAGAAGCAATTCACATATGAACCACAGTCAGGATAATAGAAGATTGAGCAGCTTCTATATTAAAGGATTGGAGCACTTGGGGCCAAAAGAGTTAGGATTACAACCAAGAATCACCTACCCAGGAAAACTGAATATAATCCTTCAGGGGCAAAGATGGGTGTTCAGTGAAACAGAGGACTTTCAAGCATTCTTAATGAAAAGACCAGAACTGAATAGAAAATTTTATTTAAATACAAAATGCAAAAGAAGCGTAGAAAGGTAAACAGGAAGAGAAATCATAAGGGATTCAATAAAATTAAACTGTTTATATTCCTATGTGAGAAAATGACATTTATAACTTCTGAAAGCTTTCTCATTTTTAGGGCAGTTAGAAGAAGTATATATAGCCAGAAGTCACAAGTATGAGTTGAATATGATATGTAGAAAAAATAAAATTAAGAGATAAAAAGAAAAAGGTACTGGAGAAAGGGAAAGGGACAGGTAGAATGTGATGAATTATCTGACATAAAAGAGGCTTGAAATAGATTTTAGAGTGGAGGGAGAAATGAGGGAAGCAGGAAGGGAAGCACTTGAAACTTATTCTCATTGCAATTGGCTCAAAGACAGAATGACATGTATACTTAGTTTAGTGTGGAAATCTATTCTATCATAGAGGAAAGTAGGAAGGGAAAGGGATAAGAGAAGAAGGGGGAGGTGATAGGGCAATTTGGGGGAGATAAAAGTCAGAAGCAAACGATTTTTGAGAATGGACAGTGTGAAAAGAGAGAGAGTGTAAGATAAACAGGAGAAAATAGGATGGAGGGAAATACATGGTTTGCAGTCATTACTGTGAATGTACTGTGAGTTTCTCTGATAAAGACTTCATTTATCAAATACATAGAAAATGAGTCAAATGCACAGAAATAAAAGCCTTTCTGAAACTGATAAATCATCAGATGATATGAACAGACAGTTTTCAAAGTAATCAAAGATATCTAAAGTCATATAAAAATTCTCTAAATCACTATGGATGTGAGAATTTCAAATTAAAACAACTCTGAGCCACTACCTCACACCTGTCTGATTTGCTAATATGATAGAAAAGTGAAATGATAAAGGTTGTAAGGGATGTGGAAAAATTAAAATACTAATGTACTATTGGTGAAATTGTATAATTAATTCAACCATTCTGGAGAGTAATTTGGAACTATGACCAAAGGGCTATAAAACCATGCATACCCTTTTACCAAGCAATACCACTACTTGGTTTGTATCCCAAAGAAATTTAAAAAAGGAAAAGGACCTATGTGTACAAAAATATTTATAGTAGTTCTTTTAGTGGTGACAAAGAATTGGAAATTGAGATGATGTACATCACTAGAGAATGGTTGAACAAGTTAATGTATATGATTGGATAGAGTACTATTGTGCTTTAAGAAAGAATGAGTATGATGCTTTCAGCAAAACCTGGGAATACTTACATGAACTGATGCAAAGTGAAATCAGCAGAATCAGGATAACATTGTACACAGTACTGCCAATGTTGTATGATGATCTACTATGAATAATTTAGCTATTCTCAGCAATACAATTATCCAAGACAATTCTGTAGGACTTATGTTGAAAGTGCTCTCCATCTCCAAAGAAAGAAATGGCAAGAGCCTGAATTCAGATTAAAGATATTTTTTTCTTTTCTTTCTTTCTTTTTCTTTTTTCTTTTTTGCCTGTGATTTCTTTCATAGAATGACTAACACGGAAATATGTTTTGTATGACTACACATGTATAACCTAGGTCAAATTGCTTGCCTTCTCAATGAGGGGAGGGAGAGGAAGGAGAGAATTTGGAACTCAAATTTAGAAAAAAAAATGTTAAAATTGTTTTTTTTAATTTAATTAATTTGTTTTTATTTTTCAACATTCACTTCTGTAAGATTTTGAGTTTTAAATTTTCTCCCCCTCTCATTTTTTCTCTGTGCCCTGAAATGGCATACAATACAATATAGGCTTTACATATACATTCATGTTAAGCGTATTTTCCCATTAGTCGTGATGTAAAGAACAATTAGACCTAATGGGAGGAACCATGAGAATGTAGCAATAAAACAAAACAAAAAAGGAAAAAGAGAGCAAATGGTATGCTTCCCTCTAGAGCATTCAGAATCCATATTTCTTTCTCTGGGTGTGGATAGCAATTTCCATCATGAATTTTTTGGAGTTATCTTAGATTCTTGCATTGCTGTGAAGAGCCAAGTCTATCAAAGTAATATCAAAGTCTATCTAGATCTGTATCCCAAAGAGATCATAAAAATGGGAAAAGGACCCACATGTAGAAAAATATTCATAGCAGCTCTTTTTGCAGTGGCAAAGAACTGGAAATTGAGGCAATGCCCATCAACTGGGGAATGACTGTTGTGGTATGTGAATGTAATGGAATGCTATTGTGCTATAAGAAATGATGAGCAGGCAGACTTCAGAAAAACCTGGAAAGACTTATATGAACTGACACAGACTGAAGTGAGAAGAACCAGGAGAACATTGTATGTTGTGATGACTGACTTTGGGATTATTGACTTTGAAATACTTGGTCTTCACAGTAACACAAGAATCTTAAATTTTTTTTACATGTAATTGGTAAAATAAAATATTAAATAAGATAAAAGAAAACTTAGTTTCATTGGCCAACTCAATAATTGCTTTCAATTTTACCTCATCTTTCTTTTCAAGTGTACTGTTTTTGTGTTTATTTCATGAATTAGTTTCCATTTTTTAGTCATATGCTTGACTTATTATTTCTCTTTTGTTGATGAATATTGTTAGAAATAGAACTTTTCTAATCAAGATTATTTTGGATGCAACTCACAGGTTTTGACATGTTTTCTCATCATTCTTTTGATAAAAGCATTGTTTCACTGATTTATTTTTTAATGTAATTATCTTTAGTACTTAATTATTTAGTCACCACTTAATTGTGAATTCTTTAAACTTCCCTATATTCATGATAGTTTTCATTTTACAAAGTATGGCTTTTAACACTTATGGGGTTGTTATTATTTGTACTTTTAATTAATTCTTTGAGCTTTAAAACATGGTCAGTGTTAGTAAAGTTGCCAAAGGCAAAAAATCATGTAATTCGCATGGTTCTCATTTAGTAATCACAAATGGAGTATAATATTTCTTAGAATTCTATCTAATCCTTAGCTTCTTTTTTTTATTTCTGTTGAATTTTCCTAGATCTAAACTGTATTTGTATAATATTTTCTCTTCATGAGTAAATTAATTTGAATCTTAATTTAAACAGTAAAAGCAGTGTCTCTTCTTTTTATTATAGAAAAGCAATGGATCATGGGTGAAAATACTTAGCAAAAAAATCTTTCAATATATCAGTCCATGTGTGTGAATTGATATTTGTTTCTGGGGCAAGATCAACATTTAAATAAGTGTATGGATTTGAAGGAAACATCATTATTTATGAGTAGCAAGAACTACAAAATCAGTTAATAAGCATTTGTTAAGTTTCTACTATATGCCTAGAACTGTTCTAAATGTTACAGAAAATTCAGAAGGAAATATAGTTTTTCATTGTCTAGAGTACAGGAAAGTGAAAAAAATGAAAGGATGAAAAAATTCAATAGATAATGCGGTGCTAAATTGTATCATACAGATGATAAGTAGAAAACAATTTAGAGATTGGAGTGATCAGTGAAAGCTAGTGTCATCAGAAAAGCTTAATGAAGAGACAGATCTTGAGATGAAACTCAGATACAGATTAAGCCCACGTAAATCAAGGCAGTCGTGGCGAACACTCCAGGTAGGGAATCTGAAGCAACAACAACTTGTTTTAGTAGAAAGAATATCAGAATTTGAGTTTGGAAAATTCAGTTTTTGATTCAGCTTTGCCATTAAGTAGCTGTGACCTTAAATAATCCACTATGCCTCAGTTTCCTTATATATAAACTTATACAGTTTGGAATGTCTAGATCTTGAAGGAGTCTCAGAGATCATCTAATACAGTCTCTTCATCTTACAAATTAGAGGAGCTGGGGGTGGGGAGGGAGAGACAGAGAAAGGCAGAGAAAGAGACAGAGAGAAAAAGAAAAACAGAGAGAGAGAGACAGAGAGAAAGAGACAGAGAAAGAGAGAGATAGAGAGACAGAGAGACAGAGAGAGACAGAGAGAGAGAGTCATCTAAGTTCATCAATATGATGTGTGGCAGAACTACAAATTTCATCTAGGTCTTCAGAGTCAAATTCAAACCTTGCTTCTATATTGCAGCAGATTGTATTATATGGCAGTTTCCATGAGGGTAAGATCTTTGACATATGTATCTTTATATATCTACCACCTAGCATACTACTTTGTATACAGCAAATGCTAAATCAGAGTTTACTATTTTGAATTTAGATGATGAAGATGATAGTCATCATTATGTAAGAATTATTCCAAGATGTAGATTTCTCTATCGTGTCTGAAAAGGTTTTAAATCCCTTCTCCCCTGTAAAGCCTTTTCTGGGCCGAGCAAGATGGTACAAACTGAATCTGACATGTGGTAGCTTTACAGATTAAATGCTTCTCAGCTGGTTCTCTTTTCAATGGATGTAAAGTTGAAAACTTGGTTCAAGTACAAATGACTTTCTGTTAAGGATTGACCTTTAAGGTCTCTTCTAGCTTTAAAATACTAAGATGGCAAAATACAGAGGTAAATTGGCCATGGAATGCTTTGGGGGATGAAGAGACCATCCTATTAAAGGCTTCTTCTTCAGGATTCAAAGGGTGTGTGTGTGTGTGTGGGGGGGGGTGTGTGGGTGTGGGTGTGGGTGTGGGTGCATGTGTGTGTGGACTGCTCTAAATTGCATAACTAATAGGAATGAAGCTAGAATGGAACCAAGGCCTGTACCTATAATGTCATCACTCCTTCTACTTGTGTGCAGTGGCTTTTGGAAGATCCTCTCTTACATGGTTCTAGGAGAGTTTGTTGAAGTTTCCCAGGAGTTCCATGAGCTCTTTCATTGCAGGCTCAACGTGTATGTTGACACTGTGATGTATCTTTGATCTCATCAGTGTGGGCACACTGTCATCTACTGGCACAGATGGAAAGTTCTCTACTCCTCATCCTGTGAGATTGTCATGCACTCTCTTTACTCTTCTCTGCATTAATCTCCTTCATGTGTTCAGCAGAATAGTCAAGCAGGCCTCCTTGCTGATCTTCCTACAAGACCCTCTATCTCCAGTCTCTGTACATTTGCACTGGCTGGTCCTCATGCCCAGAAGCCTTTCCTTCCTCAGCACTGACTCTTAGACTCCTTTGTTTTCTTTAAATTTTTTAAAACTTATTTTATTTTTAATTTATGGAATGAAACAAGTGCTTTCATAATAGTATAATAAAAAAAGATAAGATTGTACAAGAAACTTCAAATTTATTATGTACAACTTGCTATTCCTTTTAAATATGTAATAAAATTATCATGTAAATTTCTTTTTTTTCTTCCCTAGTGATGGCTACCATTAAACACACACACACACACACACACACACACACACACATACATATGCATATATACATATACATACATATATACATGGTGTGTATATGTGTGTGTGTGTGTGTGTGTATATATATATATATATATATATACACACACACACACACACACACACACACACATATGTATATATTCATCCTTTGTTTTCTTATAAGATCATCACCTCCTTCTATTGTGGACAGTATGTTAACTACTTCAAAACTAATTCAAGTATTACCTTCTGCACTAAGCCTTTCCCATCACCTCCAGGTGCTGGTGCCTCCCTTCCAAAACTTACCTCGCATCCATTTTGTATATATTAATTTATTTACACTTTGTCTCTACTGATAGAATGTAAGCTCCTTGAAGGCAGGGGGTATTTAATTTAAAAAACACTTTGTCCAGTGTTAGCAAAAGGTAAGCACTTATTAAGTGCTTGTTGCTTGATTCTTTCATAAGCCCTTCATTGATAATCTAGCAAATACAATGTAGGTCTTCCTCTGGTTCATTTAGTGTCTTGAGAATATCCAGGTAACAATCTGGCTTTCCATCTATTGTTTTTCATCCTTCTCATGTGATTGGTCCACATCCTTTTCTTCCCCTTTACCTTCTCACCCTGTCCCATGTACTAGACGATATCTTGATGTCCCTTTTCCTATACAGATCACTACTGGAAATGTGTGACTGCCAGCTTACAGCCAACTTGGGGTTTTTTTTGTGTGTGTGTCAGATGCAAGGTTCAGTTCTTCTAAAATCATGATATCCAATGAGCTGTAGTTGTATAGTATCAGGGAGTGATTACCATTGTTACAAAATGAAACTTTTGTTTGTGTCTGGGAACAAATTGGGGTGATTGAAATTTCTAAGCAGGTTCAGAAATGTGATCCAGCCTGATCTCTCCTTATTCAGTTGTTCTAGACCATGCTCCAGAATCATACTAATCATACTACATATCTTTTGGCAATTCACTTACCTTTTGGGCCTTGATTCCTCCTCTGTTAAATGAGAGGAGTTGACTAGATGCCTTCTAAATTTTCTGCTTCTAAATCTATGCTTCTATGGAAATGAAATTATCTCCTATTCAAAAGCCTTCAATGGCTCCTTATGGCTTTCAGCAAAAAGCACAATCCCTCAACTTGGCATTTAGAGCCCTTCCCCATTTTGCACCAACCTGCTTTTCTAGCTTTCCTGTCTAACCAACCTGGCACCCTGACTGCTCCTAATACCATCTTCTACCTCTCTGTACCTGGAACACATTTGCTCTCTGTTTCTGCTGCTGGGAACAACCTTTCAGCCCTAGCTCAGGGGACACCTCACTGTCTATTTATCTCTCATCTATCTAAGCATTTGTGTATCTATATCTATGTCTATATCAATATGAATGTCTATAATAGTATATATGTGTCTATATCTGTCTCCTTATTTATGTATAAAATTTTGCCTATATCTTCTATTCCCCCTTATCACATTCAACCCTGATTCATATTTATTAAACTATTTGGAATCAGTTTCCTCATCCATACCATGAGAGGGTTAGGTAGATGGTTTCTACAGGTCTAAATCTATTTTTTTTTCCTACAGTAGATTTTAAGTTGTTTGAGAAAAAAGAAGATATCTTTTATTTTTTACACTTTCATCCCCAAGTGTCTAGCATTGATTTCAGGCTTATAGAATTAGACTGAGAAGGGACTTTAGGGCTATTTAAATGCCTTGCATGTAGTAAGTATATAATAAATGCTCCTTGAATTGCATGCTTTTTTTGGGGGGGAAATGAAGAATTGATGTCCATGAATACAGATCAGAAGTTAACTACATTAATGTGACTTCTTTTTATACCTATCTTTTTTTCCCCTTATTTCTCCTGGGCAGGGATGACAGGTGATCTCAAACAATATTTGCCAGCCCAAACTATCTATCTATCTATCTATCTATCTATCTATCTATCTATCTATCTATCTATCTATCTATCTATCTATCTACCTATCACATACATACACAGGAGACTGTCTTCCAGACAATACAGAATGAAGGAAGTCTCCAATTGAGAGACCAAGAGAGAAAGTCCTAGATCTCACCCAAGGAGATGTTCCCCAAAGTCTCTAGTGTAACAAACTGGGAATAGGGACATGATGGAGACTTCCAGCTTTTCTCATGTCAGCTTCTTCCCAGAGTCTTTTCCTTTAGTACCTGAAGTTAGAATCTTCCAACTTCTCTCTTGAAGTTGGAAGCCAGAAGCACCCAAAGAACTGCAGAACCCCAAGAGACTCCAAGAGAATTGAAGAGTTCTCCTCTCTCCCACTCTAGACAACTCCTCCCACCTCTCCTGTTGTGATGATTTTCTGCTGATCAGGCAAACTTACTACCAAAACCCTTTTTTTTAATACCTTCTAGCTTATGTATAGCATGAGATCATTTACCACCCAAAGGAGGAAGATGAAAGATAATAAAAAGTATCTCTTCACTAAAAAAAAAAAAAGGAAAAGAAGAAGTTACAAAGAGATTATAGGTGAACAAAGAGGACAACAAATTAACATGAGATGGGACAGATCTTCCAGGATATCTATAATAATTTTTTTTCTCATCAAAGATAAGAATAAAGCAACCACATTTGGAGTGTGTTCCCTCTATCCCTGATATACATGTGGGAAAAGTGGCAAGGGTGCTTAACACTTGGAAATCAAGAGCTCTTTAACTTCACTATATACATGCAGAAGAAATCTGCACTGGAGCGTAATGCAGTTTGAAAGGCACTTAGAGAATTCTAAAGAATGGAAAGAATCCCAGAGAATGTTGCTTTCAAAAAGGAGATGGAGAAAGCAGCAAGTGAGAACACATCACCAACTACCAAAGCCTGATTTTTAATCTCCATGAAATATTTATGAGAATGGAATGACTGTTGCATCTTCAATGCAATCATCAATAACAATGTGATAAGGTAACAGAGTGGCTTTCACATACAATTTTCATAAAAAATTGTCTTTTAAAATTCACTTTCTCTTCCTTCTTGATTCCAACTTTTCTCACCCCTGTGTCTCTCCTTCTCCCCAAGCCCCAACATCTACCACCTGAGCTAAGGCTTCATGAGACAGAGTTAGCTGCAGAAGAGACTTTATGTATTTTATATGCCCATAGTATATTTCTCTTTGCACACTCTATAATTCAGCCAAACTGGCCTTCTTGACATTTCTAAATAATAACACATTGCCTCATGTCTCCATGCCTTTCTTCTCTCCATGCCTGGAATGTACCCACTCCTCACCTCCATCTTGTAGAATCCTTCCTTTACTTCAAAATTCCACTTAAGCAACAATAGGAGTTATTTCTAATTTCTCCAGATATGATCCCCTCTCTCCCTACCTCCCAGGAACCTTACCTTGTATCCATTTTGTATATACTTAAATGTGAACATGTTTTCTGTCCTGATAGGATGGGAGCTCCTTGAAGGCAGGGACTACTCTACTTTTGTCTGTGAAATCAAATGCTTTAAAAGAATCATCTCATCACTGTCTACATATTCTCCATGACTAGGCAAATCACCTAGAATAAAATAGGCATTTAACAAATTATTTCTTTAAATTCATTGATAGTTTGACTTCTGGTAAGGTAGTGCCATCACATCCTCTGAGGATGACACATAAAGCAGTGACAGTGGTTATCATTTCTTTTCATCTCAAAGACTTCTTTCCTGGGGGCCACAACTACCTAAACAATTATTTCTCATCTTATCTTTTTTTTTTTAGAAAAAGGAAACCATCTTTTAGAAAAAGAAACCATTTACCTGGGAAAACCCAGAAATTAGAGAACCCCAGAAAAGAACAAAAAGAACTGAAAAGGGTGCTGTGGTTGGCATATGTCTGTGTTAGAATGTACTTGAAATTCATTACAAACCATGGACCGGAGCTTGAAATCTTTTCTGCCACCCTGAAAACAGCAAGACTGTCTGCACTTCTGTGAAGTTTTATCTTGTTTTGGATTTGCTTCTATTCTATATTGTTGTTTGCCTCCTTCCTAATTTAGTAGGTAAATCCTTTGTTCTGTCACTGGCATTCAGAACCAAGATGGAATGAGACCAGTTACGGATTCAGGCCTTAAATTGACTGCTACTTGATAGAGTAGAAGTGCCTTGCAGTTCACTTAAACAGTAAATCAATACCTTCTGACAAAATGCTTCCTTTCTTTTGGTATTTGCTAGGGAAAGATCCAATGAG
Organism: Phascolarctos cinereus; assembly: GCF_003287225.1. Classification (NCBI taxonomy): domain Eukaryota; kingdom Metazoa; phylum Chordata; class Mammalia; order Diprotodontia; family Phascolarctidae; genus Phascolarctos; species Phascolarctos cinereus. Next base: position 38,197,592 of record NW_027555736.1, read on the forward strand.
CTGGTGTCATTGTTCTTTCCTGTGGTTCTTGACCATGATGTATAGACCACCTGTGTTTATGGGATAACACAACTCTGACTTTACCATGGCCTGTCTTCAAAGTTCCTCCACTAATTTCTCCTCTCTTGCTTCATCATGATGAGGATGTGATTCCAGTTTCCTTAAGGTGACACTGATGGATCACAGTCTCTAGGAGGTCTTAGCAAGCTAGATAATCATGAATATAAACCCAAGAAGAAAGAGCAGTGAGGTATACTATCCAAAGACAAGCCTAGTAATTGCAGAGTGGATCATCATTAGAAAGTTAGTGAGCTAGGAACAATTCTTGTTTTAGTCCCCAGTAACTCATAAACTCATCCATTGGAGAATCACAGAATTTTAGGTTCCAAAGAGAAGATACAACAGTGACCATCTAGTCAAAACTATATCAAAAATAATCCCTAGACTAATATACCCTTCCCATCCAATGGGGACCTAGCTTTGCTTGAAGACATCTAGCAGGGCTAGGGTGAGGTGAGAATGGGGAACCCATGACTTCATGAAAGGGCCCATTCCATTCTTAATAATGTTCGTTTTTGCAGGCTTTCCCCCCCTTTTTTTTCTTTTCTAAAATAAAGCCGCTTTATAACTTTCTCCCATTGCTCTAAGTTCTGCCCAGTGAGGCCAAATAAATCAAATCTGGTACATCCTCTTTTCAAGTAGTTGGGAGCAAGTATCACAAGGCCTCCAAACTTTCTCTTCTCCAGGTTAAATAACCTAAGATCTCAAGGGACTTAAGTCCTTTCACCATTCTCATTGCCTTCCTCACCTATTCTCTAGTTCATCGATGTCTTCCCCAAACAATGGGACCCATAATATAACATAATATTCCATCTGTGGTCTCAGTAGCGTAGAGGATAGCAGGCCAACTGCCTCCCTATTTTTGGAAGCCATACTCACTCAACAAACATTTATTAAGTGCCTGCCATGAATCAGGCACTGTGCTAAATGCTGGGGATGCAAAATGAGCCAAAAGACTTTCCCTTCCCTCAAAGAGCTTACCATCTAGTACAGGAAACAATATACAAACAAATACATACAAAATATGTACCACAATCATTCAGTTAATCACTGAGCATTTATTAAGCACTTATTAAGTGTCGGGCACTGGGCTATGCACTGGATTTGCCAAAACACAGTGAAAATATTCCCTGTACTTCAGAAGCTTATGTTCTAATATGGGGGAAAAAAACCCCATGTATGGACCTAGGAGCATATCTAATAGCTATACAGGGGATGGAAAGTAAGTTAAGGGGGAAGACCTTAGCAACTGGGAGACAGGGAAAGACTGTATTAGGTGTTTTATTTCCTTTGAAATTGCATCCCACTATTGACATATATTGAGTTTACAATCCACTAAAATTCCTAGAGGAGGATGAAATGTGCTCTATTTATTAAGACATGAAGGATTTGTAATCTTGGTTGGTGGAGGGTGCCCACACAATGATGCATTTTTGAAGAATTTAATTAAATTTTTATTTAAAATTATCCATGGTCCATGATGATGCCTGGAGAGCCATGGGCTTCTGAGAGTGGGGTCTCTCTTGACTCCTTCCTTTCCATTCTATATTCACAATGTATGGATGGTAGCACTTTGATGTCTTTAACAATTTTCTGTTTAAGGGGATTGATATTGAGTCATTTCCTGGGAGGCACTTATGCCTGAGAGAGATTTTCTAGGAAGCTCAGAGTTGAGAGGTTTGGCTTTTCTCTTTCTGGGTGAGTATTTAAAAAAATGTTTTGTTTTGTTCTGTTTTTTTTTTTTTTTTTTGTAAAAGAACCACAAAAAAAGCCCCCAAACAAACAAACAAAAACTCTTCAGAATTTTTTCATTGCTGAAAGGAGCTGGTAACTGGGAGAAGGTGAACTGAAATTCTGAAGTGTCTAATAAGTGCTTCCTATGGCCAAGAGGTTTGTAGTTTTAAGAGGTCTTTGTTTGCAAGGTGAATCAATAGCTTTATCCTCTTCCGTGTTATAAGGAGAGAAGGCTGCACCTCTCCAGGAAGAACAGAGTTAGTGTCTGGCCTCAGACAATTACTTGCTGTGTGACCCTGAGCAAGTGACTTGTCATCTGTTTGCCTCAGTTGAACCAACTGTAAATGTGGATAATTCCAGCACCTACCTCACAAGGTCGTTGTGAGAGGCAAATGAGATAATATTTGTTAAGCACTTAGCACAAGTGCCTGGCACAGAGTAGGTGCTTAACAAATGCTTGTTCCCTTTCCCTAAAAGAAGTAGATTGAGGTTATACACATGAGAACGATATCCTGCTTCACTTCTCTTGGGAGCTTTTTGTTCAGCTCTGTGTGCCATATCTTAAGAAGGATATTTTATAAGGTAGAATATTCAGAGAAGTTGTCTCTGGAAGAAAGGCAGATTTCAGCCCACTCTCACGAATAAGAGCTCTCCAAAAGTTTACAAGAGGGTCTCAGGAGCTCATGATTCTCCTTCATCTGAGCTTTTTTTTTTTGACAAAGGTGAGGTGACCAATTTTCAGACATGATGTAGAGGGGTTTCTTGATCAAGTACGGGTTGGAATAAGTGATCCCCCTTCCACCTTTGACATTCTGTGATCTGAATAAATCCATGAACACAATTTTTAGCGCTTACTCCATGCCTGCTACTGTGTTAAATATTTTACAATTATTTTCTCATTCAATTCTCACAACAACCTTGTGAGGTAGATGTTATTATTATCCCCATTTTACAGAGGAAGAAACTGAAGTAAACAAAGGTTAAATGATTTGCACAGGGTTACACACTAGTGTCTGAGGTTGAATTTGAACTCAGGTCTTCCTGAAACCAAACCTGAGACTCTATCCACTGCAGCATCTAGATAACAATGAAAGGATGAACGAAAAATTATTAAATGCTTATGTGCTAAACACTATGCTGAGCACTGTGGATACAAAGGCAAAATCAATGTTAGTTTCTGTCCTCAACAAGCTTACATTCTAATAGAAGAGAAAACATATATAGGATTGGTGGCCAAGGAGTTTTACTTTAGAATGGAAAGTTAGAGATGGTGAATGTGGGCAAATGGAGAGAAGGGGCACATGTCAATCTAACACCAAGGGTAGAGCTGATTCGATAATGATTAATGGTTTTAGAACTGGGAGCCTAAGGAGAGGGCATCCTCTTAAGGCTGTCTAGAAATAAAACCCCACCAAATAATGTTAAACTCATAAATTTCTGAAACTAATGACTCACTGTAGATCTGTGATATCCTTTACAGGGAAGAGGTAGGTATGAGAACTCTATGCTCCATCCCCTTGTTCATATAAGAATATTCCCTGATTTCTGACCAGGAATAAGACTTTTTATTAACTGTCAGGGACCATGGGGTTGTGCCCATATAAACATCAAATTTGGATTGATTCTTCTTTCTACATTGGTGTATAACATCTAGTGGTTGCTTATCCTGCATTTTTAGAGCCAAAATTACTCTACCTGAGTGAATTCTCTGGTAACTGGAGTTTATTCTTAGAAGTGCCAACATTTAAAAAATAAACAAAAGTTTTATCCTCCATGGATGGATGTCTTATTCTCTGATGGCACGACTTTTGCAAAGCCAGGGTCAGCTCCATGCTGTGATAATTCATCATAAAAAGACTTTTTGGCTAGTAACAGTCACATAAAAACAATAATTGTGTGAGCATAAATAACCATGTTAACAAAATAACTCAAATTTCTGTAGTGATATGTTATGATGAGTGTTTCTGGCTAACCTCACCCCCATTCCATGGCATACCAATCCTCTCTGCCCTGTTACTGGCTTTTCCTTGTTTCCTTAACCAGGTATAAAATTCCCTTGATGGGGTTTACTCCCTGACAAAGTGTGAATTCCTTGCTGTGTGCTGGGTCCCTGTAGCCCCACTGACATCACATTGAAGATGATTGATTACCAGTCAGCTTACACACCTGATCTCTACCCTTGAGGCTTGCCCTTTGTAGGGAGGCTAGAGAGAACACAGCCAACAGAGAAACAAGGGCTGGGAGGTCAGATGAAGAGAAGCTGGCCAATACAAATGGACTTGGTTCCCTTGGAAGGAAGCCTGTGCAGCCAGGTGTTCCCTCCAAGGGAACATTTGCTTCAGGAAAATGGCAGAGACAAAGAATCTTTAGCAGATTAAATTCCAGAACCAGAGTCCCTGGAATACACTTAAGTTACTAGGCAAGGCAGAGAGGTTCCTGGACTAAGCAGGAGCAAAGGTCTGAAGCAAAAAGTGGAGAAACAAATCAAAGCCTTGCCCTTGCAGGTAGTGTGAGTTGATGTGGACTTCAAGAGATCCAGGGAAGAAGGTTCACCCTTTAGTGACCCCAGCTCTGAGTTATATGTGTGTATGGGGGGGGCGGGTTGTAGCAAGTATGGGGAAGATCAATGAGGCTAATTTATCTGAATGGAGACTGTGTGAAGGGCGATTGGTGTGGAATAAACCTAGAAAGACATGTGGAGGGCCTTACAAACCAGACTGTAAAGGGCCTTAAATTCCAAACTGAGTAGTTTGTACTTTATCCTCAAAGAAGTTAGGAACCCTTGAAGTTTCTCAGACTTAAGAATGATGTGGTCAAACTGGTCCTTTAGGAAGATTATTTTTAATAGCCGTTTAGAAGATGGGTTATAAATGGGAGAGCCTTAAAATGGGAGAACCATTAAGAGTCTGAAAGTAGCACAAGTGGCAGCTGGCTGGTGCAGTTGAGAGTATGTTGGACAAGGAGTCAGGAAGACTTGAGTTTGAATTCTCCCTTAGATACTTATTGTGTAACCTTGAGCAAAACCCTGAAACTCTCTCTGCCACAGTTATCTAATCTGTAAAATGGGGAGAACAACTGTACCTCCCTTACCTTTGTGCTATGAAGATCAACAGATTACAGTCATCCCTTCCACGTTGCTGGGGCTGAGGCAGTGGGCCCTCGATGAACTGGAAACTCTGCATAAATTTTTTTGGCCCTCCCTTCTTTCTAGAGAAGTCTGAATTTTTTCCTTTTTCTTTTATGGAATTGTTATAGTACTTTATTGTAAAATGTGGTTTAGGTATTTGGTCATAGATTCTGTGTCTTCTGCTGGCCTTTGTGTAGTTTCTGCAAAATTTCCAAAAAAATACCCATTTGATTTCTTATGCCAACCCACAATATATCAAAACCATGATGAGGAAAGTTGCAATGTAGAGGGATAACTATGTAACTACATATATATATATACATATATATATATATATATGTATATATATATATACACACATATATATATGTATATATATGTGTGTGTGTGTATCACTATGTATAAAACTATAGATCACTATATATAAAACTATATCACTATGTACAACTATATCTATCACTATATATACATATACTATATATACACACCCACATATATGTGTGTATACATACATACACATACACATATATAGAATATACTACTTTGCAAACCTTAAAACTATAAATGCAAGCTATTTTCATTCATAGGTACTGAAAGCCTAAACAAAGGGGAAGGGCATATGAAAGGAGAGCATATGAGAGCCATATGGCAGAATGGATATGGCAAATGATTAGATATGGGGGAACAGGGAATAGAAAAGAGTCAAAGATGAAACCAAGATTGTGGAACAGGACACCAGGAAAGAGAGTGATCAGAAATGGGAGAGTTTGGAGGATGCCAGGGTTTAAGAGGGAAGAAAAGGAAACATCAATGTTTTAAGAACAAAGTCCTTCCCAATGGAGTGATGAGCTTCTGGACAATGTCAGTCAATGAGCCTTTATTATTATTATTATTATTATTATTATTACAGTATCTCACCATAGACTTACCATATTCACATTCTTCCACCAAAAAAACCCCAAAACAACCTACTGCTATTAGTCATTGTGGCATGGAGATGCTGCTGGGATCTTTAAGACAATGAAAAGAGATTGTAAGCTCTGGAAAGTTGGAAAGGCTGTGAGTGTGAGCCAATGATGCCTATAGAGTGAGGACTAAACTATATATGTTTGCAGAGCCTCATTTCTATAGGTTGCTGAATTCTTCCACTACAAAAACTTCTCAAAGCCCATCTATGACAGTTATATAAGCTATCAAAAGAGTGTCATCTATGTCAACGGTTCCTAACCTACAATCTATGAACTTTTTTTTTATATTTTTATAACTTTAAGTATAATTGATTTCCTTTGTAAATCTATATATTTTATTGCATGCTTTTAAAAACATTATTCTATGGAAGTTTTCTCTATCCTTGTGGCCTTATCACCCTTGGGAGATCCCTCCACCTATATAGCCCCCTTCTGTCATGGGTGAGTTCCTTCTGGAAGATAGACCAGCCATCTTCCATTACTCTTCCTCTTCTTTTGACTCTCTAGAGTTAGACTTTGTCTGTAGTCCACCCCTTCCCAGCTTTTAAGCTCCCTTTCATGTGTCATCTTCCCTCATTAGAATGTAAGCTCTTTGAGGTCAGGGGTCATCTTTCATTTTGCTTGTACTTGTATCCCCATCACTTAGACAGTTATTGGCACATAGTATGCATTTCAAAAAATCTTGTTATCTTGACTTATTCTGAGGAGTCTCCCATAAGACTTCCAAAGAGGTCCATGACATATGCACAAAAAAGTTTATAACACTTGGTGTGAATGGAGCCCCCACACTGATTTAATCATAAATCTTGAAAATATTGAAACACATCATGGTTTTGTAGATTGAGTGCTAGCACTGACATCAGGAAATCCTGGGTTCAAAACTCACATACTTGCTACTTTTGTGATCCTGGGCAATCAATTCACTTAACATCTCTCAGATAAGTGTGTTTATGTCACTTTCTCTGCAGGATTGTTGTGGAGATCAGAGGAATCATAGATTCGAGATGTAGAGCTAGAAGGGTCCTTAAAGGGCATCTAGTCCCACCATGCCATTGTACAAATGAAGAAACTGAGGTCCAGAGTGGTTAAATGACTTCTCCAAGGCGTCAGAAGTGGTTCCTGAACACAGGTCCTCTATTTCCACAGTTAGAATTATTTCTATTTTTCAAGCTTAGAAGTGCTTTCTGAATGTGCATGATTGTAATTATAGGAAAAGATGCAAACACAGACTCAGGGACAGGTTAAGCTACTCCATCAGCTCCTTTTGGTGTTTTTTGATGGACTATAGCATTTTGTTTGCAAAAGCTCTTTTTATGCTTCAGTTTTACTGATGGGAAGGGCGCTACTTTCAGCAGAGCCCACATAAGCTAAGCCAGCAGCGTATTATTTCACAAATGTTATCTTGACTAGCTTGTCCCTGTGATTGAGGAGTGGGATCTGTCTGGTGTTCAGTACTCCTGAGGGATGTGTCTTCAATGTTTCCATGATTTGTTGAATCTGATTACCAGTAGAGAGACACAAGGAAGAAACTCTAATCACTGTAGGAAGACACATAACAGAATAGGCCTCAGGGGAGCGAGATTTGACTCTGGTCCTTTCAAATTTGCCTGTCAAAGCAATCTCACACCCAGTCAGAGAAATTGCTCTGGGGAGATATGATGGATATTGGGAATTGTGGAAAAAATCACGTGAAGTTCCGAGTGTGGATTATATGTGTGGGAAAGGATATTTACCTTTTTATTTCACTTAAAACACATATTTTTTAAATATTACATTCATTTTTAATATACCCCCCATTTAACCCTGACTTGAGAGACACACCCACTTAAGCAAAACCAAGGGATTAGAGTGAGTCTTTATGTATATATGTAGCTTATGTATGCCACATACTATTCATAGTCCCCCACTTCTCTACTGAGAGGAGTGAGATATACCATCATCTTTTCTCCAAAATGGAGATTGATTGTTAAAATAAGTCAGAATATGGCTTCCTTTCATGTTATTCTCATTTATATTTTATAGTCACGAATATTGCTATTCTGGTACTGCTTATTTCACCATGTATCAGTTCATATAAATCTTCCCATTCATTTTTTCTGAATTCTTCATACTCATATTTCTTCTTTTTAATCACAAAATAGTACTACATTATATTAATACACTACAATTTGTTAAACCATTCCCCTAGATAATGGACTCTAACTTTGTTTTCAGTTTCTTGCTATCACACACAGTACTGCTATGAATATTTTGATATAGATGGGGCTTTTTTCCCCTTTGTCCTCCTTGGAATATATGTCCAATTGTGAGAACTCTGGATGAAAGGAAATTAATAGTTTAATAGACTTTCTCTCAAAATTCCAAATTATTTTCATGAATGTTTAGACCAATTCCCAGCTCTGCCAGCACTGAGTTAGTTTCCTTCAGCCCTTCCAACACTGAATATTTTATTTGTAATCCTCAACCCTTTAATGAGAGTGAGCTGAAGTTCAGAGCTGTTTTAATTTGTTTTTCCTTTGTTATTAGTGACTTGGATTTTTTTTTGATAAGTAAAACTGCAAATCTATTATGTACAACCTGCTATTCACTGTAAACATATAATAAAGAATTTCTTCATCTGAGAGAAGGGTAGGGGGATGGAGCCAAGATGGCAGAGTGAAAGCAGTGACTTGCTTGAGTTCTGTCCCCAAACCCTCCAAATACCTGTAAAAAATGGCTCTAAACAAATTCTGAAGCAGCAGAACCTACAAAAAGACAGAGTGAAGCAAATTTCCAGCTCAAGACAACCTGGATGGTTGATCAGAAAGGTATATTGTGCCAGGCTGGGAGAGGAGTACACTGTGGCATTGGCATGCAGGCCACAGCGAACCTGGAGCAGGCCTCAGAGGACTGAATTGCAGGCAGCTATGGAAGTTTACAGACTTCTCAACCCATGAACACCAAAGATAACTGAAAAGGTCAGTGGGAAAAGTCTGTTTCTGTGGTGCTGAGAATAGAATGTGGGGTCTCAGTTCCGGGTCCCTGAGAGCACTGAGCGAGGGCCATGGGGGCAGCAGCTGCCTCCTGAGCTTCTGGTCCACAGACTGAGGGGGAGTTGAGTGGCTGATCAGAGGGGGATCACAGGTATTTCTTTGCCAGTGATGGGCAGGAATCTCTTGTTTTGCCCATGCTTGGATCTGGGTCACAGTGCTAGGTGGTGGTCCTGGGGTAAGGAGGAGCTCTGGCATGGTGGAGCTTGTAGTGGTTGTGAAGAAAAAACCCTCCTCACATTTCCAGGGCAGAAAGGAGTGCTTGTGGTTACTAATAGACCAGAGCACAGGCCAAGAAAGAAGTAAACACCTCGCCCCTTATCATACCATCTTGGATGAACTGAAAATTTACAGGTTCCTACAAGTATCTCTGAAAACAGCTGTACAAACCCCTGAAGCTTGGGACAGTACATTCTCCACATTGGAAGCAGACTCTTACCTTAACTAATAGCTTAAAACTCAAGTAATTGGCCAGGATCATGAGCAAGCTGTGCAAAAAGAGTCAGACTATGTTATCTTACTTTGGTGACAAAGAAGATCAAAACATACAACCAGAAGAAGACAACAAAGTCAAAGCTCCTACATCCAAAGCCTCCAAGAAAAATATGAATCAGTCCCAGGCCTTGGAAGAGCTCAAAAGGGATTTTGAGAAGTGAGTAAGGGAAGGGAGAGGAAAAGCTGGGAAGAGAAATGAGAGTGATGCAAGAAAATCATGAAAAACAAGTCAACAGCTTGCTAAAGGAGACCCAAAAAATACTGAAGAAAATAACACCTTAAAAAATAGCCTAACCCAAATGGCAAAAGAGGTCCAAAAAGCCAATGAGGAGAATGGCCTAAAAAGCAAAATTGGCCAAATGGTAAAGAAAGTCCAAATGATTACTGAAGAAAATGCTTCCTTAAAAATTAGAATACAGCAATTGGAAGCTAGTGACTTTATGAGAAATCAAGGCACTATAAAACAAATCCAAAAGAATGAAAAAAAAATGGAAGATAATGTGAAATATCTCATTGGAAAAACAACTGACCTGGAAAATAGATCCAGGAGAGAGAATTTAAAAATCATTGGACTCTCTGAAAGCCATGATCAAAAAAAGAACCTAGACATCATCTTTCAAGAAATTCTCAAGGAAAACTGCCCTGATATTTTAGAACCAGAGGGCAAAAGAGAAACTGAAAGAATCCACGATCTCCTCCTGAAAGAGATCCCCAAAGGAAAACTCCCAGGAATATTGTAGCCAAATTCCAGAGTTCCCAGGTCAAGCAGAAAATATTACAAGCTGCCAGAAAGAAACAATTCAAGTATTGTGGAAACACAATCAGGATAACACAAGATTCAGCAGCTTATGCATTACATTCCCATGGAAAGATAATATTTATAACTAATGAGACCTTTGTCAGTATTAGGGTAATTGGAGGGGAATAATTATATGTGTGTAGATAGATAGATAGATAGATAGATAGATAGATAGATAGATAGATAGATAGAAGGCACAAGGTGAGTTGACGTTTAAGGGGTCATATCTGGAGAATAAAATTAAGGGATGAGAGAGGATTATATTAGGAGAAGAAGAAAGAGAGAGGTAGAACAGGGTAAATTACATCACAAAAACACAGTAAATAAAAGGCTCTTAAAGTGGAGGGGAAACGGGGAAGATGAGAGGGAATGAGTGAATCTTATTCTCATCAGATTTGGTTTAAAGGGGGAATAACATACATGTTCAATTGGGTATGGAAATCTGTCTTACCCCACAGGAAAATAGCGGGAGAAGGGGATAAGAGAACGGGGGATGATAGAGAGAGGGCAGATTGGGAAAGCAGGTAATCAGAAGCAAATACTTCTGAGGAGGGACAGGGTCAAAAGAAAGAATAGAATAAATGGGGAGGCAAGATAGGATTAAGGGAAATAGAATTAGTTTTTCACATGTCTACTATGGAAGTGTTTTTCATAACTGCACCTATATTGAGTTGCTTGCCTTTTCAATGAGGGTGGATGGGGAGGGAGGAAGGGAGAAAATTTGGAACCCAAAGTTTTAAAAACACAAGTTTAAAAAAATGTTTTCACATGCAACTGGGAAATAAGAAATACAGGAAATGGGGTACAGAAGTCTATCGTGCCCTATAGGAAAATAGAAGGGGAAGAGGATAAAAGAAGGGGTGGGGAGAGATAGAAGAGAGGGCAAACTAGGGGAAGGGGTATTAAGAATGCATGCCACCTTGGAGTGGGAGGAGGGATGAGATGGGGAGAAAATTTGGAACTCAAAATCTTGTGGAAGTAAATGGTGAAAACTAAAAATAAATAAATTTATGTTAAAAAAATAAAAAAAGTAAACATATAGTAAAGTTGTCATGTAACTTTCTTTTTTTCCCCTTTTTTTCTTCCCCTCCCCTGCCCTAGAGATGGCCACCATTAGACACAAACATGTCTGTATATGTAAAACCATTCTATACATACTTGTATTTATCAGATCTTTCTCTGGATGCAGATAACATCTTCCTTCATAGGTCCTTCATAGTTAATTCAGATATTTATAATAGTCAAAATGACTTAGTCACTCAAAGTGTTCTTTAAATCATACTGCTGTTATTGTATACAATGTTCTTTTGTTTCTGCTCATTTCACTCTTCCTTATTTCATGCAAGTCTTTCCATGTTTTTCTAAAATCATTGAGTTCATCATTTCTTATAGCACAGTAGTACTCCATCACAATCATACAGCACAACTTGTTTAGCCCTTCCCCTATTGATGGGCATCCCTGCAATTTCCAGTTCTTTGCCACTACAAAGAGAACTGCTATAAATATTTTTGGACATATAGGTTCTTTTCCTTTTTCCCTAATCATCTTGAAAACAGACCTAGGAGTGGTATTGCTGGGTCAAGGAGTATATGGACTTTAATAACACTTTGGGCATAATTCCAGATTACTCTCCAAAATGGCTCAATCAATTTTTCTACACCCCCTCCAAAATTTGTTACTTTCACCTTCAATCATTTTGGCCATGAAAAAAAACATAGCTGTTGATAGTTTGAAATTCTTATTATGAAATAATTTGTTCATATCCTTCGACCAGTATTATATTAGAAAAATTATATGTATATATATATACATATATATATATAATATACACACACATACATATATATATACAATATATATGTATATATATGTACATATATACACACACATATATAGGCACACACATATGTGTATATACACACACACATATGTACACACATGCATGCATTTGTAAATTATGTATACATATACACACATATGTATACATTATATGTGTTTATGTTTGTGTGTATATAATGTATCTATCTACATAGGGTATCAAACTGTTATCTGAAATATTAAGTAAAAATATCACTTATTCCTTCCTCCATTACCAGATAAGTTTCTTATCTTATTCTAGCTGCACTGATTTTTTTTAATGCAAAAACATTTACATTTTGTGGAATCATTCCCTCTATCCCTTATTTGGTTATAATTTTTCTCCTAGATAGATTTGTTTGCTATACCTTTCCTACTGTATGAGCACATATGTTATAAAAGACAATTCACCTTCATTTCAGAAAGCTGTACAATATAGATGAAAACATCACTAAGAAATGTCCCTAACCCATCTCCTAGGGTCAAACTCATACTGGGTCTGTCTGTTTTGAATGTGAAAACCAGATGAAGTATGATGGAATTCAAAGTATGAAATAAAAATTATTAGGTTCAAATCTCAGCTCTGCCATTTATTATCTGTCTGGTAATGTCCCAGGATATTAGTTTCCTTATTGGTCAAAATAACTGGGTTTGATTCAATGATGACATCTCACTGTTTATAAAATCTGTATCAGGCAGTCTATTCCATAGTAAACAATTAGAATGACAGAGGGAGAGACTCTTCATTTATATTTCTGGAAGGAAGAGGCCCAAAGGAAGTTGAAGACAATCTATGTCTAAGATAATAATAGTAATAACAATCTAATATTTGTAAATAGCAATTACTAACATTTATAGGGTATTTTATCACATGCAAAATGCTTTCTATATATTCACAATAACATGGGAAGGTAGGTGCTAACTACAGGCAATTCATAATCATTTATCTCCATTTTAAAATGAAGAAACTTGACATTCAGAGACATTAAATGGTTTGCCCATGACTTATAAAGATAGTAACAAGTGAGGTTTTTTTTTTAAGGCAATTGGGGTTAAGTGACTTGCCCAGGGTCACACAGGTAGTGAGTGTCAAGTGTTTGGTCTGAGGCTGGATTTGAACTCAGGCCCTCCTGACTTCAGGGCCAGTGCTCTATCCACTGTGCCACCTACCTGCTCCAAAGAGTTAATTGTCCCAATTTGGTTTTTCTGCCTTTTTTGATGAGCAATCGGGGTTAAGTGACTTGCTGAGGGTCACACAGCTAGTACGTGTTAAGTATCTGAGGCCAAATTTGAACTCAGGTCCTCCTGACTCTGAGGCCAGAGCTCTATCCACTGCACCACCTAGCTGCCCCAACAGGTGAGATCTAATAGATGACACTACTATGGAAGCCACGATAATGCAGGGGAATCAAGCCTTTGTGTGGATGGGTCTACCTCTTTTCCAATAGTCTGTCAGTACTTTAGTAATCCTCCCTTTTACTGACTGTTAACACTGCCTTTTCTCTGGAACCTATCATATCTGAAATTTTCCTTTGTAGAAACTTAAATATACCATGCAGTTCAGTAATTGAAGACCTCCTACTCATCAACCTCAGAAGTGGAAGGTGAAGTAGATTCCCTTCCAATGAGTAGTAACCTTCCTCTTCTTATAAAATTACTTGTCTCTTCCTTCATTCCTGTTGGGACCCTGTTGTTAGAGATAATCAAGGTACCACATGGCAAATATCTGGAGGAGAGGAGAAGAGCCTGGCATGACCTCTATGCCAGTAAAAATGTTTTCTGCCATCTGGATCATGGCTCCTCCTGCTCTTTCTACTCCTTTGAAGATTAATGCACCAAAGACCCAGACCCAATTTGCCCTTCCCTCCAGAGATATGGTTGTAACATTATCTTTTGGAACATAATAATAATCCTTTTCTCCTCTTTCTTCTTCCTTTCCTCATCCTAGATGTATCAATTTAAGTACCTTCCATTGTGTGAACTACAATATGCCCTTATAAAGGTCAGTGATTATTTAAAGCATCATTGACTAATTTGCTTCTTCTGTTGAAGTCTCTAGGTTTCCCCAAAACAATGTCAATGGGCTAGGACCAATTACACTTTCAGAATGAACAGTTTGCACAAACATATACCATGATTGTACTTGTATCTAATATAAGTATGGTCCAAATTTAGCTTGTATATGGTGTGAGAATCATTTTTTCCCTTGCAATAAGGTTAATTCTTTCTCCTGAGCTCTTTACCTACATTCCAGGCACATTATTCCAGCTGCCTTCTGGATATCTCCATTCATATGTCTCCTTATCAACTCAAATCCCACTTGCTTCAGACTGAACTCTGTAAAGGGTGTCACCAATCTTTCAGGCTTTTAGGCTGAAAAATCTAGCAATCATCCTTTATTCTTTCCTGTCTTTTAGCCCCTACATCTCATCTGTCACCAAGTGCTATTGTTTCTTTCTTTAGCAAGTCTGGCATACAGGTTAGTATCTCTCTCTCTCTCTCTCTCTCCTCTCTCTGTCTGTCTGTCTGTCTGTCTCTCTCTCTCTCTCTCTCTCTCTCTCTCTCTCTCTCTCCAAGAGAGAGAGAGAGAGAGATTTTTTTCAAAATAAGAATTCACCCTTTCTTCTCAGTTGAATTGGTGAGCACCCCAGTTAGGCAGAAACTACTCCTAATGCTTAGATTTACAAAGGCACCTCTTCACTCCCTGTCCATTTCTAGAACATAATGTTAGAACAGGATCATACAATTTGGAGTTAGAATGGCTCTTAGATACCATAGGAAAGAAGGAAGGAAGAAGGGAAAGAAGGAAGGAAGAAGGGAAAGAAGGAAGGAAGAAGGGAAAGAAGCAAGGATTTATTAAGTACTTAATTCTATAGTAAGTGCTTTGCAAATATTATCTTATTTGATTCTTACACCAACCCTGGGGGACAAGTGTTATTATTTTCCCAATTTTTCAGTTAGGGAAACTGAGGCAGACAACAGTTAAGTGACTTGCCCAGGGTGACATGGCTAGTAAGTGTCTGAGGCCAGATTTGAACTCAGGTTTTCCTGCTTCCAAGTACAGAACTCTATCCGCTGTGCAATCTAGCCTTCCCCACTAATAGGCATCATACTAGAAGGGGACATTAGAGGTCTTCTAGATCATTTAGTCCATAATTCCTCTTCCTCCTCTCTCCAGAAATTATTTAGATATATAGCATTGTGTAGTGAAAAGAGTACTGTGTTTGGAGCCAGAGCCCAAGGCTCAGTTCTTGATCATGCCTCCCTCTTTCTACTACATCACTTTGGTTGTCTTCTTCCGACTTTCAAGGCCCTATTTAATCTTGGCTCATCCCACCCAATCAACAGAATTTCCTACTCTTTTTTTTTTTAGTTTTCAACATTCACTTCCATAAGATTTTGAGTTCTAAATTTTCTCCGCCTTCCTCTACTCACCCCTCCCCAAGACAGCATACAATCTGATATAGGCTCCACGTGTACATTAATATTAAACATATTTTCACATTAGTCATGTTGTAAAGAAGAATTAGAACCTATGGGAGGAACCACAAGAAAGAAGAAACAAAACAAAATAAGAGAGCAAATAGTCTGCTTCGATCTGCATTCAGACTCCATAGTTCTTTTTCTGGATGTGGATAGCATTTTCTGTCATGAGTCTTTTGGAGTTGTATAAGATCCTTGCATTATGAGAAGAGCTGAGTCTATCAAAGTTAATCAACATGAAATGTTGCTGATACTGTGCACAATGTTCTCCTGGTTCTGCTCACTTCACTCAGCATCTGTTCACGCATGTCTTTCCAGGTTTTTCTGAAGGCATCTTGCTCAGCATTTCTTATAGTGCAATAGTATTCCATCACATTCGTATACCACAGCTTGTGCAGCCATTCCCCAATTGATGGACATTCCCTCAATTTCCAATCCTTGGATACCACAAAAAGAGCTGCTATGAATATTTTTGCACATGTGGGTCCTTCTCCCATTTTTGTGATTTCTTTGGGATGTAGACCTAGAAGTGGTATTGCTGGATCAAAGGGCATGCACTGGTTTTTAGGCTTTTGGGCATAGTTTCTAATTGCTCTCCAGAATGGTTAGATCAGTTCACAACTCCTCCAACAATGCATTAGTGTTCCAATTTTCCCACATTTTCTCCAACATTTATCATTTTCCTGTTTAATCATGTTAACAATCTGATGGTTGTGATATGGTACCTCAGAGTCATTTTGATTTGCATATTCTAATCAATAGTGATTTAGAGCATTTTAAAAAATTTCTTCATCTGAAAACTGCTTGATCATATCCTTTGACTTTTTATCAATTGGGGCAGAATTTCCTACTCTTTTGTCAGTTGGGTGGTACAGTAAATAGAATCCTGGAGTTTGCATCAGGAAGACTAGCTGTGTAACACTAGGAAAGTCACTAAGCTTTTCTCAGCCTTAGTTTTCTCATCTGTAAAATGGGGATAATAAAACCTCCTTTCCCCAGGGCTGTTGTGAAGAGCAAATGAAATAATATAGGTATAGAACTTTGCCTTTAAGGTGCTTTATGAATGCTAGCCATTATTACCACCACCACCCCTTCTGCATTCTACTTATGTTGTTCTGTTTGTAGACTCCATTTATTCTCTTCTCCTTACTATTCCTTCTGAATGGAAGGTCTTTTCTCTCTTAACTATGCAAATCCTGCCCATTATTCCGTCTAAGGCTTATTTATAACTTCCTGTACCACTGGAAAGCTTACAAAGTTTTATCCTTTCAATAACTCCCTGAGGTAAACCATGTGAATATTGTTATCCCTATCTAACTGATGAAAAAATAGAAAACGGGAAAGGTTAAGTGATTTGCCCAAGAACATCAAGGGGATGATTGTAAGAGAAAATATTCATCTCAGATTTCTTGACTCCAAGACAATCCTCTTTCTACTCTGCCATGTCTGTATTCTCCACAAAATCCCATTTCCTCCATGAAGCCTTC
Source organism: Phascolarctos cinereus (assembly GCF_003287225.1). Lineage (NCBI taxonomy): Eukaryota > Metazoa > Chordata > Mammalia > Diprotodontia > Phascolarctidae > Phascolarctos > Phascolarctos cinereus. The sequence continues at coordinate 38,214,632 of NW_027555736.1, forward strand.
CCAGAGGATTACAATCCACATTTATCTTTCCTAACTATCCCTAAGCTCCAATGGGATTTATAGAATGCAACTCACCATTTAGCACAGAATTACTCTCTAAGTGTTAGTCTTGCTTCCAGTTCGGTGACAGGAGCCTGGTTAAGGGTATATAAGCTATGTTATATATTTTTATGTGTTTTTTTTTTATTCTGATAGTACTTAACAATCAATAGTAAGAGGTGCAAAAACACTTGTCAAGCAATTGGTTGAAGCTACAAAACATTTCAGACACGCAAAGACTCTTAGCATCCATCCAGGCCAATCCATAACTAAATGAGAATGCCCTTTATCACATAACCAAAAGTTGGTTACTCTTCCTTTTCTTAGTGATCCTTTCAGAAACTTCCCATTCAACTTTTAGATAAATCTTGTTATTGGTAATGTTTTCTTTACATGAAATCAAAATTTACCTTTAGAAAACTTACATTCATTGCTCTTAATTCTGCTTTCTGAGGCTAAGCAGCTGACCTAATCCTTCTTACATAAGTTAGCCTCTGAGATATTTGAACATAACAGTCACATTCCTCCGAAGTCTTCTCTAGTTTAAATATCTTCCCACTTCCTTCAGTTTTATCGTCTCTGAAATAAATGCAAGACCCTTTTCTACCCTGGTCATCCTGATCTGGATATTCCCTAATCTCTATTAAATGGTGGTGTCCATAAGTAAAGAAAATAGTGATCATTCATAAGCAAATCCCTTTGTTAGCTTAATTTCCAAAAAATTGAATACCTTGGGAATGTGATGATCAAAGTGAATCCTTGTGTTTGAACTGTTTCTTTGAACAGGAAATTTGAAATCCCAGAGCTCTGAGGGGCTCCGCTTGATATAATGACAGCTACCCTGAGTTTCCTGACATTGATCCTTTCCTTCTCCACCCTCTTTACTTCCCCATTTATGGTTGCCTGAAGCAAACTCATTTTAAATTTGTTCTACCATAAGGAGTCTATAGGATAAGAATCTTCAACACCCCCACCCCCACCCCCCCACTGAAAAAACAGTCAGCCCAAAATGGAATTGTTGTCTTGATCAAATATTCCCTATGAAATCCTACTCGCTTGTCTGATTCATCTCACAAAGCACACACATTCCAAAATAACCTCAGAGGGACATATGCCTCTTGATTGTCGATCAGTGCTGAGGACCAACTGTGCTCACAAAGTGTCCCTCCTTCTCTGGGTAGCTGTATTAGAGTTTTCATCAATTGTCCCAATGTTGCCTTGGGGGCAGCTGCTGTGTGAAGCTGTCAGGTTTACATGGATGTTCCCAAAACAAAGAAAGAAAATAACAGATGTGGGACTAGTAGAAGCAAGTCTTCAAAGGTTTTCTGATGGTAAGGCATTTCCACATGTGTATTTCCTAGTCTTGAAGAAATCACAGGTTAAGAATATTAACCCCATCCCTCACTAAGTCATGACTATTTGATTCAATTCAATAAATATGTATTAAACATCTACTATGACACACCTGATGGCTCATTCCTGTATTCTCTATTACAGAGGAGACAGAGGCTGGTAGATTTATTAGGCCTAAAGATGGTTAGATGTCCAGGACTAAGTCTAGTCCTATGTCTTGAATCCCCAGGATTGGGTGAGAGGGCACCAGTTTGACTACAAAGGGGTGAATTGGCCCAAGCTGGAAATGGAACAGGTCAAAACTTCCATGTTGATCAGCAGTGGGAAAACTTCTATGTTAATCAGCACCTGTGAATGGCCACCATTTTTCCAGCCTTGGTGAGATAGGGAGACCAGGAGTTTAGAAACAAATAAAAAATGAGCAAACAAACCTATCAAGTCCAAGACATTCTAGGAACTGGGCATTTAAAGACCCAAATGGCTAGATAGATAAGAAAACTGTCCTTGGCTTTGAGTCCTTGGCTTATTCTCTTGGGGAGGGAGAAAGGGAAGATAGTTCATATAAAGAAAGAAAGAAATATATGATAATTTGAGTAGGGAGATAACACTATGAGGGGATGCTAGCTGGTGTAGTTGATAGAGTGCCAGGCCTAGAGTCAGGAAGACTCCTTCCTCTTCCTGAGTTTCAATGTAACCTGAGACACTTACTAACTTGGGCAAATCACTTCACCCTGTTTCCCTCAGTTTCTTTATGTATAAAATGAGCTGAAGAAGGAAATGGCAAACCACTCTAATATCTTTGCCAAGCAAACCCCAAATGGGATCACAAAGATTCAGACACAACTAAGCAACAAATGGTGCTATGAGGGAAGAGATTCTTAACATAAAATCCACCAACCCCCAAGGGATCCATGAATAGATTTCTGGGAATCTATGAGCCTGAAGGGAGAAAATGCTTCTTTATTTCAATATAAATGGTTTTCCTTGTGGATTTTATTTGGTGCATTTAAAAACATTCTGAGGAGTCTGTGATACCAAAAAGGTTAAGAATCCTTAGTTTACAGAGATCTGTAGGAAATGACCTCAGAAATGAGCCTTGAATGAAGTTATGGGTTGCAAGAGAATGAGATGAAGACAGAGTGTATTCTAGGCATAGAGGGCAGCCAGGATTAAATAGGTCATAGGAGACTGGCTTCAGAAAACAGCAATGAGGTCTTGTATGGCTGGAACACTGAGTAAAAGGAAATAGATCCAGAAAACAAGACTGGAGGCAGATCGTTCAAAGCTTTAAATGCCAAGCTAAGGATTTCATATTTTATCTTAGAGGTTATAGGTGGTGAAGAAGATAGATTTCAGGCCTTGGAGTCAGAAGGATTCAGACTCAGAAGAATCCATCCTCAAACACTTGTTAGCTGGGTGACCCTGGGTAGGTCACTTAAACCAGTTTGCCTCAGTTTCCTCATCTATAAAGTGATAAAGAAATGGCAAATCACTCCAGGATCTTTGCCAAGAAAACCCCAAATGGTGTCGTGAAGACTTGGACACAACTGAAAAATGACTGAACAGCAACAAGAGGATGCAGGAGCCCCTGAAGGTTCTTGAGTAACCTGGTCTGACCTAGAGCTCTTTTCCTGATGAAATAATTAGGTCCTTGAGGGCAAAAATCAAGTCTGTTCCTTCTGCATTCCCCATAGAGCACAGCAGAAAACTGATCAGTGAACACCTATTAATTTAGTATAAAATGTATGTGTGGAGGAGTGGGAGTGGAGGAAGGATAGAGATGTGGAAGAACAGGGCAGTCCATGGTTTATTAATTACTCTCTGTTACTCTGCTGTTATCTGTTTCTTTCATTTGCTTTCCTGTGAGACATTTGGGTTTCTCAGTAGTGGCATATTGCTAGACTATGATCTTGTTAAAATGCATGCTCCATGAGGGCAAGGATTATTATTCTTGGTATTTGACTGTGCAGTGCTAATATGGTGCCTAGCACATGAAAGACCCTTAACAAATGAGACTGATTAACTGAGCAAATGCTCAGAATTACTTAAACTTTTGAGTTTCACCCTCTTTGAATTGGGGCTAATGGGATTTCACATTCTTTTGTCAAAATGTGTCTTATTAAGAGCTGAACTACAAGTAGTTGCTCTAGAACCTGCTGTTAATTCTTTTGATAGGAGAGGTAAGCACCTGAGGTGTGGGAAGGTCTCAGGATCCCACATGCCTGCCCATCCCTGGTGTTGCCCTCATGTAAGTCTTGGTTTGGGTCTCCCAGTCTAGTGGTAAGTAAGAAAGTACTGAAAATTCTTTCAGAGTTATGTTGGAAGAAGTGGCCTGACCTGCTTCTTAGGGAATGGCATTAGTATCCCCCCATGATATTTTCTCAATCTCTATATCCAAATCCAGGAAATGGGGAAGGAGTGAGAGGGAGCTGGTCACCAAGTAGGGCAAAAGATAGTGATGGACTTAAGGGTTTGGGGGATCACAGGTGGTTATCCTGACGTGTCACCTGTATGGTGAGGGTAGAGTAGAAGAAACACAGATTCTGGAGTAACAGAACCTAGGTCAGCAACCCTTCTCTGATGCTTGGTACTTACATAAACTTTGGTAAGTCATATGACCTTTTTGCCTTTGACTTTCCTCATCTCTAAAATGAGCTGGTTAAAATGGATGAATGACCTTTGTGTCCTGTCTAGCTCTGCATGTGTTGTTCTACAATATGTAATGACAAGCCACAGTGGAGAAAGAATGTCACCCCCTGTTCTATTGCCGCTAGGAAAACATCCTACTTACTCCACCCAGGGATGTTCTCTGCTAAGAAATCTGGAAGTATTAGGACACTTTTCATACTATGGATTAATCTTACTGGAAAATACGTTTTTTAATCCTGGTTTCCATTTCTACTTGGGGTAAGGTTGGTCAGGCAAGGAACAAGGAGAAATTAGGCTCTTTTCTAGGTATATCATCCAGGATACAAGAAAAAGTCATTGCAAAACATCATAGTTGTGATGAAAACACTGATGTTTTCTCTTCTTTGGGTTCCATTCCTTGAAATAGCTGAGTGGTGCAGTAAATTGAGTGCTAGTCTGGGAGTCAGAACAACTTGAGGTCAAATATAGCCACGAACACATGTAAGCTGTGTGACCTTGGGCAAGTCTCTTGCCCAACTGTTTGCCTCAGTTTCCTCAACTATAATGTGAGGATAATAATAACACCTGCCTCCAAGGATTGTTGTGAGGATTAAATGAAATAATATCTGAAATAATTTAGCACAGCTCCTGGCACATGGTAGGCTCATAATAAACATTTGTTTTCTTTCTTCTTCCTTCCTTCCTTCCTTCCTTCCTTCCTTCCTTCCTTCCTTCCTTCCTTCCTTCCTTCCTTCCTTCCTTCCTTCCTTCTTCCTACCTTCCTTACTTTCTTCCCCCCTCACTCCCTCCCTCCCTCCTTCCCTTCTTCCTTTCCTCCCTTTCTCCTTCTCTTCCTTCTACCTTATACATTTTCTTGCAGGAAAGTTTTCTCTAACAGCTTAAAAATCAATTTGTGTTGGTGTGCACGTATTTGTGTGTATGTTTGCACATGTGTTACATGTACATAAATTCACAAATTGAGAGGAAATGCCACCCTCCTTTTTTAAGGAGGCAAGAGTGTAGTCTGCCTGCCATCCCCATCCTCCCTCCCTCAGCAACTAACATACTCTGTGATTCAATTTATCATCAACCTCACTGGGTCACTACTGACTTGTATCGAGCTAAGCCTTGAGGATGAAAGTTATTATCCCTTGACTATTCTGGGGGCTTAGACACCCATGATAACATGTTATGGCTCAGAGTCAGGGGCAGTTCTTCTGATAATCCATAACTTAAGATAGACCGAGGTATCTGTCCTCCAGTACTCAATGAAGTAGGACAAAATTTTGGGAAAATAAATGAAGATATTTCCTTTCTATTTTGTTCTTCAAAATGTCAGGTTCAGAAAAAAATAGAATACAGATTGTACTCAGCAGCTCTTATCAGCCTCTAAAGTATTGTTATGTTCAGCATTATTGCTTTGAAAAGAAGTAAAACACCTTAATCTTCTAAAAACAATTTAGATTTAAGAAAGAAATTGGAGCTGTTCTGATGAGTTGCTTGCCCAATACTGATTTAAAATAGCTTTGATATTAACCTTAAATGTCGACATTTCTAATCAAAATATTCACTTGTATAGTCACCCTAGAAGCCTTGCTGGGATGTGGTATTTAAAGTCCTTGTAGGTAGGGCCAGTCTGACATATGGCTGGTCATCTAGGTTGTGGAATTTAAATCACAATGGCAAGGATTCGGTACCTCAAATATTGTCTCTCTTCTCATGTATCTAGGGGCTCTTACAATACCATGAAAGGGATGGAAGAGAATTGCAGAACAATTACATTTACAGAGTGTAGTTGTATGTGACAGGAAATATATCAGACTCACTTGGCTGGTAAACATATCCCACTTTTCCAGGGGCTAGAAGTGGAGGTACAAAGCATAGCCACAGGACACAATATGCCTGGGTGGGGAAAATCATGGGCATAGCATGACCCCTTCCACACTAGGGAAGAGTTTCTGATATTCTCATACATTAATAGCTGTGCCTTTTCCTGCACCCTAAAGGTTTAACTGAAGATACCCTTACATGGGTCAGTTTCTATTTTAAAATAGGTCAACACTGACCAAAAGCACTAAGGTTGTGGCCAGTTTGACAATTCACAAGAAAAGTCACCTTTTATTATTTCCTTGAATCTCAGCTAAATGTCCTTCATACCTTCCCCACCTAGACAAATGAAAGACTGAATATCCACTTGCGATGCATTGCACTTTTTCTCTTTAGCTTCTCTGGATTTCCCTAGTTACAATGCTCATACTGCCTACCTATGGAACTGTCTAATGGGTGAATTATAGAAATGCATTCCCTGGGGTTCTACCACTAAGGCAAACTCACATTCCTTACCATCTTTCTTGAAGATGTGACTCTGCTTTCCCAGGAAAAGATCAGTTCTGGCAGGTTCTATTCACCTGAATAGGCTTCAAATACTCTCCTGATTATGTATGACTTATGTCTGTCATGTGAGGACCACCTTAGCTCATCACTAAAAGGTTGTTTCCAAGTGATGACTTCTTTCCAGCCACAGCAATCATTGAAGGCCAACTACTAAGGAATGAGAGGGGATGAGAAGATGGAATCTGGATTGGTGAAAAAAGCATGTTCACAATGAATCCTTGAAGACTTGAGGAGTTTCTTGGTTTATCCATTGAAGTAGATAAACATGGATAGGACCACATATGCAATACTTGTCAATCATATTTGCCTCCATGTTAATTCCTCCTATCTCAGATCAGAAAAATTTGAGAGTAATATTGTGTTTAGTTCTGGCTACAATAGTTAAGAAAGAATAGGAATAAGCTAAGAAAATTCAAAGGATGGTGATCAGGATAGTAAGGAATTTGAGGCCAGGGCTTATGAGCCATGATCAAAGACACTAAAAATGTTTAGCCTGGAGAAGAGGATATTTAGGCAAACATGAACAGCTGTGCTCAAGTAATGGAAAGTCTGTTAGGTGGAATAAGTAATAGACTTGCTTAGAATCTTTAGAAGAACTAGAGACAATGGGTTTGTTGTAGTGAGGAAGAGTTACAGTCAACTTATGTCTTTTTTTTTTAATTCTAATAATCATGAGGAGTGGAAAGTATCACATAAAGAGTCAAAGGAATTTGATTTAAATTATGATTCTGTTTCCTACTTGTATAACCTTGGACAAGTCATTAACCTCTCTGGGTCTCAGTTTCCTCATTTCTAGAATGAGAATGGTGGGACTAGATGACCTCTGAGGTTTCTTGTAGCTCTAAATCAATGATCCTATGAGAGCTGACCCAAAGTTGAATGAGCTACCTCAGAAGGGGATGAATTGTCTCTTCACAGTTATCCTTCAAGCAAAGTCTACTCCCTCATCTCCAGTAACCTCCTCTACATCCTCCTCACTCCCGGGGCTCAGAGACCATGCTGGAACTTCCCTCAGGATCTCCTACTTGCCTGATTAGTGACCTTTTCTCTCACAACACTATTGCAGGAAAGATTCAACCACGCTTCACCTCATTCTCACCCTTCCCGCTATGTCTTCCATTCCCTCTTGGAATCTTTTCCTTCTAATTCCCATCTCCCCTCCCTCCCACCATTCCCTTTCTCTCCATGATCAATGGAACCATAAGCCATGATCAATCAAATCAACTCTGCCACTGTTCTTGAATATAGCAGGTCAATCTTCCACTGGGTCCACTCACTCCCTCACTCTGACTTTCTATTCTTAATTGCCCCTCCTCACCCCCAGTCTCATATGTATGTTGTCTGCCCCATTAGAATACAAGCTTATTTAAGGCCAGAGACTGTCTTAGCTTCTGTACTTATATGCCCAGAACTTAGAAGAATGTTTGGCACAGAGAAAGTATTTAATAAATTCTTTGTCATTTATTCATTCATTCATTCCTCAAATGATTATTTGTTAGGAGTGTTATAGAAGGAATTCTTAGTCAGGAATGGGCTGAACTAGACAATCCCCAAGGTCCTTTTCAATTGCAATACCTTCTGCTTCTTTGATTCTGTGAAGTAGCTTAACAACAACAACAATAACAACAACAAGAAAAGTTAACGTTTACATAGTGCTTACTAGGTACCCAGCAATATACTAAGTGATTTATAATTATTATTCCTTTTGATCCTCACAACTACCCTGGGAGACAGGCGCTAATATTACCACCATTTTACAGATGAGAAAACTGAGGCAAACAGGTCAAGTGACTTGTCCATGGTCACACATGTATCTGAGGAATACTACCTGAGGTATCTGAGGTCAGATTTGAACTCGGATCTTGCTGACTCCAGGCCCAGTGCTCTATCTACCGTGCAACATAGCTGTCCAGATATTACTATGGTAGATAGCTGAAACATATTAGCTTTACATATGTTGATGTGGGAAAGAGGGAATTTTGAAGACCTGAACAATGCTCAAGGATAAAACTCCTTGGTAAAGACCCAAATGGGCAGCCTGGGATAAGACTAGAGCAATATAAAACCTAGAATAATGTTTGTACTAGCTTAATAAATGCTCATTGGGTTAACAGAGCAATAAATGAATGATAAATGAATGAGGGACAAGAACAGGGCATTGAAGGCAAGCTTCACATTTTTACAACTTTATCATACACCATTATGATAGGTCCCAGACCAAGGCCTTCTTGTGCTACCAGCCACTAATGGCCCACATTTCCTGCATGGCAATTTAGGGGGGAAGGCCTGTTCTCATAGACATTGCCTCTTCAATGAAAAATGAGTCACTATGACTTAATAGAATGAAAAATCCTCCAAAATTATAGGGTAGGAGGTTTAGGTTTACATTTGAATGATGGAGGGGATTGCTTCAATTTTGCCTGTGTAGGCCTAGACATAAATGAGTATTGCCTTAAACTTGTTGATTGAAAGGTAATATGTAAGATATTTTGTATAGTGTGGCATCCTGCAGGTTTCATAGCAAAGTTCTATAATGGGAAAACTCATTGAGAGCTAGTAGATCCCACAGAGTTCATCTCATTCCACTCCATCATTTTCCTAGTCAGAAAACTAAAATTAAGAGAAGTTAAGGGACTTGTTCAAGGTCACATAAGTAATTAGCAAAAGAACTGAGACTAATTTCTGACTCTAAATTCAACATTCTTTCCATTACGTCTTATTCCCTCACAACAAAAATAGTTTTAGGGGATTTAATAGAAGAAAACAGAAAGTTGTGAGTCAATTTTCATTCTTTTGCTTGCATCTGGAAATCATGTGCAGAATAAGCTAAGCTTCAGACTGTATGAGAAGGCCCCCATTCTGGCTTTCTGCCACCTGGAAGGCTATGCCCCATTCTCTCCAGAGGAAAACAAGGTGTGAGGTTGTTCACAGCCCAATGGGCATGCTGGATAAGGACTTACTGAATTGGATCGGGATGTGACCAAGTTCAGAGTTAATTTTCTTTCAGCATTTATTCCAGCCTTCAGAAAGGGACACGTGTTTCTGCCCAGTGTTGATAAAGAGCTAGAAATGACTTTTTCCTTCTGTCGATGGAAAGATAACAACCCAAGTTCTTGGCCTCCTCTCTTTTAGACATGTGAGCACAACTGTGCAAAAGATAACACAAAGGATCCTATCTGGGAGAAATGTTCTGCAGGTGATGAGGAAATTAGAGACCATTGATTGAAACTCAAGTATCCATTAGTTGATATCTGTCCACACAGCCTGCTTTTCTAATCCTCTTGGTTGATCTTATTAAATTGATCATGCCCAGGAGCTGACTCCATTCCATTTTCTGCTGATATTAATGGTTACCCATAAATTGTCCACAGGTAATGCAGTTTCACTTTTTATTACTAACAATTGTACTTTCTTCAGAACTCTGAAGCCTGTTTCTGTGCTAGGGGAAGGATCCACGAAGGATCTGTAATGAATCTTCTTCCCACAGACTCCCTGAGCAAGGAGTTCTGCCAGGCCTGGCTGGGAGAGCATTTTGGAGGGGCTATTTTTCTCAAACTCGACAAACAGAGAATGAGTGAGAAGAAAAGCGAATGATAGACTAGAATATTGTCATGATATATTCAGTTTTTAAATAAATAATTCAGTCCCTGTCCTATTCTTTTCTCCCCTTCTTCAGAAGGAACATACAGCTCATTGTGATATGGGAACCAGTAGCAGGAAATTTTTAACAATGATATCTTTCTCCCCTGGGTTCCTTTAATATCTTTTAAAATGCCACTTTATTGACCAGGCCAGTGAAAAGGTTGCCACCTTGTTACAGTGGAATATACTAAAGCCAATATCCTTGGGTTTATATTAGGAAACTCAGCCTTTAACGCAAAATGAAGAAATCATTAAACTCCTTGTGGGGAAAACATATGGAATTATATTATGTTTCAATCATCCCCCAAAGGTCATAGTGTCTCCCACTTGCACGCTTTTCTGCTTTACCCCCTTGTTTCTTTCTCAGAGCCCCTCCAGATGCATAGAACATGTATGCACTTTGAGAAAAACCCTTTTGCACCATACCAGGGTCCTCCTGTGAGCCCCTGTTCATACTTAAGAATAGGAAGAAGTGGAAAGCTATTTAATTAGGGGATGCTCATACCTTCAGCCTTAGAAATAGATGAATTTTGGGTCTTCTGATGAGGCTCCAGGAAATTGGTGGACCTTATAATATTCCATCCAACTTCTCCTTGCCTATGAGAGGCAACTTGGTATAGTAGAAAGAAGTCCAGAGACAAGATGATTTGTGTTTCGTATTAAGCCTGTACTGTTCCTTCTGGATGAACAAGTTGGTACTGATGAGGGTGAAGGGTTGGGATGAGACTACCAGTTTCACAATTTTTATAGTCCTTTAGCTTACCCTTGAATAGGAGTTCTTAACTTAGGTCTCATGACCTTTTTAAAAAAATAACCATTTTGATATAGTTTATTTTGTAATTTTATGTATTTTCTTTTCTACACTTAAAAGATATTATTCTCAGAAGAGGTCTATATGCTTCAGTAGACTACTAAAGAGGTCTATGGCATAAAATAGGATAAGAAACCTTGTACTAGTGTTTTGCTCAGTTTCTTGTCATTCTCTCTCCCTAGGATCATGGATTTAGAGAGGGATCCTAGAAGCTGTTGAGTTCAACCCCCTAATTTTACATATGAGTAAACTGAGTCTCAGCAAGGTTTAATGACTTATCCAGAGTTACAAAGCTAGTAAATAGCCTTAGCTAAAGGATAAATTTGAACCTATCCTCTCAGACTCCGAGTCTAATGTCCCAGCCACTATTCCACATTACCTTCCCTCAAATGAAGACAAGAAGAAACAAGAGTTGGAGATATCACAGGGGTGGCTGTAGGTATATAGCTACTTGGCCCACTGTGCAAACTATCTTGTGTATTACCTCTCATCCAACAAGTTCAAGGCAATACCCGTTTATGGATAGGCCCACACATGCAAAATTGCAGCAATCATCTCCATCATTTCAGTGTGAACCCAAACCCCCAAAGTGATAATTCCAGAGGGTTTTTCATTCTGTTTTCATTTATAGTGACTAGACATATATGACCAAAAGCTATAATAACTATTGAAGCTAGTTCAAGACAGGTGCTCAAGACACTCAAATGAAGGACAGTTTTCTATTTGAAGAGCAACACATGCCAGGCATGCTCACTTCCTTTTTAGGAGCAAGTTATCTTTATTTGGGAGGTGGATATTCCCTCTGTTTTCTTTCTGAGTTAGATTGTGAGCTCCTTGAGAACAGGGGCTGTCTTTTGCCTTCTTTCATATCCACATCACTTAGCACAGTACTTGGCACATTTTGCTGTTGTCCAGTTGTTTTTCAGTATTGTCTAACTTTTCATGACCTCAGATGGGGTTTTCTTTGCAGAGATGCTGGAGTGGTTTGCCTTTTCCTTCTCCAGCTCATTTTACACATCAGGAAACTAAGGCAAACAGGGTTAAGTGACTTGTCCAGAGTCACACAACTGGTAGGTATCTGAGATTAGATTTGAATTCATTAAGATGAGTCTTCTAACTCCAGGCATGGTGCTTTATGCCCTGCCCCACTTAGCACATAGTAAATACTTAATAAGTAAATATTGATTGACTGATAGTTAATTTCTGTATTTACATTTCCCATGGTTTTCTACTCAGAGGAGTTGATGTATCAAACTTTTAGTGTCCCAGTGTGATCATTGTAATGCTGCAGACATTTATGTAATGCTTTAAGGTTTACAGGGAATTTTATGTATGTCACCTCATTATATACTCAGGACAGTTCTGTGAGATAGGTAAGTCTAAGAATTATCATGATCATCTTATGGATTAGTAAACTGGGGCTCAGAGCAGTTAACACGACTTGCTGGTGGTGACAAGGCTAGTGATTGTCAGAGAAAGTATACAGAACTAGGTCTCTCTTGATTCCAATTCCAGATCTTCTTCCAATAACCTATGCCACCCCCACCCCCACCCATGGTATATGACATCCATACTCTTTCATGGAAATCAGTCCAGCTCAAGTTTCTCTCATTTTAAAATAATAGCATTCAAGAAGTTCTTGTTTCAATTCTTCAGTACTTCTTGCTCTCCTCTAGAAATTTTATAACTTCTTGGTCTCTTCTATAATTTTCTGATACTACCTTGTCTATTTTGTATCCTTCTTCCTTTCCCCTGACATGTTTTTCTAACTGACTTGAACACAGTTCCAATATCAGCCAGCATCAATCTTCACTATACTCTCTGGATCCTTATAATTCTCATCTCTCAACCTTCAAGTAACTCTGCCTTATTTCCAAAGGACTTCAACATCTCACTCACAATCTTCCCCTTTATTCTAACTCTTAATCTCTTATTTAGAAACTTGAACATCTAGGTTGATGCCTTCTTAAAAGTCCCAGTCTCCCAATTCATCAGCTTCCTTAACTTCTGTGAATGTATGTACCTTTATGTGTCTTCAATCACACTCAATGATAGTCAAAGATCATGGATTCAGAGCTGGAAGGGATCTTAGATGGCATGATTCCATCCCCATCACAGATTAAGACATTTAGGAATAGAGAAGTTAAGTGTTTTGCTGAGCATCATACAGCTAGTAGAAGACAGCTAAGTGGCTCAGTGGAGAGAGCTCTGGGCCTGCAGTCAGGAAGACCTGAGTTCAAATCCAGCCTCAGGCACTTACTAGTGTGATCCTAGGCAAGTCACTTAACCTCTATTTGCCTTAATCCAGTAAAGAAGGAAATAGCAAACCACTCCAGTATCTTTGCCAAGAAAACCCCATGGACAGCATTGGCATGCTATGGTTCAGAGGTTACAAAGAACCAGACATGATTAAACAACAACAAAAATAACAACACAGCTAGCAAGTATCAGAGATGGGATTTGAACTCAGTTCCTCCTGAATTTAAATACAGGACTCCATCCACTTTTCCACACAACCATTCAGGCACACTTTTCATCTCATCACCACTTCTAAGTTTTCTACCTCCATGATCCAGAATTTTGAGATTCCCTTCTACTCTCATAACCTCCTCTTCTGCCCAGATTCTCCCAAACCTCACCTTTTCATGATCATGACCTGCAGTATCTTCACATTTTCCTTCTTCTAACTATTTCAACTCTATGCCATTTTCTTTCCTTGAATTTTTTGACCCCATTTTCTGAACCCTTTGCCAAATAGAGCTATTTCTCTCCCTTCAAATTGTACTCCATGTTTCCGCTTACTAACTCTATTTCCAAATAGAATGTAAGTTTTTTGAAGGCAGGAACTATTCCATTCCTTCCCCCACCCCTCACATTTTATAGAGATGGATCATAGGGTTAAAGCTAAGAGGGATCTCAGAGGCCAACTACTAGTAACCTGCCTCCTCCCATCATCATTTTACAAATGAGGATACTGGACCAAATCATACAAGGAGTAAGGAGCAGATGCAGAATTTGAATTGAGATCCTCTGATTCAGAGCCAGCCTTTGTTCCACACCCCCACCTTCTTAATATGTGCTTAATTAGTGCTCCTTGAATGACTATTCCATCATAGTGATATGACACTTGGAAAGTGATGTCAATGGTTTGGGGTTGAAATGATGAACCTACTATTACTAGCTGTGTGATTCAGGATGAGTCACTTATTCTACTTGAGGTAGAGTTTAGTCCTCTAGAAAATAAGAGAATTGGACTAAATGATATATAAGGTCCTTTCAACTCTAAATCCTGTGGTCTCCTGGTTAACTATTCCAGATCTGCTAATGGAGGAGCATACAATTTTTCATGCTTTCAAAGGGGTGACATTAGAGAAAGGGAATTGTTCATAAATAGTATGTTTTTGCCAAAGCAACAGTAGGTCTTCGAAGTCAGCTCAATATCTTTCATTGGGAAAATGCCAAAAGTCAAGATCTTTGAGAGACTGTTACTTAATGTTAGAGTTAGGGTTGTTGAAAAGATGCTAATTGCAGACAACCCTTCATTATCTCATGTCACCAGTGGAAGGCGGACCCTACATAAGTGCCTAACAATTAGTGCATACATAAAAAGTAGGTGGTATTTGCACTTTGTAAAACAAATCCTTAATGATGCTGTTGGAAGACGTCCATATGGAGGGTGGTTTTGCTTTTTTTCCCCCTTTTGTTGTTGCCGCTGCTTCTGTTGTTTCTTCCCTATTTCCTATTCCCTGACTCAAAGATAAATGAAAGAGACACGTATGTGAGAAATGCAAATGAGATAATGGGCCTCAGATTTATGATAACTTAGTGAATTAAGGAGAGTAGCACTGCTTTGAGAGTGGAAGGAACACTGATGGACCTACTTTAATTTGCATGGAGACTTCTTTTTGATATTTGGAAGTGTCTGTCTGTAAGACCTGTGAACATGGAAGCCACTAGGATGTATTCGTTGGTGCAGGCTGGTCAGTCTCCTTCTCTGGTATTCAAAAGGGCAAATAGGTGAATGTGAGACTAAAGTAATTTAATTCTATGAAGACCAAGAGGATTGACTAGATTGTCTTTTCTAGCCTTATGTCAATAGGATCCTTTGTCTTCCTAGTATTATACCTTTCAGCTTATTAAACGCCTCTGGGCAATAAGAGCCCCAATATTATCATCTTCATGGTCCTGATCATACTAAATGGGCTCACTAATTTATTTTAACAAACAACAGCAGGTCCATCTTGTTTCTCTTTGGGCCAAATATCCTAGGATTGTCACCTAAAGCAGAAGTTCTTAACCTGGTGTCCATGAACTTAAAAAAAACCTAATATAATTAGTATTGTATATTAATTATATACATTGCAGTCCAATGTGTTTAGTTTTATATATTTGAAAACATTATTTGGAGAAAGAGTCCTTAGGATTTGCCAGACTGCCATAGGGGTAGATTAAGAATCTTTGCCCTAATGCTTTCTTCTCTCATCTTTCCCACTATCCCCTGGGTACAGACAGTTCTGGACATGTGTTTCCTTAATTCTGTGTAGCTGGGTATACAATAAAATCAGATATTTCTTTAGCCATTCCTCATATGTTTTGAACTGAGAAACAAGAAATAACTCTTCTCATGAGGGACAGGTATGGGGTCCCTGGTTTAGGCCATCTTTTCTGTGTGTAGGCATATGTACAGACTTTTATTTGCTTGTTGAGTATAAATTCTTCATCCTGATCTCAGCCTCAGGAACTCAATACCATCATGGCTAACTTGTGGTTAAAGCCTTGCTCAGAAGCAGGTTATTTACCTTAATTGGGGAGAGCATCTGTTAATGTTGCCTCCCTGCACATCACTAGAAGGGGGTTCACCTGTGCTGGCTCCTTTGTTGTCTCGTGAGGTTATTGAAAGCTCTTCATGTTACTTTCTCTCCAAGGCTATTTGTTTTTCTTTTTGGAATTATTTGAAGACTCAAGTGGGTATTCATACAAGTACTAAGAATTTGGCAAGGGCCATAAGGGCAGAGTAAAATGTGGATGATGTCACTTACCCAATATCATAGTATTGGAATTTGGAAACATTATAGGGTCCTAGATTTAGAAAGGGAAAGAATCATAGTGGTCATCACTAAAATTTGGAATGGTCAGATCTAGATCCTAGATCTAGAATGGGAAAATATCTTAGAAGTCATCTTGTCCAATCACTTTATTTTACAGATGAGGAAATTGAGGCTCAGAGAGATTAAGTCATATAGCCAAGGCAGTAGGGGAGGAAGAAGCCTTAAATATCTTCTAATCTAAACCTTTCACTTGGTAAATGAGGGAAATGAGATCCAAAACACTTAAAAGACTTGCTCATTATGTAGATTAGAAATAGTTGAGCTGAAATTTGAATGTAGACCTATGATGGCAAATGTCGTGCTATTTACACTATACTCTGCTGTCTTGTGATGAGAACGTTCTAAAGAATCCTAGGAAGCTTGACAAAGAAAGTTACATGTCAACTTGAAAGGCTTTTTCAAGTTAAATCAGTCTTCTGCCTCCCAGTCCCATGTAGGACAGTCAACCAACAATTATTGATTAATTGTTATGTGACAGGCACTGGGGATACAAAGGTAAAAGTGAAATATTCTCTCCCCTTAAGGAACTTACATTCCAATGGAGGAGATGATATTATACATAGAAGTATATTCATCATATATACCGGATGAATATAGGGTACATGTGTATAGGGGGGCATGGTGGTGGAGGAGGATATCAGTAAATGCTTAGAAAAGGTGAAACTTTTTTCTCTACTTTAAAAATGATTTGGCACCATGTAATTTGTACAGATTAGTTATCTGCAGGTCATTACTTGCTCCTCATGACTCAGTTGCCATTATGTTTTGGGAGATAGTAGTAAACAGCTATCATGTTTAAGCTTCAAAAGAAGAAAATGAATCATAAGCATGCTTGTCTTGAACTTTTGATAGTGGGACAAATAATTGAAGTAGCACTTGCTTCTACCCAGACAAGATGCCAGGTAGTTTTATGTTTATATTTAATGTCTCACTTACCCACTGAGTAAGTAATATGCACTATTACTGGTTAAACTGGGAAACAGGAAAAGGTGCTGTTTTTTTTTTCTGTCCTATTCTTGTGACCATCGAAGGCGATACATCTTCCTTTATCCCTACTGTGACCAAGGACTCTGTTCCATGGAAATGAAGGGAGGGAGATCTTATGACCTTTTGTGTAAGGGGATAGCATTCTCATGGAAGAGGCAAACCATCTCTGCATGGATCAAGATGAGAATACGGAAGGCAAAGGAGGAGGAGGAGGAGGTTGGTGATTCAGAGTTGGTGGTAAGGAAAGAGCAGGGCTTAGTGTGAATCAACTTCAAATGTAACAAATGCCATTCAAGAAAAAGGGCCACACTGTACCAGAAACTCCAAATACATGGGGTTTTACAGGGAAATTCTGGGAGTGGCATTCCCCACTGGGTTATTGCCAGTTAGGGGCATTCCATTAGAACTGGCAGATTCCCTTTAATTGCTGTAAGTATTCTCTTTGTTCAAGCTGCAGTAGCTTCTAATGCTTCTTGTTTATTCCAGATGCTAAAGGAGCTATGCCCTCTGGGAACCAGAGAGCTCAAAGCTATTTGTCTCCTTGTAGGGAAAAGAGGCTTAACAAATTACCAGGCACATCATTTGTGTAAGGAAATAGGACACTGATGTTAGTCTCTTGTTTGTCAGGGTTCCATGGACCGAGTCTTTCTATCCTTAACCCACATATCACTAAGCATGTGGTTAGAGCCCAGGATTTAGCTTCAGTTGTCAGATGGGCATTCATCCCAGAGAAAGTCATGGCCACCTTCTCTTATTAGTACCTAAGAGACCAACAGAAGCTATTTTCCCTTCCATTGGGTGCCCTGACACTGTTTAATTAATATCTGCCACATAACTAACTATTCTTAACCCTCCCCTGTCCCTACCCCCAAGCAACCTGAAGCCCATAGCTTCCTTCAGAAACTGGGCTATAGTCCTGATTTCTGCTCTTGTTTTTACCAAATTGGGAGTGTGACTTATAGTATAAGAAACTTACCAAATGCAAACAAGTAGATTCCCAGCTGGGCTCAGTGACTCATTACATTTCAGAAATCCCTGTTGAGGGGCATCTCTTGTTTTCTCCTTTTCTACTTTGATGGGTCTCAGGGAAACTTGAAAGGAAAAAGAATCAGAAGGAAAACAGTTTCAGGATGGTGCTGGTGCTGTCATTGAGGCTGAGGATTGGTTTATGACTGAGGCAGGACTAAGCCCCTGGATTCTTCGGTAGATGCCCTGTGGTTTGTGGTCATATTGGTGGGCTCTGCACAGACTTCAGAGACTAGGTTTTGCTCTCTAGAAGTTTCTTTTCTTTTCAATTCATGGAAAAAGAAGGCCTTGGATTTTCTTCCCTAACAGGCATGGGAAGAGGAAGAGGGACGATTTGGTTTAGAGACCATACTTCATTTTTCCTAACAAAAGACTTCCCAAAGGAGTCAAGGAGGAAGAGTGATTACTCAGATCTCATAGAGGAAGGAAGGTTCAGAAATGGAGGCAGGCATGTAGAGAGGAATCTGGAGATGGGAAAAGTACAATCAACCAGGACTAAAACAAACACAATTTCTTTGGGAGCATTTAGTTTTATACTTTGCTTTTGTTATTGAGAACAGTAGTAATGGCAGGGGGGTGGGGATATTCGCTTCTGTCTGCATTAACTCATTGGAGAGGCAAGCCTCATAAATATTACTAATCCCATTTTATGAAATGGGATTCTATGTTCCTCATCTATGGATGAGGAAACTGAGATCCAGAAATATTGTATCATATTGGGACCCTATAAGTAAAGAGAGGCAGGATCACAACATACAAAGAACTGGACTGGATGCTAAGGATAAAAAAAGAAAATAAAAGAATTCCTTCTTTCAAGGGTTTACATTCCACTGGGGTGTGTGTGTGTGTGTGTACAACATGTATAGAAGAAGAAGTAAATGAAAATATGTTCAAAGTCACCCGAAGTAATTTCATTAGGGACTTGCATGCCAATAATGTAGCAGGTGAGGGCAACCCTTATAGAGGAGGTAGGGCCAGATATTTATTTTGAAGGAACATAAAAGATCCTTCAAAGTGAAGGTGAGAAAGATGTTCATTACAGACCTCAGCTATCCTGTGGTAATACTGTTTTTGCACACAGTTATTTATATGTTGTCTTCCTCATTAGACTGACTATAAGAGCAGGGATTGCCTTTTTCCCTTTTCTGTGCCCCCAGTGCTTAGCACCAGTGCCTGGAACATAGCAAGCACTTAATGCTTGTCGACCACCTGATCTTTGTTTACATGACTGACTTGGTTCTCCTGGCCAGTGAGGAATAATGTGGTCAGTCATCTGCCTCCCCAACTTAGAAATCCTCAGTCTGCTCTTGGGGAAATGGTCATTGTGTCTGTTACCTTTTCACTCCACGCTTGTCTGTAAAGGGCCTGACTATCTAGAAATCCAGGAAGGGTGTGCTTTAGTTCCACTGCAGAGGTGAGTGTTGCTTTCTGGCAAATTTGCCTGTACGGGGCTGGATGTCGAACTGGGCAGTCGAGGAAATGAAGTTTTCAGAGTCATTGTGCTCTCTTTTTGTTCCTAACAAAGGTGGGGGGATACTGGATAAAGAACCTTCCATACCACAATAGATTTAATGATTCTGTTGGTTGCTTTTGATGATTTCTTTTTTTTTTTCCTTCTTTTTTCCCCCCCTTCCTTGTTATAAGATGTGGCTGTCTAGGACAAGGGCAGGAAGGTTGTGTTGGGAAATGAAAGTGATAGCAAAAAAAATCAGTAACAATTAAACAGTAAATTATCCTATAAATAAATTAATAATTAAAAGAGAAGCTAATGTTCTTGCAATGAGACAAACCCAAGACAGGAAAGTAGGACCTTCCTTAGTATAGGATCTAAAGCTTGTATTGGGAACACTGGACTCTCTGTAAGTCAAATACACCCTCATCCATCTGCCAAGGGTCTAGAAGAAGTGATGTGAAAAGTAATGATTTGCTCTTTGTCTTTTCTGTCCATCCCTCATGAGTTATTTTTACTTTTATTTTTGTTTTTGCTTTCTAGCAATATCCAAGTGGCTCAGCCCAATGTTTGTAGAACAGAGGTCAGAGCTAGTTTTAGGTAAGAGGGAGAAAGAGTAGGGGCTAAATAGAAAAAGCGGAAGAAAAATTTGGACCACCTATAATACTTTGAGGGGCCAGTTCCCATTTTTAAGGTCATGATGGTAGAACTTTTAACATTAGGAACACATAAGACATGAGAAGGATTCATCAATTCCTAGGTCCCTGGTAGGACAATGCATTCCTCTGCCGTGGTACCATGGAAAGAATTCTGGCTCTGGAGTTATGGGACTAGATGTCATAACCTCTGATGTGTACTTAGGCAAGTCACTTTGCTTTCCTGATCTTCGGTTACCTCATCTTTAATTGAGGGAGGCCAATGGCCTCTGGGGTCCTTTCCAGCTTTGTATGATTCTGATGGCCTGGAAACCTTGAATAAATTGGTCTTTTCCTGTGGTTCAAAAATAGGCATCAAGGAACTTCCATCTCAGTTTCAGTGGCCCAGGCCACCTCGTTAGCAAAATAGTCATATTGAAACATAATGACCAGTTGGCTAACGCTAGAAGCCCTCCCCCTGGGAGACAATAGGATTTTCCCGAACAAAATCTTTAGGAATACTGGTGATAAAGAGAACCCCAAACAGTGAATGGGTGTTTCCTCCCCAGTGTGTATTGCTTATTCACTGCCTTTTTCTTTTTCCTCTCTCTACAGGCAGTGGAAACCAACCTGGCTTCTAAGGACAGTCACTGGGTGTTTGTTAATGAGGTAAGAGAGTCCTTAGACTGCACAGCCCTGGCCTGGGTTTACTTCTCCTTTCCCCATTTAACCCTCAACATATTACTCTTGCTGGCATCAGGGCCCAGACACTCAAACATTGCCCCTGTAATGATGGGAGTAAAAGATTGAAAGCCTTTTTTTTTTTGTTTCCTCCAAATTAAACTACAGTTGGAAGTACTTACATATGTACATGCATGTATGTATGTATTTGTATGTGTGTATGTGTGTTTGTATGTATGTGTTTTGGGAGTAGGGGTGGGATTCTAACTACATCCAAGTAGTACTGTAGTCAGAATATCCAAGTCCCATGATTCTCTTTGGCAACCAGTGGCAGCAGCAGAGGACTTTGGATGTAGGTTTGATATTGATATCCATCTCTAGTATGTACTTTTACTACTTGCCTGTCTTCTGTAGAGCTGAGATTATCAGCAACTCCTAAATTAACTGATCAATTTCTAATAGCTTCATTCCATGAGAAGCTAGGTTTATTTCGGAGGTAATTCATCCTTTTATGATACATTGTTCTCTATTAGCTCAGGCTAAAATAGTTTAAAAGGATTGGGTTTTATTCTAATAATTGTGCAGATAGTATCAGGTAACAGTTTGCTTCCTGGGCCTACTTTTCAGAGCTTTCCTTACATAAATCCTCATCATATTAGATGCTCGTTTTATCTCGACCAGTCATAGACATTTAAAGTAACTATCCATTTACCTTGTGGCACTTTTATAGTATGTAACACTGTAATTAACAGAGGGGACATTGCATCCATCCTTCCCTTTAGTGAAGGGCTTCAGAGAACCACTTGCAACCTCCTAATCGTCTGATGTCTGATGGTCTGAGCTCCATCAGCTTCTCCCCAGGCCCCAAAGAACAGAATTCTCTTTGTTCTCAGAGACACCCTAAGTCACAGACCTGAGGCTGAGTTTTGTTTTTTGATGTTTCATTCAGATTGTGGAGGGACCCCTACAGAATCCCCCCATAACTCTTACAATTCTCACAATTGCTACTAAGCTATGAGGAGGAGGAGATATATTTTTAACAGCAGGCATTTTCACCTCTGATCTCTCCCTCTCTCTCTCTGTCTTTTCCTTAGTCTCTGTTTCTTTCTTTTTCTTTCCCCTTTACCTTTATCTCTCCTATTTCATCCATCTCTTTCTATCACTTGCTATTCCTTTCTCCTCTTCTCCCTCCTCTCTCTCTCTATCCTTTTCTCTCCTTCACTTCTTGTTTCTCTTTTTCTCACTCTCTTGTTCTCTCCCTCTCATTCTATTTCCATCTTCCTCCGACTCTCCTGCTCCCTCTTTCTCTGCCTCCCTTTATCTATCTCTTTCCCTTTCCTTCTCCTCTTTTATCTTATCCTTTTTTCTTTTCCCATTTCTCTCCTCTTCTTTCTCTCATCACTCCTTTATGTCCTGTCTTTATACTTATCCATTCAATATTAGGGCTTACCCCTCATTTGTTCCAAAGTAAGGTTTCCCTTGGTGTTCCATGAAGTAAGGCCCATTCATTTTGCCATATCCTGAAAAGCAGCCTCATCCTGACCAGAATAAACAGCTACATGTACACTCTGCATAACCACAAAAATTTGTCATTTCCAAAGTATGTGATGAAATAAAATCAGAGGAATATTTTGGACATTGCTGTAACTATAATTTTGGTGTCAGTGTCAGGCTTCACCAAATATATGCAGGGGAAACAATAGCACACATCATGAATATGTTCTCGAATTGAATTTTGAAGACAATTTAGTTGGGGGACAGAGAAATGCTGGGACATTATCACAAGGTGGGGAGACAGAGGACCTAGGGAACCTTGAAGCCACTACTAGGTAGCCAATAATTAGGGGTGTCAGACAGCAGGAAAGGGCTGGAACAATGTAGCTGTCTCAAGGTAAGGGTGTGTACCAAATGGGAGCTTCAAATTTCAACTATTTTTTTTTCTTGCCAACAAGGTGCTAATTCCAGTTTTTATCCTAAGATGTTGAAAGGATATAAATACTACAAACACCTCATAATTGTGTCGCCCTGGGACAAAGTGCCGCTCACTCATCATAGTTACACCTATGACAGCTTGAGTTCATTACAGGTTTATGAAAAGTAAAGAGAAGATATTCACCTGGAGGACACACTTAAAAGACCCCATTCATTCTCTAGTAGAGAGGGAGATGAAAACACATTGACTTCCCACAAACTTTGCTTGCCTTCATGTGAGAATAAATAACCTCTTCTGCTTCATTCAGACATTAGAGTAAGCTTCACGTCTTTCTGCAATTCCCTAATTGGCACCTAGGGCCAAATTCTGTCAGGAATGAAAAGATGCTGGTAACGCTCAGGTCACGCCAGGTACTAGTGAAATTTTGTGATCAAGGCGTTTATGTTGACTCAGTTACTGACAATTGTTGTTGATTATAAGACCTCCAAGAAATTGCTGATTATGTAACATATTTGACATTTAGGTTTATGACAAGAAGATGCAATGGTTAGTAGGCAGTATTGGCTGCACAGTGAATAGCACGCTATTTATGAAGTCAACACCGGCTTTTTATCCTTACTTAACAGTTTATTACCTATGTGATATTAGATACTCCAGTTAACATCACAGATGCTCAGTTGCCTCATCTGTAAAATGGGAACAATAATAGCCCTTTCCTCATAAGGTTGTTATGAAGGTCAAATTAGGTAATATATTAAAGGTAAATATCTTAAATATCAAATAAGGTAATAATTAATAAACCTCGGAAATCTTAGTGCATTATGTAAATGCCAGCTATCAATTAAGTGATGAATGTGTTCAGCTATACAAATTCACAAAAGCCATCAACACGAATGGGAAAGGTTTGCAATCTTCATTAGCCATACCAGTGAAATCATGGTCCGTTGGAGTATTGAAATAGAGTGCTATTCAGTAAATGCTTTTCTGTATAAAATCAACTATTTTTCTTAGAGACAGCTCCCTTCAGTATTAAACACAGACACGTTCTAAATAACCTGGACATATGTTTTACTCTCTTCTTCTATCACCATATGGCTCAAGTGGAAAATAATCTTCCTGTTATTATTAGTTGCTTTTTTCTATGACATCATCTTAGACTCTTTGCATTTATTAACCATGGAAATTTTCCATGATCATTAGCAGTAGACTAATAAGTTTCTGGTTTTCTTTCTGGATAATCCCAGATTAAAGCTAAACCCATGTTGGCAAGTATTCTTAATTCATTTTTCATTGCATAATGATTTTGGTTAGTAAGAACTAGGGCTTCATGATGTAATGTATTTCATAGTGACTATTACAGCCTGATTTTGTTTGAATAAGAACAGATATTGAAAGTATGAGAGTATGTGACCTCATATTTATCTAATCTCTCTATACATATAAGCATATGTATGCATAGCAACATACGACTACATATATGTATATGTGTGAATTACATGTGTATATACGTATACACCCATGTGTGTTTAGTTACATACACCCAAACTTATATCACTTGCTCTTATTCAAGCAAAATCATGCTAGAATAGTTGTGTGTGCATACACACATATATAATCTGTATGTGTATGTATGCATATGTATATACACATACATACACATACACACGCATATATACATACATACACACATAATTTCACTATATAACTGACACCACTACCCACTTTAGTCTTTTCCTTTCCCTTCCAGATCACTGGAAGACTATTCAAAGTTTAAACTACAAACTTTTTTTTTTGGTGTTGGCTAATTAATTTAGACCAGGATTCCTTAAATTGGGGTTTGTGAAAAAAAAAAAGCTTAATTTTACTATATTTCTTTTGATCCTATGTATTTTATGCATTTAAAAACATCATTACAAGAAGGGGTCAGTAGGAGTTCATCATACACACACACACACACACACACACACACACACACACACACACACACACAACCTGCAAAACAACAAAATAAAGCAAAACACTTGTTCTAAAACTTGTAAGGAAATGCCCTTTCTGACAGAAACAGAGAAACGATAGATTTATTCCCATCTGAAGAATTTACAGTCTTTGGGTTTGCTATTCTCACCTTCTTCTTCCCTTGCTAGATTATACCACAATATTGTCAAATTGAGATCTCCCAGTATCTTTCTACTGTCACCACCAGTCCTTACTTAGCCCAACCGGAAAGCACCCATACCATGTGTTGCCTTTAAGTATATAAGAGAAAGAAGTTGGACCTTTCAAATTAGCTTTGATGACATTTATGGAAAAGCATATTAATTTTTTTTAATAAAACCTACAATTTGTTGTTGGATATTCAAGAATTGTATCCTAAAATATCTATTATATAACCAAATCAACCAGCTTATGCTTCCCGTACTCTCTGCCATGATCCTTTCATAATTCAATCAGCTCACGACCTATTCATAACCCACTTCCCTCCATCTTTCTTTGGATACATACCTAATATATGTCTCACTCCCAAACTCACTTCGTGTTCTCATCCCCCATTCAAATTTGTCTTTCCTTATCATGATTTCCACCAAATTCCAGGGTCATCACTTCTGGCCACATTCAGCCCTATAGTTAATAGATTCCATCTTGATTCAGTGAGTCATAACTTAATGCTCCTTACTAAAACAAAAAATCCCCTGACACATTCCCAATACTCTTCTAATCCATCTCTGTCTCTATTTCTTCTTCTTCTTCTTCTTCTTCTTCTTCTTCTTCTTCTTCTTCTTCTTCTTCTTCTTCTTCTTCTTCTTCTTCTTCTTCTTCTTCTTCTTCTTCTTCTTCTTCTTCTTCTTTTTCTTCTTCTCCTTCTCCCCCTCCCTCCTCCTCCTGTCTCTCTCTTTCAACACCCTCTTGAAGATTTATGAGAATACATGAATAAGGGTTGCAATTTAAGAAGGCATGGATGAGTTATAATGTATACCATTAGAGCAAGTGTTTACATCATTGAGTTCACAAGTCCATTAAAGTGTCATATGATTTGGGCCATATCCAGAGTAAATGGATCAAACAAAAACAGTTATCAAACACTTTCTATACTCTGACACTGAGGATATAAGACAGGTACTGGCTTCAAGGATATTACATTTTAAAATGTGAGGAAAACATAAAAGAGTGGTGATCAGGGAATGGTGTTTGAGAAGTCATAAGGATGGCAAGTTTATCCATTTGGCAATCAACCCATGCATCCTTTACAGGAAAAAAAAATGATAGTACAATAGTATTGATTTGATTACTGAGCCCTGAGAAAGAAGTGGGAATGGGGTTGTGAGTTGGGGTGGGGCATAAAATAGCTGTAGAGATGCCCTGATTAGACTATTATATAGGATCTGAAGCATGTTGATGTAAACATTATATCTCCCTCTCTAATTCACAGCTCTCTTACTGATTTAAAATGTGAATTTCATTAATCTCTTGATAGTGGTGAGGAAAGGGTCCTGGAAGAGAGGATTTTGAGGAATGATTCATAAGGGGAAAAGGGGACACACATGGTCATCAGGAAGAATGCTGAAAACATTCTCAAAAATAATTGCAAAGAGTAGGATCTCAATAAATAACCAAAGAGTGACTTTAAAAAAGACATTATTTCCAATATTGTAACATTCACAAATCTGAATACATCTGATTAATCTGCAGTTGGCCACAATTTATGTGCCATAGCCATCCTCGATATTTGGAAAAAAGAAGTGGCACATTTTTATTACAAATTGCAATTTTCCTACTAATTTCTGTCATTTTATTTAATAACACTTATTCATACACTATGAAAAATGCATAAGAATATTTGAAAAGAAAAAAAGAAAACCAGTTGTCATACTCATAGTGTACCATCCGTAGTTCTTCTGACACCACACATAGGAAAATGGCCAGGTATATTGAGGTGGGCTGAGTTTTCAGGTAACAGGTTGTTGCTACCTTTGCTCCACAGTGTGGCATCTGACATATTTGCTGGATACTCCCTCCCCTTTCCTGACATCATTTTAAATGCCTTTCAAGTCACACTTTATTGAAATTTTCCTTTCATTAAGTCATGGTAATGTCCATGAAACCATTTCTGATTATGAATCAAAATTTATTGGCTCTTGGTTTATTTTTCTTCCCTGTGCCATCTGAAGAGAGAAGAGAAACAGGATCGGTTTTCTATTATTTGAAGAAAAAAGCCAGCCCGCTGTGAGGCATACTCTGATTCTTATCAGTGTGACTGGAGCCCACACACCAGTTCCTTAGAGGAGTGATGGAAGCTTGGTGGTAATGACTATGTCCAGTGCTGGTTCTGATGGTGAAATAGTTCCTGTCTTCAAGGAAGTTTCATTCCAGCAAGAGAGACAAGGCATACACTTCTAGTAAAATGCCAACAATATATCAAATAAGTACAAATTAATTTTGGGAGGAGACACTATATGGGACTTCATAATCTGAAGTGAGTTAACTTTTATTTTTAAATATATATTTTGATAACTATTTCAATATAACCAGTTTCCTTTGTAAGCCTTTGTATTACACTACATTCATTTTAAAAGACTTGGAGAAAGGGACCATAGACATCACCAGACTGCCAAAATGATCTGTGATAAAAAAAAAAAAAAGGCTAAGAATGCCTCCACTAGCAGCTAGAGACATCAGGAAAGGGTTTTTGTAGGAGGTGGTGCTGGAGCTGAGCTTTGTAGTGGTCTAGGGATTCAAAAAAGAATCATAGTGAGGGCCTGGTGTGTTCTGAATCACCTTGCCTGAGAGTGTGTAAAAGTCTCCTAATATCTTAGAAAACTGGCAATCCAAGAGCACACAGACAGATGGCAACATGGAGTTATGCCCATTTGTTATTCTCATCAAAATTAGAACTACCATTTTTTTTCATTCATTCATCCATTCATCCATCTATGCCCCCTCCCTTTTTTTTTTCTATTTCCTACCGACAGATACAAAATTCATTCCTTCGCAAAGCTGCTGGTCCCACTGTTGTGAATGTACTCAAATGTACTTTAGTAAGCTGGCACCATGCTTAAATGACATTTGTTGTCCTAATTACTGAGGTTTTACTCTCTTGCAGGTATTATTATGCGTAAGGAATTTTTTTTTTAAGGAAATACTTCAGCCAATTTAGCATCTCTCAGGGTAGGGTCTGTACTGCTGCACAGATGTCAGTGTTAGAGTAGGGAGGGCTAAGAGAGAAGGTACCATTTCTCTAAGGGAAAAGAGTTAGCTCTCTAAACCTTAATCTAGAAAGCACAAGGATTCGCTTGATTAAATGACAGCACATCTCTTCCTAATGACGGTGCAGGGGGATTAGGCCAAGTCTCTTCTAGCAAATTATAATAAGATATATCTGATATAACAAAAGATAGAAGTCTGATATAACAAGGTTTGCCTTCTGCCTTTTCTTGCTGAAACTTATGTTTTTAGGGAACATGATTGGACTCTCTTCACCCAGATCCATGT
The DNA here is from genome assembly GCF_003287225.1 of Phascolarctos cinereus. Taxonomy (NCBI): domain Eukaryota; kingdom Metazoa; phylum Chordata; class Mammalia; order Diprotodontia; family Phascolarctidae; genus Phascolarctos; species Phascolarctos cinereus. The sequence goes on from NW_027555736.1 coordinate 38,242,806, forward strand.
AACTAATTATAAGCTGTGTTTGGAAGATGTTCTCCGATAGTTACTTTCCATCTTTGTTCTCACTAACAGAGTTATCTGCTTGATTGCTTGAGTGAGAACCTACGTATTAGCATAAAGGCCTCAAACTCCTTATTGTGGCTTCCTTCACTGCCATTCCTGTGAGGTTGTTACTGCTTTAGTGCTTGGTTGATCAACTTGTTTCTGTCATAGGAAGTCTAGGTCACTGGCTTCATTTCCAGTCACCTTAGAAATCTTCGCCAGGGAAAGTGGCTCAGAAAGAGCCATCACTGTTGTCCTGGCTTCAGACTCCATGCTTTTTGACATGAGTCAGTCGTGCCCGAAAAGTACACTGTCGTCTTACAGAGTTTTGACAGAATGATCCCCAGCAAAAGCAGCCCTGACACCCTCGGTGCTTTAAAAATAGATTTAATTACAACGCGTGGCAAACGTGTCTGAAAACTAAAGGTTAGTTCCTCTACCTGAAGGCAGTTTCATCCATTGCTTTTCCAGCAAATGGATCCTTGGTTGATTCAGATAAACCTGCCACATTCAATCAAATGCACTAGAAAGGCTTTATTAGCACCCTACCATACCCTGTCATTACACCTTCTTTGCCAGTCTGGATAATTATTATACTTGGTACAGAAGTGAGAACAGAATCAGATACACATGGGGTAGAGAATAACAACAACCAAAGGGCTTGCCATATGATAACCTGCTGAGGTTGATGGGATGGGTATTGTTATTATCTTCATTTTGCAGTGATTCAAGGAGGACAAGTCCCATATCCGTAGGTCACATACATAGTAACTGAGTTGACTGCAAACCCATTAGTGTGATATGGCATGCAACAATGGTAATGTAGTCTTAAGAGTCATTTTTCTAGGTTAAGAGAGGTCATAGTCCAGCTGTGCTCTGCCCTGGTCAGACGACATCTAGTGTTTTGAGCTCTTTCTTGGACATTGCATCTTAGGAAAGCTATTGAGGAGTTGGAAACTATAAAAAAGAGAGCAACAAGAAGGATGAAGGAGCCTGGGGCCATGACATACAGAGATTGGTTAAAGCAACTGAGGCTTCAGAAGAGAAGACCTAGAGGAAAATGAACGTATGATTACTGCCTTCTTGTATTTAGGAAACTGAAATGTGGAAGAGGAAATAGGCTAATTATGTTTGTTCCCAGACAAGAGAATCAGAATCAATGGATGGAAATTACATAGAAGATAATTTAAGCTCAATGTCATGGGGAAATACAATTATCCCCACCCCATCCCCCATCTTGACACATGCATGCTTGTGCATGTTCTTCTTGGAAATGTTTAAAAACAGACAGATTCTTGTTTAGACTACTGAGGTCTCTTCCATCTTCCCATGTCTGGAATTCTGTGCCAAAATCAAAATTTTAATTCGGACTCTTTCTACCAAGTTTACAAATTTGGAAAAGAGGGTGGATGCATGGGTCCTTTGGTGTAAATCCAAAAGGCATATTTTCAAATGCCAAGACAAAAGTAAATAAAACAATGATAGAAGCCAGGGAAAGATTCCTAGGAGACATTCCTGAAGTGTTTTATTCTCAGTTCAGCTTTTCAAACTATACTGATTTTGGTCCCATTTTACCTCCTTTTGGGGCTTGTCGAGGAGGTAAAGTCGAGCAGTAGAGAAAGTACAGAGTTTACACTTGCTGGACCTAGGATCAAAGTCTGCCTTTGACATTTAATGGCTATGTGGTATTGAACCATTCATTTAACTTTGTTGGAACTCAGTTTCCTCACCTATAAAATGTGTGTCTGGGGAAGGCATCTGATGTCCCTTTGAGCTCTAGACCTATGATCCTATGAGCTATTGGGTAGAGCTATGCTACTTTTTTATATTTAGCTGATTGAAAAATCCCAAACCAATATCATTCTGTTCCAAAGAATAGGAGAGAATTCTTTAACTTCTCTGCTTCACTACCTTAAATAATTGGGTCCCAAGATTCATTTGCAGCAGATAAAGTAGTTTGTGAGCTACTAAAGCTTGAAAAACCCAAGGTTCACAGAAAAGTTGAAAACCATTCTGTGCATTCAGCACAGGTCAGTTCTCACCCATCCCTAAGAAATGCTCTCTCCTAAATCTGTATCCACCAAAACTCCCTCCCCGACTCCTTTCCTCTACTGCAGCTTTCTCAATATTCTCCCCAATGCTCTTTCACTTGAAAGCATGCTTTCCTTCCTCAAGTTTCCAGGAATATTCGGTTCAGATCTCTCTCCTGCTACTACTATTACACTCCCCAAATAAGAAACATACAATTGCACAATCACAATATTTTTGATTTGGAAAATATATTAATGGTCATCCAATCCGCACTAAAAATAGTTCGTACAATGCTATACCCAACAAGTAGTAACTTGGCTGTTATGTCCAATGATGCGGAATCAACTACCCTCCAAAAATCCATTCTACTGGAGGATAGCTCCACTTTTGGGGATCCTCCCACCATACCTAGCCTAGTTTTGAAATTTTCACCCATTATTCCTTATGATGACCTCTGGTATCTACTCTGTTTTTTCATGTGATAGCCACCTTCCATATGTATAAAAATAATTATCCTGTTCCCACTGAATCTTCTCTTCTTGAGACCAGTAGTCTCCAAAAGTGTTTGAACAAAAGCTGCTATCAGTATTTTTTTTGTAAACATGGACCTATATTATATGTATATTTATTCATTTATAAATGTAAATCATAAAAATAGAAATAAAAATAGATGTGATAATGATGAAATTATATTTTTTCCTAGAGGAAACAGTAAGTCATGGGTGTTTATTGAGTAGCCACCCCTGAGCTTTTGGAAATCACTTTGGCCACAGTGTGGAAGATGGATTAGAATGAGGAGAGATAAAAGGCATGGTGGTCAACTAGAAGGCTAATACAGTAGTTCAGGAAGAAGGTGATCAGAATGGTAGCTATGTGACTAGAGAAAGGGAGACAAATGGAAAAATAGATGTGGAAGTAGAAATTAAAGGGTATGGTAACTCATTGGATAGGTGAGGTGAGGATGACCTGAGGAATTGAGGATGATGCCAAAGTTATGAACTTCAGTAACTGGGAGAATGGTAGTGCCTTGACATTAATAAGAAAGATTAGAAAAAGGTGAGTTTAAAGGTAAAGGTAATGTTATACAATCTGTGACTGGTAGTAACTCATCATACATATTTGATTTGTTCTACTCACTCTGTCCTCCCCACAACAACATTGGAGGAGATGGGGATTTTATTCACCAGTTATGGATCCAAAGAGTAGAACTCACTTTCTGAGGGGTAGCTGCCACAATTAAAAATCAATCACTAGAAGGCAGGGAGGAGTGGAATGTTCTACTGGCAATTTTACAGCTACTGTTGTGGTCTTCTCAGTAGCACTGCAATTATAACTACTCCAAGGTACTGACTCTTAGCTCAGAAGAGAGAAGGTCAGGAACTTATGCTGTGGACACAGGGGTCAGAATTGAGGTATCTTAGGTGATAAGGTAGGTTTGGTTGACTACTGTGATTGCTCACAAATGTCTACCTTGGGGAGGATAGGATTTGCCTCATGTTTTTCAGTCTTTGATTGATTACACAGTTCTAGGGTGGAGGTCACAATCCTCTTGGGCTAATGGCATGGCTGTACTACCTTTCTGTGTTCTTTCTTTGAGCAAAACTGTCCTAGACTAACCATTCCAAATTGATTTTCATATGGCCTAAAGTCAAAGCTCTTTAATATCTTATTGTTGTTGAATTATTTCAGTTGTGGTCAACTTTTTTTTTAACCCCATTTGAGGTTTTCTTGGCAGAGACACTGGAGTGGTTTGCCATGTCTTTCTCCAGCTCATTTTATAGATGAAGAAACTGAGGCATATGGGATTAAATGACTCGCCTAGGGTCACACAGCTAGGAAGCATCTGAGGTCAGATTTTTAACTCAGAAAGATGTCTTCCTGACTCCAGGCCCAGAGCTGTATCCACTGCATCATCTAGCTTCCCCTTCCCTATCCTACTTGCCCATAACTGTATACTCTATTTCGCTTCTATTGGATTGTAAGCTCTATGAGAATGAGAATGGTATCTTTTTTTTCCCTTTGTGAACTAAAAACCTAGCAGAAGAGACATTACTGGATTGTTTGTCATGCTTTGAATTAATATGAACAATTCTTGCCCACTCTGGAGATAGAGCAACTCAGGAAAGAAAAAAAAAACAAACCAGGAAACTAGGCAACCAAACCAAGAGACCAGGAAATCAGGAAACCACAGTAGTAAACACTTCCATTTTGCTAAAGAATTAGATGGAGAGCTTCCCTCCCAATGGCACCATTGAGCAAAATCTCCCACTGTCCCCAGATGCCAGAGGTATTTGCAGTGGCATTGTGGAAGCAACAATTGGAGTTTAAGAGAATGGGATTTAATGTCATTGGCATAAGTTGGTCTTGACATAAGTGTCAAAGTGTGACCTGGGCCAAATCATGTAAGTTCTTTGGGCTTTAGATTTCTTCCACTGTAAAATAAGAGAGTTGGGGTAGTAGATCCCTATTCAAATTCCTCCTGGCCCTAAATCTTGGATCTTGTGATTTCAGTGAAAAGCTGTGGTTATGCATGTTTTTATGGGATGTAAAGGGCATAAGAAATGTAGAGATTATTTAGTCCAATGTATTTACTTTCAGAAAAATTAAGCATTTCTTAAGAAAGTATCATTTCCAGGCCCTGAGGATACAAACAGAGAAGGCACAATTCCTGCCCTCAAAGTGCTTCCATTCTCCTTTAAAAAAAATTAGATGTCCAGTGATTTCCAAACTCTTACCATGGTTGATGCCACAACTCACCATACCCAGGGGGAAAATCATTTTAACACAACTCTCATACTGCCAGTGTAGCATGTAATTTTGGCCTATACATAAGAGAATCCTTATCTGAGAAAGACCTTCAAGGCTTCTTTTTTTTTTCCCCTAGCAAGTCAAATGGTATCAGTAAACAATAAACAGTGAGCTTTGCTATTTTCTACACATCTCAGTCCATTGTGCTACCATAAAATGTGGTTTGCCATAGAAAATCCCCTGTGACTCACAAAGTGGAAATAGGTCAGATACGGAGCTAGGTGGGGGTAGGGTGGGGGTGCTGAGGCTTAGGATTCTTTCTGCTGGGCCATGTTGACCTTCTTCACTGTATTTTAAATAGGAACTTTACACTGAGCTTCTTACAGTATAGGATGCTGAACATAAGTATAGCTGCTTAAATACCTTGGGGACACGTTTATTACAGATAAAAATCTAGGTTTGCAGTAATGAAGTCAGAAATGAATTGCTGGAAGCTCATAGCAACGGGAATAATCAGCTCTGGGCAGGTAACCTGATCTGATAGAAAATGAAACTGATGGGTTTAGGGAATGAAGGAGAGCTTGGCCTCCCTCAAGGGCATGGGCAGAGGAAAGCTTTTGCCCCAAGCACAAGGAAGCAAGAATTATCAAGTTAAACTGTCCCTAGAGAGATGGTCTGCAATCCAGAGGACTGCAGAGATCTGGAGTGAGGCATGGAGAAAAATAGGGCTTTACAAACACAGGATGAAGCAGAATTCCAATTTCTTCACCTTCAATATAAGCAGGTAGAAAGGTATATCTAAAAGAAGAAAGGAATAATGAATGCATAAATAAATGTATGAAGGGGAAAAAGAGAGGAAAGAAGCAAGGAATAAAAAAATTCTGGGAACTATACAAGAAACAGATGAAGGAAGGGAGGGAGAAATGAAGAAAAGGAGGAAATAATTAAGGAAGAGAAGGGAAGGGAAGAAAGGAGAGAGAGAAAGAGAGGAAATAATGGAGATAAAGGAAAATGGTTGGGGAGGAAAGAAGGAAAGAAGGAAGGAAGGGAGGAAGGAAAGGGAAATGGAGGAAAAAAGGAAGGAAAGCATGAAGGAAGTAAGAAAGGAAAAATGGAGAAAAAGGAAAGCAGGAAGGAAGGCAGGAAGGAAGGAAGAAAAGGAAAGAAGGGAAAGGAGAGAAGGAAGGAAGGAAGGGAAGGAAGGAAACAAGGAAGAAGGAAAGGAAGAGAGGATCATTTTTTTTCTCCCAAAGAAGGATACCTGTTCTTTTAGAAAGTTAAGAAATAGGAGGTAAATTACATCATCTCTTTACTGGGGATTCAGTGGAGGTTAGTGAGAGGAGTTTCTTAGAAACTTCTGGACATGTTGGTAGGGATCTGTTTGATTTGAAATGCTGATAAAGCTTTCAGGTTTTCATGGAAAACATTGTTTTGTTGTTTTCCTATTGTTGTCTAACTTCACAGTGCTAGAAGGGATGTTAGAGATAGACTGTATAGAAGGAACAGCAAAATATGCAATGTGAATGAGAAGGACATAAATCTGGTATCATTAAAAATTGTCACTGGTTTCCAAATGATGTCAGAGGTGTTACGAAGCCTGTCCTCCTCAAATCAAGGGCCATCTTCAATAGTTGCTGACAGAACATCATGTTAATTTCTTTTCTCTTCAATGACCTGTATGTGTGGTAGCTAAAGTCACTGTGAGTGAAGTGAGGGCTCTGCGTGTGTGTGTGTGTCTGATTGCACTAATTTTGCTATTTTACACAAAATAGGAATGGCTTTATTTCCTAGGACCAATAACATAAATTCTTCATAATTAAAATAATAGCTTGCTTTGGTATGCTATGGTAGCACAATGGACTATTGCTTTCCAGTTCCTTTCATATGCCTTAATATCTACTGTGTGCTTCTCAACACTTCTGTTAAGTTGTCAGTGCTAATATTATTCCAATTTTATGTATGAAGAAACAAGATCAGAGCAGTGAAGAGACCTGCTGATTAAAAACACCAAACACACAAATAGAGAGTAATAGGCCAACTCTGAAAAGCTGTAGTACTCAGAGCCGAAGAGCATCATGATGCTTCTGCTGTACTTGGCTCCATTCGGACCAGAGCTGAAATGTTATGTTGCATTCTGGGTATTAGGAAAGTGGGAGAATGCCAAGTGGAGGACAGCCAGGATGATGAAGGCACTCAAGATCAGGTCATAAGATTGAAGGTACTAGGGATGATGAGTTATAAGTAAAAATGGGGGGCGGGGCATGCGGAGTGGACATGGGGACCATGATGACTGTTTACCTGTACTTGAAGGATTGATATAAGGACTTATCCTTTTTCTGCTTGGGATGGCACTAAAGCTTAGGCTTGATCTTCCCCACTTCCCCCGACAAACAGACACCTCTCAGAGTCTCCATTGCTTCTGTCTGGCATCAAGTACAAAGTTCTCTACCTTGCATTTAAATCTCTCTACAACCTGACTCTTTGATACTTTTCAAGTCTTCTCATACCTCCCTCCCATCCTGACCCTCGGCAATATTTGTCAATCCTTGAACATGACTTCTCATCTTTTACAATATCACTATGGACTAGATTTAGAGCATTTGTGGTGTAGTGACTTGGAGTCATGAAGACTTGTGTTTGAACTCAGTATCAGACACTTGCTAGGTCTGTGACCCTGGGCAAATCACTTAACCCCTCTTGGCCTCAACTATTTATTCTATAAATTGAGGGAGTGAGACTTGATAACCTATGAAGTACCCTTTAATTCTAAATCTTATGATGCATGAAGAAATGCAAGTTGAATGATAGTAAAGATGGATGAGATGAAGATTGATTGGATGACTGGATGTAAAAGATTTATGATTGATGGGTCCATGCCAACCAGGACACAATTCTCTAGAGAAATGTTTATATATGAGGCCTTGGCTCTGTCATGGCCAATATTTTTAAATCAGTTGACTGGAGGAAGTTACAAGTGGTTTTAGCTTGTTTTCAGATTTGCAGATGATGTAAAGGTTGAAAAGGTAACAAACTTTTGGAAGGACATAATCCAAAGAAGCCCCCAGAATTATAGGCCATTAGGCTGAAGAGAAAAAGACAGTATTTAGCAATGTGGAATTAAGGATAAATGCAAAGTCTTGCACTTGGCTTCCAAAAATCAAACACATAGCTCCAGCCTAAAAAAATGGTAGTATTTAACAGTTCAGAAGATAAGAGATTTATTTTGTTTTAAGTGGACTACAATTTGAATATCAATCAATAGCGTGATATTGTAAAGCTGTACTCTCTCTCTCTCTCTCTCTCTCTCTCTCTCTTTTTAAATTGATTTTATTTTTACTTATGGAATAAAACAAACATTTCCATAACATAGCAAAATAAGAAAAAAAGATGATTGCACACAAAACTGCAAATTTACTATGCATAACTTGCTCTTCTTTTTAAATGTATAACAAAGTTATCATGCAAATATCTTTTTTCCTTTCTTTTTCTTCCCTCCCCCTTCCCTGCCCTAGAGAGGATCACCTAGACTAGACACAAATAGGTGCATGTGTGTGTGTGTGTGAGTGCGCATATATACATATATATGTATGTATGTGTGTGTATATGTATGTATGTATGTATACATACACATATGTTATACATACTTATATTTATCAGTTATTTCTCTGGATGCAGGTAGTATCTTTCTTTGTATGTCCTTTATAGTTAATTTGGGTATTTATAATAGTCAAAATAACATATTTGCTCAAAGTCATTCTTAAACCAATATTGCAGTTACTATACAATGTTCTTTTGGTTCTGCTTATTTCACTTTGATCATTTCATGCAAGTCTTTCCATGTTTTTCCAAGATCATTGAGCTCATCATTTCTTAACAGTGCAGTAGTATTCCATCAGAATCATATACCGCAACTTGTTCAGCCATTCCTTAGTTGATGGGCATTCCTGAAATTTCCAGTTCTTTCCTACCACAAAGAGATATGCTATAAATATTTTAGAACATACAGGTTCTTTTCCTTTTCCCCTAATCATCTTATCTTGATTGAATTGAGAGAAACGTAATGAATGCCTAGAATCAAGGAGTTGATTGCCCTTCTGTATTAGTCAACAACCTGGGTATTATTTGAATTTCTGAGATCCATCTTTTTTTAAGAAAATCTTTGACAAGATGGATTGTGTATAGGGGAGGGCCAGAGAAATGTGAAAGAGCTTGAATCCTCATCTCATGAGAAAGATTTTGAAAGTTCTAGGGCTATTTCACCTAGAGCAAAGAAAACTTTGGGAGACATGGTCCACGTTTCATATATTCAAAGGACTGTCATGTGACAGAGGAATTAAACTGGTTTTACATGGTCTTAGTGCTAATAGGGAGCAACAGGTGGAAAGTGCGGATGAACAGAGTTGAGACAGTTATGAAAACAAACAAAAACAAATCAACCAACTTCCTAACAAGTAGAGCTGTTTCTAAGTGGAATGAGTTGCCTTGTATCCTTTTGGATTTTCAGTTGCCAGTAGTCTTCAAGAACGGGATGGATGGGCTCTTGTTTGGTGGGTATCTTAGAGGGGACTATTGATCAGATTAGGGTTGGATCAGATCATAACTGAAGTATTTTCTAGCTTTGAGATTCAGTACCAAGCCTAATATTTTCATGAGTTTTTCCCCCTCAGCAGACAGAGGGAAACGGTCAGGTCACATATATAAAGGGAGATATATATTAGTTTTTCCACAGTAGATAATTACTATTAATAGGGCCCTTTCCAGTTCTTTGTCTCTTTTGGCCTAATTCAAATGCAAGGGCCATAATGGGTTAATATTCACTATGTAAACTTTCTGATTTGTATTTATGAACCCTGTCACTCTAGGCCTTTTGGTTATTCAGTTTCATCTTCAAATTTTCCCTGGGACAAATTTCAGTAACATCTTAAGTCTTTAAATTACAAATGCAATTAAAAATCATAATTTCCTGTCATTTCCTCTAGGGATAAAAAAAAAAAGATGAGGTGTTAATAGGAGATCCAATACTCTCATTTTGCAAGTAGAGGAGAGAGTTGAGCATAAATGCAAGTAGATTTGAATCTTCCCAAGAGCCAAACAACTTGCTATTGCAAAGAAAATAATTAAAGTGGTTTGTAAGGAGTGCTATGAAGGATCAGTCCTGATTATATTTATTTTTTTCTTTATGAATATCTGCCTAGAGAGCCAGCCTCATTTTCATAATAATAATCTGAAATTTATATGGTTCTTTCAGTTTTGCAAAGCACCTGTGTAGCTCCAGTGGGTGGCTCTGTGGGTGGTATTCAATTAATTCTGATCCCTCCTCTTTTCTGAAAGGGGTGGAGTTGAATTGCACCCAGGCCTCACCTGTCTACACCCTGCCCTCCTTTCCTTGTCATATCAGCAGTTAAAATTTTAATCAACAACACCCTGTTATAAATGCTTGGTGTAACATAATGACCCTCAGGTCCACATGGTCCCTTTCTTTGCTATTTTGTGGAGTTCATACTGGTTAGTAATATAGTCATAATAACTCATATACCCCCATTAGGAAAATCTGTAACTTCAGACAGAGATCTGGCTCTCTATCTGAATTTAAATTTTGTGTACTCCCAGATAACTCCTTTAAAAATAATTTGAGGCAAAACCAGGGTATAGGGAATGCTAAGTAACAGGGTACCTGTTACTAGACAAGCACAAGTAGAGGAAATTGGGAAAGAGTAATACAGGGGTGGGGAACCTGCAGCCTCAAGGTCACATGTGGCCCTCTAGGTCTTCAAGTGAGGACTTTTGATTGAGTCCAAGTTTTACAGAACAAATCCTTTTATTAAGAGGATTTGTTCTGTGAAGTTTGGATTCAGTCAAAGGACCATGCCTGAGGACCTAGAGGGCCACATGTGGCCTCGAGGCCTCAGGTTCATCACCCCTGAAGTAGTTGTTTCAGAACTTCTTACATTCCTTAATGACACAATTAAACTTAGCAGCTTTAGTCTAAATTTTCTGTTCTAAGACACAACATGCCTACAGTCAATAAGTATACATTTAGTACCTACTATGTGTCAGGCCCTATGCTAAACACCAAAGACACAACAGAGATACAGGTTGCCCCTGAGATGCTCACACCTAATGGGGAGATAAATAGAAATAACTATGTACAAATAAAACATAAATGCTGTGAAGGGAGATAGTCTCAGAGAGAAAGCACTAGCATTAAGGAAGACCAAGAAGGTAAAGGGAAAAGGGAAAGGAAAACATAAGGGATTCAGTAGAGCTGAACTGTTTACATCCTTACATGGAAAGACAATGCTTGTAATTCTTAAAAAAATTACCACTAAGAGTACAGCTAAAAGGAATATACACAGACAAAGGGTAAGAGTATAAAGTGAATTTGAGGGAATTACATAAAAATAATTAAGAGATGAGAAAGAGGAGTAAACTTGGTACAAAAGGAAAGAAGAGGTAGAGTGGGGTAAATTATTTCAAATGAACAGGTGTGAAAAACCTATTGCAGTGGAGAGAAAGATTGGAGGATGCGTGATGGGTATCAGTGGAACCTTACTCTCATCAATATTGGCTCAACGATAAATAATATACACAATCAACTGAATATTAGCTATGAGGAAACTTAGCCATGAGGAAAGAAGGAGGGGAGGACATTAACTAGAAGGGTGGGAGGTGGGGGAACTGACAGAAGAGAGGGCAGACAAGAAGAGGTGATAGCCAGAAGCAAAACACTGCTGAGGACGGAAAGGGTGAAAGGAGATAGAAGACAAACAGGAGGAAAAATAGGATGGAGGTAAATACACAGTTAGTATCTTAACTGTGAATGTGAATGGGTTGAACTCTCCCATAAAATGAAAGCTCATAGCAGAGTGGATCTAAGCCCAGAATCCTACAAAAGGTTGTTGACAAGCACACTTGAAACAGAGAGACACACAGAGTAAAGGCAAGGGGCTGGAGCAGAATCTATTATGCTTCAGCTGAAGTTAAAAAAAAAAAAGGAGGGGTAGCAAACCTGATCTGAGACAAAACAAAAGCAAAAAATAGGCCTAATAAAATGACAATAGGTAGGTACAATGGACAATGAAGTAAAATCAGTACTAATCATATACACAGCAAGTGATATAGCATCCAAATTCTTAAAGGAAAAGTTAAGTGAGTTACAGGATTATGACCAAATAAGAGACAAAGAACATTACAAAATGTAAAATAGATAATTTTGATTATACTAAGTTAGAAAGCTTTTGCACCAAGAAAACCAATGCAACCAAGATTAGCAGGAAAGCACAAAGCTGAGAAACAATCTTTATACCAAATGTCTTTGATAAAGGCCTCATTTCTCAAATATATTTCTCAAATTGAGTGAAATTTATAAGAATATAAGCCCTTCTCCAATTGATAATTGGTCAAAGGATATGAACTGGCAGTTTTCAGATGAAGAAATCGAAGTTATCTATAGGCATATGAAGCAGTGCACTAAATCACTTTCAATTAGAGAAATGCAAATTAAAACAACTCTGAGGTGATAGGTCACCTCACACCTATCAGATTAACTAATATGACCAAAAAAGAAAAAAGAAAGAAAAATGATAAATGCTGGAGAGGATGTGGGAAAATTGGGACACAAATGCACTGTTGGTGGAGTTGTGAACTAATTTTGTCCATTCTGGACAGCAATTTGGAGCTATGCCCAAAGGACAACCAAACTATGTATACCTTTTGAGCCAGCAATACCACTACTAGATCTGTATCCCAAAGAGATTGTAAAAAAGAAAGGACCCACATGTCCAAAAATATTCATAGCAGCTCTTTTTGTGGTGGCAAAGAACTGGAAATTGAGAGGATGCTCTTCATTTGAGGAATCTGAACAAGTTGTGGCATATGAATGTAATGGAATATTCTTATGCAATAGGAAATGACAAGCAGGCAGATTTCAGAAAAACCTGGACAATCTTGTATGAACTCATCCAAAGTGAAATGAGCAGAAGCAGGAAAACATTGTACACAGTATCAGCAACATTGTGTGGTGGCCAACTATGAATGACTCAGCTTTTCTCAGCTATGCAATGATTCAAGACAAGTACAAAGGACTCATGAAGAAAAATGCTATCCAGATCCAGATAAAGAGCAGATAGACTCTGAATGTAGATCAAAGTATACTTTTTTATTTACTTCATTCTTTTTTCATATTTTTTTCCCTTTTGATCTGTTTGTTCTTTTACAACTGTGACTAATATGGAAATATGTTTTACATGATACCACATGTATAACCTATATCTAATGCCTATCATTTCAAGAAGAAATGAGGTGAGAGAGGGAGGGGAAAAAATTTGGAACTCAAAATCTTATCTTTCCTTTTTTAAAAAAATATTTATTTTTAGTTTTAGTTTTCAACATTCACTTTTGTAACATTTTGACATCTAAGTTCTCCCCAAGATGCCATGCAATCTGATATCAGCTCTGCATGTATTATTATATTAAACACATTTCCACATTAGTCATGCTGTGAAAGAAGAATCAGAACAACAGGGAAAAGCCAGGAAAAAGAAAAAAAAAATAGTATATTTTGATATGCATTCGCGCTCCATAGTTCTTTCTCTGGATGTGGATAGCATTTTCTATCACAAGTCTTTTGGAATTGTCTTAGGTCATTGCATTGCTGAGAAGAGCTAAGTCTATCAAAGTTGGTCATTACACAATGTTGCTGTTTCTGTGTACAATGTTCTCCTGGTTCTGCTCAGTTCACTCAGAATCAATTCATTTAAGTTTTTCCAGGTTTTTCTGAAATCCACCTGTTCATCATTTCTTTTTTTGATAATTTATTTATTTTTAGTTTTCAACATTCACTTCCACAATATTTTGAGTTTTAAATTTTCTCCCCATCCCACTCCTCTCCACCTCCGCCAGGATGGTATGCAATCTGATATAACCTCTACTTATGCATTAAGATTGATCAAAATAACCATCAACATAATTTTCCAATTCTAAAATTCTAGCTCCCCCCACCCCTACAGTCCAAAATAAATATACTTATCTGATGAGGATACAGAAATAAGGGTGGGGTCTTATTTTCTTGATCAGTTTAAAGAATGTCTGACTTCCCAGCAACAGATTGATTGCTTCTGTGTTGATCATTGCAGCTGCATTATTTGTGAGAACTTCCATATTTTTTAATGCCCATCTTCTGCCCTAAGTCTTGACTCCAGTTATTGAGACACTGAAAATGTTCTGTACTTTGTCTGTGCTCCAAATAATTGTATCAGCTATTTTAAGACTGGCCTTATAGTTATTTAAGTACTTTCCTTACAGCCAGAACTGGAAAAATTGTGTATTTTATATCCAAATATATGTGAAGAGTATCACATAGGAAAAAGTAAGAGTAGCACATCTTTAACTGTGGGGTAGATTGGAGTATTGCATGTGCTTTTGACCCAGCTTGGACATCCTGAGTATCTTAGAAAACAGCTAAGTAATGGAGACAGATCTGGGACAGTTAGTGCACTCAAATATACTTATTTGATGAAAGGAAGAAAAACAGAGAAAGAAAAAAGGAAGGATGCAAAAAAGGAGAAAAGATAACAGAGGGAAAGAAATAAGCATCAAAGAAGAGGAAAGAAAAAAGAAGAAAGGAAAGAATTGAAGAAAGAAAAGGGGAGTAAATAAAGGAAGAAAAAAAGAATGGAAAAATCAGATGGAAAGGAAGAATAGAAGAAATAAAACAGGAATAAATGAAGAAAGATCTGAAGGGAGATAACAATGAAGGGAAAGGAAGAAAGAAGATAGAAAAAAAGAAAGGAAGACTCCTTCAAATAGGTCATTTTTTTTTCAATCACGGAAAATCATTAATTAGGAAACTGACCAGAACTCATTTTGGATAATTAATTAAGCTGGACTTTCATCCTCAGCAATGATAGGGAAGGACTGGCAGTAAAGTTGAGGGAACAAGGTTGTTCTAATTCAGATCAATTACTTCAAATCATAGACCAACCAACAAACATTTATTAAAGGACTTGGTATGTTCAAGGAATAATGCTAAGGTCTAGGATACAAAGACAAGAGGAAAAAAAAGACAAAACAGTTTCTGACTTCCAAGAGCTTCTGCTGGGGGAGACCACTTAGCTCTATATAGGTACATATAAGATATATGCTTAATATACAAAGTAGATCCAAGGTAATCCTAATGGGGACAGTGCTAGCATCTGGGGGGAGACGCTCCAGGGAAAACCTTTGCTAAGAGGTCCTGTAGGTGAGTCTTGAAAGATGCCATGTATTGCAAGAAGGGGGAGTGAGGAGGGAGGGCATTCCAGGTGTAAGGCACAGCTAGTGACAAGGCATACATATAGGATATGGAGCATCCCATGGGAGAAACAGCCAGTAGGGAAATATGTATGGACCTCAGAATATAGAGAAGATTTTTTATTTATATTTTATATATTTATCTATATTTATCTATTTATATAGAGAAGACAGAATATTTAAGAAAGATGGGAAAATAGTAGATTATAGAGAGCTGTAAATGCCCATCAACAGAGTAAATATTTGATTCTAGAGATAATAGGGAGCTGCTGGAATTGAGAAGTATGAAATGGCCAATCTTATCCTTCAACAAAAATCTCTGTAGAAAGTGGAGTAGAGGGAAAATAAAATAATCTAGGAGAACCAGTTAGGAGGCTATCATAGTCTATGTGAGAGGTGATTTGAAAGAAATCTTAGAGATTAGTCCAACACACTCATTTTACAGATGAGGAAACCAAGGTTCAAAGAGGTTCAATGAAGTGACTACAGTCACATGAGTAGCAGGTAGTAAAGTTTGAGAGTCAAAATCAGGCTCTTTGTCTCCAAACTAGTGTTCTATCAATTTCTGGACCCATTGTATTTATATTGATAAAATAAATAATTAGACAGAAAGAAAGACAGATAGTAAATCAGTGAAACCAAGAGAGCTTAGAAGTCTCATTGTCACCACCCACTGCTCCACTACTGGCCTGCCCCTGACCACCCCTACCCCAACCCACATCATTTGAGAAGCCTCCACGTTCTCAGAAGATAGACACAACCCAGCAAACTGGCCGTCCTAGGAGCAGCTCTTGAGTCCCAGGACAGGATTAGAGGACAAGGTTTTGTCTGCCAAGGCCTGGCCCCCGATAGTCGGTTGCCATTACAATTTCATTTCTGACCCACAGTCTATTGTTTAATGGGCCAGAGATGGGCTTTTTCATGTTAATGGACTGTTAATATGAAGAGCCCTAGGAATAATGTGACAGCCCTGGCTGCACAATGGGCGAAAAATGAGTCCGTGTCATTTACTCAAATAAAGGAAACAATATTACTTTTCAACAAATGGCCCATTTTACTTAATTACAGGACCATTGCTGAGTGTCATGTTGTCCTGGACTACATGCCTCATGCTGTTTCTCCTTATCTCTGGGAGGAGAAGTAGGAACTAAATGTAAGCGTTTGGGGTCAGTTTCATTTTGGCTTCCTTGGAGTGGGAAGGGCCTTTTTAGGTAGCTGATCTTTCCACTAGAATCTGCCCTACTTTGGGGGGGGGGAAGTTCCTCCCATAACTGGGAGTAAACTTGGGGCTTGATTATCCTAACTACCACACACATAGCACTTCCAAAATCTAAAAAGCTCACAATTGTCCTATTGTTATTATGTTGATATTTTGCAGGCTAGGAAACTTAAGTGCCTGAAACTAAAGTAAACTGAGCATGGCTACAATACCTAGGAAGACAAAAAAAAAAAAAACAACAACTAGAATTTTGAGCCTAAGTCCCGTAATTCCAAGTTGTGGCATTTAAAAAGGTTCAAGAGACATAATTTCTGCCTAATTTAATTATTTTATTAATAATGCCAGCATTTTCATTAATAAAAGGATGGTCATTTAGTCATGTCTCTTAGACCAGAGACCTCTTATGGTGGTGGCCTCACAGTTCATATTCCCTTGGAAGAACAAATGTTCCTGGGGATTGCAGTCAACTCTGATTGGTTAATAATTAATGAGAAAATAAACATTACAGTGAAAGACTGTGCTACGTTATAATTAGAGTCTTGGGTATGCAACTTGGATCACCCAAATCTTGGTGAAAAAGACATCAATTTCCTTACAACCTGTTTTACAAAAGGGAGACTCCACACTTCCCCAGATCTGTCTGAGCAAACACAATTAGCAAGAATGCACACAGTAGCCCAAACTTAGAATTTATTTTGCTGTCTGATTAGATTTAGCCCCAGTAAATCTTTGTCTAAGATTTCAGACACTGGTTGATTTCTGGATATAGAAGACGGGGAAAAACATTGGTCCTGATTCAATAATTGGTTATTAGTACAAGAAAGAAATAATCATTTCTCATGAAGTCTAGAAACTTTTTCCACCATATCAAAAAGTTTCTTCCTAGATGTTCAAATAATGCCTGTATTCTTATAGCTCTGTGGAAGAATCACAAGGGTTAGCTAGCCAAGCTCCTAATTGAATAGAAATCTCCTAAAACAATCTGCTCTGCTGTTAGCAGCCCCACATTGAAGAACTCTAGAAAGAGTGACCCTTTCACCTTCCAAGGCAGCCCATTCATTCCTATTGTGATTTCAATTAGTTAGGAAGTCTTCCCCTTTTTGCACCCCATGCCCCAACCTTACCTGAACCCTTCATCTGCCTCCTGGCAACTTCTAGCCAATGCTCCTACTTGTAACATATGGGGTTAAGGAAAACAAGTCTAATGACTTTTACACACTGCTGTCATTCATATATTTGAAGATCACTTCAACCTCTACCAAGTCTTCTCTTCTACAGCTCAAACATTTCCTGTTTCTTCAACTTCTCTTTGTAAAGTGTGGGCTAAAGTTTTCTTGACATCCTTATTACCCTTCTCAGGATGAATTCTATTTCATAAATGATCTAACAAAGATGTGGCATCCAGAAGTGGAAGAAACTCCAGAGATCTTCTCATCAGCTTAGAATATTTCAGGGCTATTTGCTCCTTTTTTTTTAGGCCCTACACCTCTCTAAATGTTACCTAAAACATAGAATATAAATATGCATTTCACGTCTCAATGATTTTAAGATATTTTATTGATACTGTCGTCTTAACACCAACCCACAGACTGAATGCTTGTTTGTGATAGCAAAAGCAGCTAAGCGTTAGTGAGATGGGACAGTGAATAGAGTGCTGAGCGTGGAAAAAGTAATATCAGAGGTCAAATCCAGAGTTAGACACGATGTGACTCAGAGCAAAAATTGCTTAATCTGTTTAACTCAATTCCGTCAACTATAAAATAAAGATCATAATAGCAGCTGCCTCACAGGGTCATTGTGAGGATCAAATAAGGTAATATTTGTAAAGTGCTTAACATAGTATCTGGTATACCACAGATACTTAATAAATGCTCATTTCCTTCTTTCCAAAAACAGCCAACCATGACCACATCTGATACTGTATAAGATATTTTCCCCTAATAGTCCCCAACTCTCTGCTGTGAGTAAATAGGTGTTTTTCATTATTTGTTCCCCGAGGTCTTCATTAATATTTCAGTTAATTAGAATTAGATGTTAATGATCTTTTCAGGTACATAGTTATTGTATGCATTATTCTCTAGGTTCTGATTATTTCACCCTGTTTCAGTTCATAGACATCTTCCCATGGTTTTTTTTTTCTTTTTTTCCCTCAAGAATTCTTTATATATGTCATTTCTTTCTGCAAAATAATATTTCATTATGAAGGATTTTTCAGTTATTCCCTAGTAAGTGGGGACCTTCTTTGTACATATATATGTTCCACTGTTTATCTAGCCTCAATTCAACAAGCATTCATTGAGCTCATCCCCACGAGAAAGCATCATGCTCAGCAACAAGGCATAAAATTCAAAATGAAGCTATCCAGACTTTCAGGATCTCCTCTTAGAATTGATTAAACACCCTACCACTCTTCTGCAGGAATGTTGTATAGCCACCTCTGCTCTACCTTGTACTTAGAAAGCTGATTTTTTTGAACCTGAGTAGAGAAATTTACATTTATTTATGTTGTCCTTAGTGTTTGACATAACTTTCTAGCCTGATGAAATTTTGTGTAATCTTCATATTTGATACATATCAAATCTGCATTTTTATCAAAATTGGTCATGAAAAAAAAGATTAAAAATGCAGGCTCAAGAAGAGATCTGAGGGGCAGCTAGTTGTCACAGTGGATAGAGCACCAGCCCTGGAGTCAGGAGGACCTGAGTTCAAATCCAGACTCAGACATTTGACCCTTTAGTAGCTGTATGACCCTGGGCAAGTCACTTAACCCCATTGTCTGGCAAACAAACAAACAAACAAACAAATAAAAAGAACAGATCTGAGGGACCCTTCACCAGAGACCTACCCTCTTCTAGAATGATATTGGTCTCGTAATTACTGCTTTTGTTTTCAACTGGGTCATTCAAAAAATTCTTAATTCCAACTATAACCCAGCTAACTTTATTGCTCTCTAGTTCATATCTTACATCTACTGCCTCCTTCATCTTGATCTTTGTATGTCAGTGGGACCTAATATGATTCCTTTTCAGTTTTCTGATGAAATGAAATTATCTAATATCATATTTTAGAACCTCTTGTTGGTTTCAACTGAATTTTATATTCTTATCACAGGATTATAACTCATAAGTTCTTTTGTTTGTTTCATTTTAGCTTTGTATGTATATGTTGAGGGGAGATTTTAACATCCCCAAAGCCACCCTTCCATGTAAATTACCTTTACAACCATTATCTTTTTGCTTTCCAAATTCATCATTTTTAGAAGGTCTATAAATTTTATTTTTCCAAAGATAAACAATACTAGTATTTCCAAGATGTTTTATAGATTTAGGACTTCCTAAGGAGCCTGAGAAAATAACTGAAATAAAGGAATTGCCAGGCATGATCTAAGTATAGAGAATGACATCAATATTTTAATTTTTTTTTCATGACATCAATAGGTTCAGAAACTTTTGTGGCTTCAAGTAAGATCAAACAAAATTTTGCAAGCTCTTGCCTTTCTCATATGGCTCGGCTGCCAAGAAAAGATGCATTGCCTTTAAATATGAATTCATATTTGGCATTCTAAAAATGTCTTTCCATTACAGGAGACCATTCTCTTGGCTACTTACTTGAAATGGAAATAGGAAAAGTGATATAAAGTATTTGAAGATTGTCTCTTTTACTGGTGCAACTTTCTTCCCCAGGTCTAATAACTACCATGATCCCTCCTTCCCCATTTTCTACATTAAATATGAAAATCCCTTTATCTTGTACCCTTATGCATAGGATCACTGTTTCATTTAAGATATATTAGTACATTAAAGGATTTAGAATGAGATGGTTGGAATTCAAATCCTGACCTTGTTACTTAATAAATATTTCACTTCGAGCACATAAGGTGTCTGGGCCTTAGGTTCCTCATTTGTAAGATAAGGAAGGGTTAGACTAGAAGACTTTAAGTATCCCTTTTAGTTTTAAATCTATAATTGTATGAGTTTTAAAAAAAGCTAACCAAATAAATATCCTGAATTCTGTCTATATTAAAATCACCACCACCACCACCACTACCATTTTCATTGTCATCATCATCATCATCATCATCATCATCTTCATCTTCATCTTCATCATCATCATCTTGGTCCAGTTTTCCTATATGAAGATTTCTAAGTCAATTTATACAATCTTATCCTTCCAATTCAAATAGTGGTAGTATTGCATAGTGGATAGAAAGCTGGATTTGAAGCCATTAAGAGCAGAGTTACAATCCCCTCCTCTGATACATACTGGATAAGTCACTTAACCTGTAAGTGATCTAAAAAAATCTGTACAATTCTGAGTTACAAAGAAAGTACTGATTAGCACTGGGAGAGGAAGTTCCTCCAAATGTCTACTTACACCAGTGAAATCACAGGTCCTAGCCTTGGCCAAACCAAAGGATTGTGCATCACTGCCAAGATAATCCCCTATCGTAGATAGATCTGATCATGCTAGATTCTAAAGCCTTCAAGGACTCCTTATTACCCATAGTATCCAATATGGATTCTTTTCTTTGGCATGTAAGCCCTTCATAATATGGCTCCAATTGACTTTTTTTTCTAACTCTATATCATTAATCCTGCATTTTCAACCTACCTTGCCAGCTTCATTTCACACAATTTTATCTTCCACTTTCTATGCTACAGGCAAGTTATATTAGTAAAGGTTTTCTTTCTGTAATTTCCTTTACCTACCTTTCCATGTTCTTGTAGAACATCTGGATACTTAACCTTCAATTTCTTCATCTATAAAACAAGGAGGTTGGGCCTGATTGTCTCTAAAGTTCTATGAGACCCCCTGCTAAGAGTGCATTCCATCCTCCTTTTGCTTTGTGGGAAGTTTTCCCTACCACCTCTTTCAGGAAGATTTCTTTGATTCCTGTCCTCAGCCCCCAAAGTCTCCTCTCTTACCTAAAATTTTCCTAGAGCAAATTTTCTGGATTTTTTTTTGCCTTAGGGTCCTTTTCTCCATGCTTTCCCATATTTATTTGACATAATGTTTAATCTCTTTTTATATTACTATACTAGTATGTAATAGTATGACTACTATTAGGTTGGACCTTTCTGTATCTCAGGGATTATGCATTTTTTCTCCTATGCCTTGAACAACATAGACACTCATGAATTTTTTTTTCCCTTAAGAATTTAAAAAATCAAATTGAATTTCTAGAATTTGGATCTACTAGATTCCTCCTCTTTCCCATTTGATTGCCTTTTTATTTCCCTTAATGCTTGAGCCTTTCTTCTGTTACCTCCAATTGATCTTGTCTGTATCTTGTTTGTACATAGATATTTATGTATTATCTCCCCTTGCTTCTTAAGAGTGAGGCCTGTCTTTTGTCTTTCTTTTTTAATTCCCAGAGACTTGCACAGTGCCTAATATGAAATAGATATGGAAAATGCTTGTTGACTAACCTAGACTTAAGTGACTCATCAAGGACCGCATAGCTAGTTAAGTGTCTGAGGCCACATTTGAACTAGGGAAGTTGAGTCTTCCTGACTTTAACAGACAACTCTGTGCACTGTGGTGCCTCTAGCTGCCCTCCATAAAATCCTCCAGGTCAGGAATTATTTTGTTGTTATCTGTGATTTTCCAGGCCCTGCCAAGGACCTATTCTTTGGTGGGCATTTAATGTATGATTGCTGAATTGGATTGAGCTGAATGGACACCAAAGTGATTAACTCAAGTCAAATGATTTATTCATTCGTACTTTAAAAAAATAAGCTAAAGCAAAAAAGAATTTTTAAAAATTGTTAATTTCTAGTAAAATTCAAACATGAAAGCCTTTAGCTAGAGGTAGCATGCTATAGTGGGGAGGATACTTGAAATTGGATGTTAGGCCTCAGTTTCTAGTACTAAGCAGTCATTTGGCCTTCAACTGCTTCACTTGGCCTCTCTCAAATCCATGTTTCCTCAACTGTAAAATGAAGATTCTAAATTTCCAAAGCAGATGAAGCACAATGCGGTTAGTAGAGAAAGCCCTGGATTTGGAATTAGGAAAATGTAGATTCAAATCCTCTCACAATGTGTGTGACAATGATCAGGTCACTCAACATCTCAGTGCCAAAGCTTATTCATTGTAAAGTGATGGGGTTGGATTGGGTAATTTCCAAGGTTTCTTCCAACTTAATCATGATCCTATGACTCAGAAATAAACCACTGGCTTTGAAATTCTTCTGTAAATATAGAATTATCTAGTATTTCCTGCTGCCCCTTAATAACAATTTTTAAATACCAAAAAGTACATTTCGTTTTGAGGCGGCCTGAAATTAATAACATTTTTTCTAGGTTATAGTTGTATTGCCATTTATGAGAGGTTCCATGTTGTATTGGAGAGAGACAGAGAAAGGGAGAGAGAGAGAGAGAGTAATCCAAGTCATCTCCTTAATAAATAATAATTGTGTGACTTTAGGCAAATAACAATGTCCCATTTTCCCAAGTACCTGTATAAGACTAGAAGTTGTAGGCCAGTTATTAGTCCTCCGTATCTCCATATATGTGTATGTGTGTGTAGATTTAGATAGATATAGGTGTAGATATAAAAATATACATATTTGTGCAGATGATTATCACTCACACGTATGTCTATACATATATACATATGCCCTACATATATGCATATACACATATGGTTATATGAATATATACACATTCATATACATGTACACACATAGATGCATATATATACTGCATACATACATTTATAGGTACAGATTTATCTATCTAACCATTTGTTTACATATAAAGAGAGGCAGGAAAGAAGATTTGACCAATGACTTCCTTTGTATAGGAAATATCCTAATGGTTCATATATTTCTACCGAAGTAGTCATTTGAATATAATCACAGACTCTCAGCTCTTGAGGGGTCTCAGAAGCTCCTTGGTACACTGTGTACAAAAAAAGAGTCCCCTTGATTGCATACATAACAGGTGATTATCCAACCTTTTCTTGAACAACTCCAGTGATGAGAAACTCGCTACCTAACAAGGCAAACTGTTCCAGTCTGGAACAATAAATTGTTAAAATTTTTGTTAATTATTGGGTAATATGTATGATGACTCTGACAATGACAGTCATCATGATGTGGTTAGTGTTCATTGTTTCAGAACTAGGCTTGTGATTTCATTGGCCCATTGATCTCTTGTAAGAAATTCCCTCTACTATTGAACATCAGCATCTTTTGTGTGTGTGTGTGACATCATCTTAATGGGTTGCTTAATAACATTATATAGCTAACAAGATATGCTTATATCTATTTTTGAAAGTTACTCTGTTATACATGTTTGTGTCTATATATTTGATGCACATGTATGTGTTTACATCTGTGTGTATGTGTGTGTCTGTGTGCATGCATGTGTGTGTCTGTGCATAATTTTGTTTTTACCAGAACCGTAACCAGGGTCACACATTCACTGTTCTTGTTTATAAGTGAGGCATCATGGCATGCTGAATGGAGAGCTAGCCTTGGTCTCAGGAAGACTTGAGTTCAAGTCCTACCCCTGACCTATGCTGGTTTTGGGACCTTTGACAAGTCACTTAACTTCTCACTGGTCTAGGTAATTGTATTATAAGTTGCAGAACAAGTATCATTCTGTATTATTAGACAAAGTTCCTCATTGGCAAATTCTCTTCCATTAATTAAATCATATATCCAGTAAAACATACTCATGTATTTCCATGCATACATGCATACATATACATACATATATATGTATGTGTGTGTGTCTGTGTATGTGTGTGTGTGTCTGTGTGTCTATAAAATCAGCAGTTCATTAATTTTCAAAATCATCAACCAAAATCTTCCTAGCAAATTGAGCTGCCCCACACTGGAAAGATTTACCTTGGGATGTAATTGGGTTCCCCATCATTGGAATTCTTGTAAAGAAGGCTAGATGGTCACTTTTAGGATGTGGTATAGAGGTGATTTTTAAAGTTATTTTTACCTTTTTTTTTTTAAGGTAGAGGTTGGATTATATGGGCTCTGAGATCTGTGACTCTGAGAGTCTGTTATTTTGTGGAAATGCTTACTTATGCAAGCAATACTATAAGGCCCTGGGCAAAACTAGATAATCAGGCGTAAGTCTTATGTTGTGAGAGTTAATAGTTAAGGGAAGATAATTTCCATACAGGTTTAAATATTCCAATCAATAAATGATGTGTTTACATTCTGGGTAAAGGTAAGAATTACACTTTAAGGTGAATTTCTGTATTCCCAGTTCTTCTCTGCTCTTCTCTGCTTAACATTTCAAAGTAGAAATGAATAGAAGCAAGTTTCCTTGGTTTCATTTTGTTTCTGGAAATGGCTTAGCCCAGCTCTAACTACTTTGTGCAGGTGCTCTCCCTCTTCTCCTCTGTTCTCTTCCCTTCTATTCTCTTCTCTTTCTTTCTCTCAATTTTACATACACATACACATAAATTCTATGCAAAGCAGTTCTCATATTGCCAATATACACAGGACCTGCAATGCCAACCTCCACATACAGAACATATATTCTCTCAATGATTGAGCAGAAGGAGTTAATGAAAACAAAATGTTCCCTTCTTTACTATCCTAGCGGTTCATATCTGCTAGGTCACCATCAGTATTATTGAATAATAGCCACTTCTCACTGAGAGAACCACCTAGAGCAGAGAAATCTTTTCTCCATCTTATTTTGTCCCATAGCTTTTATTGCTATTGTTTAGTTTTTCAGTCATGGCCAAATCTTCTAGGCCCTGTATGGGTTTTTTTGGCAAAGATAGTTGAGTGGTTTGCCTTTTCTTTCTCAAGTGGATTAGGCAAAGAGAGGTTAAATGACTTGCCCAGTGTCACACAACTAGTGAACATTTGAGGCCAGATTTGAACTCAGGTCTCCCTCACTCCAGGCTCAATGCTCTATCCCCTAAGCCACCTAGGTACATTTTCAAAAATGACATGCACATTGAGTTTCTCTAAGTTTAATTTAATGTTCGAAACACCAGAAGAACTTGAGGAAACCTGGCTTAGTAGATAAGATACTGACTTGGAGACGAGAAGGAATCAATTCATTAATTATTGAGTAAACTGGTGAAAAAAAAATTGATGATTTGCTTTTTGCCAGACACCATGCTGAACATTGACTGTGGAGATGAAAATATAAGAAGCAAGACAGTCTCTGCCTGCAAAGAGCTTACATTATAAGAGAAAACAAATCATATCAAGGAGTGGCATCCACAGAGACTTTTTGTCCAGCAACCCAGAGGAATGATGAATGGAGTCATGAAGCTTGTTTAATATGGCCTTTCCAAAATGTAGCTTTGATAGGCTGGCAGTATTGATTTGATTATTTTTCTTAGAGCAAGAAATGAAAATCATGGTAGTGGAGGTGGGTTGAGCTCTGAACTTGTGGCAGGGGGAGGGTAAGGTAAAGTGGTACTGCATGAAAATGGGTGAATTACATCATAGTGTGACTGGTGACCCAAGGAATTGTAAGCTCTCACCAATCAAGAGCATCCAGTCCTAGGGTGGGAGCTAGAAGGAAGGGTTGAAGACCCAGGTAGAGTATTAGTCATGCAAGGTGATATAGCTGGAGTGAAGAAGACTTGTGATTAAGTCCTACCCATTACACACAGTGGCTGTGTGACTCTAGGAAAGTCTCCTAACTACTCTATTCCCCCAGCCAACTTTCTAAATGATAAACTATAGAGAATTTTGGGGAAATCTTCATCAGTCAAACAAGTTTCCAAATTGGGAATTTCCTGCCCTGATAAAAAATCACATGCAGGACTTAATCAACCACATTTGCCGTTCAACAATATTTGCTATTGATTTTTTTTCCTTCTTTGCCAGTTCAATTGATGTGATGTGGAAGCCCAAAATTGCTTTAATTTTTATTTATCTAATTATTGGTGTTTTGGAACACTTTTTATATGGCTAGAGATGGCCTATGTTTCTTCCCTTGGGACCTGCCTCTTCATATCCTTATGCTATTAACAATTAACAAAATTTACAAAAATAAAAATCAGTTTTGTCAATTTAAATCAATTCCTTACATCATGGAAATGAGAACTTTATGCAAATTTCCTCCCCCACGAAGCTCTGTCCAGTGGGATGGCAGGGTGTTGGAAGAGGGAGGAAGTGATTTATGAAGCAAGTGTTGAGTGATGTCATGCAACCCAGTAGTCCCCCAAAGGTCAAGTTGACTAATTTTCATTTGAGAACAAACAATAAAGGGTTGAGATGATGTTTGGCTTTCTTTCCCAGGAAATCAGTGACCCAGAAATACTGGAGCTTGTGCACAGTGCACTGGGAAGAATGACTGTGGTCCGGCAGATCTTTCCATCAGCAAAGGATAACCAGAAGTGCACAAGGAACAACCATCGCATCTCCTCGCTGCTCTGTGATCCGCAGGAAGGCTATCTCCAAATGTTGCAGGTCAGTGACTGGCTTTATCTCTGGGAAGCACATGGAGTAATCCTTGATAAATATGGGGAAATTTCAAGGACAAGATGGGATGATGTGAGTATACTAAAGACAGCACATATTATATTTCAACCCAAATGGCATCATAGCACAAAAGATAGAATACAAGGCTTAGAAATAGGAAGACCAAAGAAAAAGACCTGGGTTCAGATCTCTCCCCTGACGCTTCCTACCTTGCAGGCCAGGAAAAGTCCCTTACCCTTTATACACTTCAGGCCCTTCTCCAGGAATTAGCTACCATTATGTGACATCAAAGATTGACTGCATTCTGTACGGATCTATGTAATTCACCATGAATACGGAATCACAGATTCCTCCCTCACAGAACTTTCTATTACTGGCACATGATAGCTTAGTTTACCATTGCTTACTAAATGAAATATTTCACTGACTAAAATTGTAAATATTTTTGATGAATCAAAAATCATCTATTAAACAATTACTATGTGCCAAGTACTTGGCACTAAGTGCAGGAAATATGAAGAAGAAAAAGGAAAAAATAATTTGAACCTCAAGGAACTTACATTGTAATCAGAAGAGACCACACTAACAGGGAAACAGTAGCCAGGGAAGGATATTTTGGCTTCTACAGTGTTAGTCAGTTGATTGTTGGAGCCACGAAGGAGCAGATTAATGTAAGCCTCACAGTAGCAGTGACAATGTTGATGTTTTTATTGGTCCCCAGATATGACACTGCCTATATACAAAATATTAGCAGGCAATTCTGCCGGTCATTAGAAGATGGGAGAATAGAAGCCCACCAGTATCTATTTAAAAGTAATGTGCTTTTCTCCAATTGGTTTCTCATTTGATATCTAGTCATGGTATAGAGGTAATTTGAGATTCTCAAAAGACATTCCAGTTTCAGATACACTGTGGCAGCTCTTCCCAAGGGGGAATTGTATTAGGTTTGACCTGAGAGATGGGCTGTGCATTTGTCAACTGAGAGTCAGATTTATTAAGCACGGATGATAGCCTTTGGGGAATTATTTTTGGGGTGTGTGGGAAAACTCATAAAGATTATTAACTAAGACTGAAGAGGTCACAGATTGTAGAGGAGGGACAGGGGTAGAGAGAATACACTTGAGAATATCAGCTTCCAAGTCAAGGTCAGTACTTTGAACCTGCTCCAAGTGGCTGTCAAACAATTGGCATTGCTATCTGAACAGCTTAAGCACTGGGGACAGTTCAGAGACTAGCGTGCCATACAATTAAGGCTTCTGTCCAACTGGGACACTACTAACAGATTTAATCCACCTGACAGGTGGAGAGAGAGAAAGAGAGACATAGAGACAGAGAAATAAAGAGACAGATACAGAGAGACAGAGATAGAGACAGAGAGTCAAATAGATGGAGACAAAATCATAATTTACTTTTGACTAAGTAGACAGAAAGCCACCTCCCTAATGCTTTTTCTTTGATGTAGAGGTGGCCTCTTATTTTCCCTCATGACCCTTTTTCTATTGGTAGGAGCTAAGGGGTGTATGTGTGTGTTGTGTGTGTGTGTGTGTGTGTGTGTGTGTGTGTGTGTGTGTGTTTTCCAGGGGTGAAGTGGAGTATTTAATTATGTTCTGCCTGTTCTAATAATTAGAAAATAGCATGGAGTCTAGGAACTTGGATTCAATCCAACTTCCAATGCTTTTCACTTGTTTGACCTTAAGTGAATGAATGAATGAATGAATGAATGAATGAGTGGATTGATTGAATGAAAAAACATTCTTGTTTCATCTACTATGCTAAATTCTAAGGATGCAAATACAAAAAAAAAAAAAAGACAGTTCCTGTCCTTACATTCTATTTGGGGGAGACAACACACATAGGGAATTGGCAGACATGGTGGATCACTTGATTTAGAAATAACATAGATGGTTAGTAAGGCCAAGCAGATTGATACACTTCAATCCAGGAACAATGGCAGATTAATTGTGACCATAGTTCATGATTCCAGGACTGGAAGGGTTGCAGAAGAGAACGAAGTGAAGTGGGACAATTGTCTGGTACAGTCAAGTTCATTGAAAGAAAGATTGTGAAAAAGATGGTGAGAGAAAAGGAATTTTATTAAATAGAAGGTGGGTGGTGAATTATTATGTGATCAGACAGAGGACAGAGAACCAACAAGATTGAGGAGAAATTAACTTCCCTTGGCTCTTTCTTCATCTGTGAAATATGCTGTTTGAATGCTGAGGTCCTTTCTAGGTCTCTGGTCAAATGATGTCACCTGTTAACTAGGACATTGTGGGGTTGATGGTGGATCATGGACACAGTTAAAAAGATATCAGTTGTTAATTATGGCATACCTAAAGAAGAGGGTATTATGAGGATGCTATAAATCATAATTTATACCATATTACCAAATACTTTGGAGGAATTAAGGACATCCCAAAACCACACTGACCTTTGTTGTAATTGTGTTCTTTCTCTTTCTTTCTTTCTTTCTTTCTTTCTTTCTTTCTTTCTTTCTTTCTTTCTTTCTTTCTTTCTTTCTTTCTTTCTTTCTTTCTCTTCTTTCTTTCTTTCTTTCTTTCTTACTCTCTCTCTTTCTCTCTCTCTTTCTTTCTTTCCCTTTTTCCTTCCTTCCTTTCAAGGTGGATTTATATACAGATCTACTGAAAGAAAAAATTTAAAAAAACCAAGTCTGTACTTATGGTGAGGAGTTAGCAATTATAAGGACATTGGTTGAACTATCAGAAGCCTGGCTTTCTTATGGGGTGGTAAGTTGGACATTGGACTTAGAGCCAGAGGACCTGAGTCCAAAGGTTAGCCCTACTATTTACTATTAACCTTATATTCATAAGGTTAAGCTGTCAGTCTCCAAGGGCATTCTCGCCTCCATTCCCAGAATACTCCTAATGCAGTCTCTAAGTGACCCCCTTGAGGACATCACAAAACTCAGGAACATACTAAACCATGATATTGCTAGTGGCCGTAAGGCAGGATCTATGATGTCAACCTTATCATCCAAATTAATTTATCCATTCAGAATGAAATTAACAGCAAAGTGCTCATTTTCTCTTTTTGTGCTTGTAAAATTGAAAACCACGAGCAATCACCATTGGAGAATTCCTCTAATTGCATTTCTGAACACTATCCCCACAGTCTGATAAATTCTAATATACCAAATTTACCCTTTAAAGAAACAACTTTGTCAAAATGATCCAACAAAGATAGTAATATAGCTACCATTTATATAGTACTTCAAGTTCCACAAGGATCTTTATATACATTATTGAACTTGAGCTTTAGGGCAGCCCTGTGAGATAGGGGCTGCAAATATCATTGTTCTTTTTTTTTCCCCAGTGAAGAAACTGGGGCTTGAAAAGGTTAGATTACTTGCCCCACACAGCTAAAAACCCTGGAGATTTTTTTTAGGGGGACTGAACCTATGATCTCTTTGGTTTAGTGAACTCCCAGTGGGGAAACTCCCTCTATCAATGCATATTTCCACATAGTCTTAGGGAATACCTACTATAGCCCTGCATGGTTAAGTGATTTGCAAGGGGTCACGCAACCAATTTATTTCAAAGGAGGGACTTTAACCTAATTCTTCTTGACTCAGAGGCTGGTTCTGTATTCACTATGCTGTGGTAGTGCCTTTGTGGAAAGAAAATTTTAATGAAGATCTTCCTTTCTCTAGGCCCAATCCCTTTACAACATGGGGAGAGAAAAGAATCAGCAATGGTAATAAAAGATGTCACTTGATAGACAGAGACTCTATCTCTTCCTAAAGGGATAGACACACCCTTTGACAATAAAAATAATGGATACCAAGAAGTGCTTGTTCAGCTAATTGTACCATGTTGTAGACGATTCTAGATACAAGTTGATCAAAAATTTCATTTGGAACAGTTCTCACAACTGTCTATTGGGTCAAATACACAGAAATGCATAGAAAGAGTGTGTCCTGATGGAGGTTGGGGTGCCACATTCTGCCTTGGCCAGGGCACTCCAGTTTACCTGATACCACAGCCCACATGTTAGGAAAAGTATTAGCAAACTTGTGTCAGATAAGGAAGACCAGAAGTGAT
Source organism: Phascolarctos cinereus (assembly GCF_003287225.1). Taxonomy (NCBI): domain Eukaryota; kingdom Metazoa; phylum Chordata; class Mammalia; order Diprotodontia; family Phascolarctidae; genus Phascolarctos; species Phascolarctos cinereus. Next base: position 38,273,615 of record NW_027555736.1, read on the forward strand.
AAGGGACTTGAAACCATGCCGTAAAAGGACCAAATGAAGGATCTAGGGATATTTTTCCTGAAAAAGGTGAAGCATAATTGGTGTCTTCAAATATTTCAAGTTGATTATGTAGATGTGTTAGACTAGTTTAGTTTTGCTCTGGAGGTTAGAACTAGGACCTGTTGATGGAAGTTAAAAGAATACAGATTTTAGTTTCACCTGAGGGGAAAAACAACTTTGTGGCAATGAGAGCTATCTAAGAATGGTACAGGCTATCTGAGCAAGGAAAGGATTCTCTGTTGGTATTCAAGGTTTAATCTGGGTGAATACTTTTCAAGAATGTTGTAGAGGAGATTTATGCTTCAGGCAAGGTTTGGACCAGATGGCCTCTGTGCTTCCCCTATGATACTGTGATTTTCTCAAACAGCAAAGAAGGTTCTCTTAATGTGTTTGGGAGTAGACCAATGCATAAGGGGCAAAATGTTTAGAAATGTTGTACTTCATTATTGTTTCGCTAAGCTATATTCAACACTGCAAACTCTGGAGGAGGCCTTTAAATTGCATTCATTTGAATGCTGACCTTCTTGGCTCAATTCTCTACTTCGCCAATCAGTGTCAAGAGTGTGGAAACTATGCTGTCTGAATAGCAGAATTCATTGACTTTCAGGCCAGTGTTTCTTATTGCAAGACCAGGCTTTGGTTGGGAGCTCTTTGAAACATACAGACAAGTGACCTCAACTGTATTGCCGAGACATAGCAATGTACTGACGCTGCAAAGAGGTTATGGCCAGCTCCAAGACTTCCTGGATATGTCCTCTGTGATCAGGCAAAGCAAGAATGGGAATTCCCCGTTCCTAGTTTTCTCATCTCATAGGTTCATGCATTGCCATAGCTTATTAGAGCCAGGGTGAACTTTAGAGCTCTTCTAGTCTGACCCTTTTAATTTCAATTGTCTGCTTATTCCCACACTTTAAACAGCATACCACTTGCATCATTGGTGCCCCTTTTTCCTGACCAAGCTTCCCCTTAATGCTGTCTTTTATAGCCTTTCTTGTGCACACCTCATTGTTGCAAATCTACTGAGGGATACTAAAACCAACCAAGTATCTCACCATTGCCTTTTCAGTCTCTTGTTACACTGATTTTTCCAAGTGTTCCATGATTCCCAATGAAGGAAGGTAGGATAGAGAGGAATAAAATATAGTGGAAAGAATATTATGAAGGAAATTATTTTTTCTGTTTTTTAAATTTTAGTTTTATTTATAAAAAAACAAGCATTTCTATAACATAGTAGAATAAAATAGATAATTGCACATGAAACTGCAAATCTATTATCTATAACTTGTTATTCCTTTTAACTGTATAATAAAGTTATTATATATATTTCTGTTTTTTTTTTTGCTTTTCTTCCCTCTCCATGCCCTACAGATGGTTACCATTAGGCACAAATATGCATACATATGTATGTATGTATGTATGTATATTCATATATATGTCCATATATATGTATATATGTAAACAGATGCACATATATACTATACATGTAAAATCATTTTATGCATACTTCTATTTATCAGTTCTTTCTCTAGATACAGATAACATCTTCCTTCATAGATCCTTGTAATTAATTTAGGTATTTATAATAGTCAAAATGACTTAGTTGCTCAAAGTTGTTCTTAAAGCAATATTGCTATTACTGTACACAACATTCTCAGGGTTTAATAAAATAGGGTTTTAATTGCCCCTCCAACCCCTATGATCTGGGGGACCATGTCAAAGTCATTTAAAGTATCTGGGCTTCAGTTACTTATCTATATAATGATGATACCAGCACTGCCTACTTTACAGATTTTTGGTGAGGATATATTGAAAGGGTTTTCCAAACCTAAACTTCTTTCTTCAATCCTCTCTCATAGTTCTTTATCATGCCTGTTATCCCCCCAAGGTATAGTGTTTCACCTTCTCAGGGAGGGACACATATTTGTACTTAACCCCCAGAGAAGGTAATTGCTTTTAGAAAACAGAATAAAATGTAAAGTACAATCACAGCAAAGCTTTCAAACATTTCCCTTAATTTCCATTCCTTCTGTGTTTCAAATCTTTAATTTTTGACTTCCTTGACTATTTTCATTACAAACTGTTTGCTGATGTCATGTTTGTATGATGCCATGGACTTTCAGCATGACTTTTCAAAGCTTACTTCAGCAATCACTCCAGTTTCCTAAGTATTATATCTGTTATCTGGCCCTGATTTGCCTAGGTGACAACAGTAATTAGCAGAATGATGCTAATGATTACAATCCCTTGTCTAGATGTCTTGCAAGAATCTTCTGACTCTCTGTGTACCTAACTTCTTCACTCTTCCTCCACAGCCTTAAAACTACCCGCTCTGCTCTCTTGCACTGCTCCTGGATCCACAGACCAGCATATACCTGAGCAGTGTGTGGATTAATCCACTTTAAAGTGTCATTACCCTTCAAGTTTCCTCAGAAGCTATTGCCATGTTTTATTTTTCCCACCTAAGGCAAATTAATTTCTGTTAGCCTGTAGCTGTGAGATTTATTGAGAAGACCATAATACGTCTAGAGTGCCCTACTTAAGAAAAGACATGTAGGTCATGGATTGTTAATCTTGCCTTGATAGACTTAATGGAAATCCTTTTAGTGATGAGCTTTTCCAGTGTACTTATAGTCCTTTCTCCAAAAATCTAATGTTCCCTCTTCTCCTGCTGTGGTGACTATTCTGGTTTAGATGATTCAGGTAATACTACAAGAATTAGGGAGGGGTGGTGTGTGTGTGTGTGTGTGTGTGTGTATGTGTGTGTGTGTGTGTGTGTGTATGTTTACAATGTCATCCTCCCTCCTCTTCTGAGCCTGCTGTGAGCAGTCTGTCTTACTCTATGAGGGTTTTCATCAGGCCTTTTATGTGTTTTAAGTCAACTAATATTATCATATTAAAACAATTAGACTCCTATTTAGAGTAGAGAAAGTCTTTTTGAAGAAAAGTGCCCAAAGAATGATTTCCTTCTACAGTGAGGCATGACATCTGCTTGCATACAATGAAGATGGCCGTCCTTTATTTTTCAATCTCATTTTTGTTTCTTGGCAAGACAATTTTGAGTTTGTTTGACCCAAGCCATAGTAAGAGCAAGTAGTTATAATATCTCCTTATCTCACTCAAATCTTCTAACATTCGGCAGACTTGTGGGTTTCAGGGTAAACTTTTTGGGGAATACTTCAATTATACTTGAAGTTACAGACATATCACACATACTCCCACATTATTTTCAGATATTGCCAAACGCCTGTATTGAAATGGTGAGCTAAATTATTTTTTCCACTGCTTTCCAACTCAAAATCTGTAATATTATCATCCCATGATCTGTGACCTAATCAATCCATCTTGTCAGTAACAATATTGGGCTTTGAATGAATTTGTTGGATTCATTGAATCATTATCTTAAAATGATCACTCCGATTTGTAATGACTGTTTTTGGCTATCTTAAAATTGTGATTGATTCAATGTGACCATTTCTTTTCACTTCCCTCCAAAGTGTTGAGGTATTTAAAAACATCACCTCCACATTTTTGGAAACTTTCTTTACTTTTCTTCAGTTACACCATATTTGTTGACTGCTAGTTATATTTTTTCCCTTTGGTCATTAAATGTGCCTCCATATGTAGTGGTTTTCTAAAACATTGTGGCCTGCTATAGCTAAGTCCAAGCTATGGAATTTAGAAGTGATAGCATGCTACATTCATCTTCCAAGCCTAAAAATAGAAATGAGGATAACATTCCCTTTTAGGTGTTGTAAAACACAAGAATGAAATCACCTTTGCTTGTCTTCCAAATGGTGGGAATGGGATTGATGTTGCCATTTTTCTTGAGTCTAGAGTAGTGAAGTTTGTGGACAGATTACCACATTAATGTGTGCCCATCATGCTCACCAGATGGGATGGGGCAAGCTAGCAGAGTTGCTTCCACTATATTCCATACTCAACTTCTATCTACTCCATTCTTAGCAGTGTGTATTGTGTGTTCTTTGAGGACACATGTGGCTTTGTCTTAACATAGATACCAGGTTTGTGAATGTATTCTTCAAGTAGTTGCATCTGAGCATTGACTTATCTTCCCAGCTAGTCTATTCATTCATCTCTTGCCTGCCTTTGACATTATTTGAAAATGTGTCTAAGACTTTGGTCTGGGGTTGTGGGCTTCTGTGTCATCATTTTAGATGGTACCTTTAGCTTGACTAATATTATCATGGAAATATAAGGGATTTTTTTTGTTTGTTTTAAAATTTGTTATCAGTTCTAGAGGGTAATCATGTGGTGCAGTGTGCAAAGAGCACTGGGTATGGAGTCAGGAAGGCTTATCACCCTGAGTTCAAATCTAGCCTCAGACACTTACTAGTTGTGTGATCATGGGCAAGTCACTTAACTGTTGGCCTTGGTTTCCTCCTCTGTAAAATGAGTTAGGCAAGGAAATGGAAAACCACTTTTGTATCTCTGCCAAGAAAACCCCAAATGAGGTCATGAAGAGTCATACATGACTGAAAATGACTGAATGACAATAACAATTGATTCTAGATCTCAAGATTTCCCCCATCCTGCACAAACACATTTCATCTGGAATAAGCAGATAGTCAGATTCTAAATGAGGCTTCCTCAACTAGAATGAACCTTCAGAACTACTGGCTATTGTTTCTATCAATAGAGCTTGTCTTCAAAAACTACAGAATCATAATATTACAAATATCAAGTGAGAAGGAATTTCAGAACCCAGGAAGTCTAACACCCACATTTTGGAATTGTGGAAACTAAGGAGCAAGGAAGATAAGTGATTTATTTAAGGTATTATTCACACAGATATTGTTCATCAAAAGTAAAGACTGAACCCAACTCCTCTTGTGTCAGAACCAGTGTTCTTTCTTCTGCAGCAAAGTTGCTCTCAGCAGGGTAGAGATTTAATTCTCTCCATTTGCTACTGACTGGATAAGAGAATACTTAATTCAGTTAGAAGATCTTAGTCCCACTCCTGATTCTCTCATTCATTTTCTGTGTGACCTTAAAAACAAATTTCCTTCCCTTGACCTCAGCTTCCCTACCTGCAAAATAAATGGATTGGATTCTATGGCCTCTAAAATCCTTTCTAATTTTAGATTGTACTTCATTCAGATATCCTTAATATTTGTGATTTAAAGTGTAGATTCTCACATCAGAATAACAATGACTTAGACTAAATAGAATGTTAGAGATGATGTAATCTAGGTTCTGTTTTTTATCTAGAAGGAAATCCAGTCCCATGAGATATTATTAAACTGGAATAAATTTAAGCATTAAGCTACCGATGAAAACTATGCATAGTTATCCACCTTTCCCATTCAAGATACACCTCCCATCCTAGAAATTCCTTCACTGATAATTGTAGCGTCTTCCCATTTAAGAAATACCTTAGGGAACAAAGATACTTATTTTTTCTTTATGTCTAAAGGGAAGAAAATCCTGCAGCAAGTTGAGTCATGTCAAGAAGTCATCAAGCAATCATTAAGTATACCATCTACTATAATATGTATTGATGATACAAAGATAGGCAAAAATGACATTCCTTGTCCTCAAGGAATTCTAATTGAGGACTTACATTCTAATGGGGGAGTCAGCCTCTATGACTCTTCCTCCTTGATTGTATGGTTAAGTGTGGACTAGAAGTGGCTGTTATCTACATTTATCTCCCATTTTGGGTGCAAGAGAGAAATAACAGATGTTTAATTTATTAGGAGGGAAAAGAATCCCAGCCTTTCTGTTATATTCCACTCTTTCTGAATGGAGTATCAGTGCTGTTTTACACCATGAGGAGCCTTCAAGTGATCAAGATAGCTGTTCTCAATATTTATTAAGTCTAGTGGTTTAATGTTCCATATTCAAGCACCCTGGTCTCTGAATTTATAATGATTTTTTTTCCTGTTCTCAAGATAATCTACCCCTGGGGCAGCTAGGTGGGGTGGTGGAGAGAACACCAGCCCTGGAGTCAGGACCATCTGAGTTCAAATCAGACCTCAGACACATAACACTTACAGAGTCACTCTGTGGTTCTGGGCAAGTCATTTAACCTCAATTGTCTAACCAAAAAAAAGAAAACCCTCCCCCCAAAAACCAATTCTTTCAGGATAATTTTCTTTTGTTAAATTTATTTTATTGTTAATTTATGGAATAAACATTTCCATAACATCATATAATTTTAAAAAAGGTGATTGCACATGAAACTGCAAATCTACTATTTATCACTTGCTAATCCTTTTAAATATACAAAAACATGATAATGCAAATTTATTTTTTCTTTATTCCCTCCCCCCACCCTAAATACGGCCACCATTAGACACAAATAGGTATATGTGTATATGTATATATTTATATATGTGTATGTATGTATGTATATATATACATATGCATGTGTATGTATATATATATATACATACATATGTATATATGTAAAATTATTCTATACATACTCCTATTTATCAATTATTTCTATGGATGAAGATAGCATCTTTCTTCATATGTTATTTACAGCAAATTTGGGTTTTTATAAGAGTTAAATCAACTTATTTATTCAAATTGTTCTTAAAACAATATTTGTTACTATATACGATGTTCTCTTGGTTCTGCTCATTTAACTCTTCATTATTTTGTGCAATTCCTTTCTTGTTTTTTTTCTAAAATCATTGAGTTCATCATTTCTTATAGTACAGTAGTATTCCATCACAATCACATACCATAACTTGTGCAGCCATTCTCTAATTGATGGACATCCCCATAATTTCCACTTCTTCGCAACCACAAAGACAGCTGTTATAAACATTTCAGAACGTATAGGTTCTTTTCTTTTTTCCTTAGTCATTTTTGGAAACAGACCTAGTAGTGGTATTGCTGGGTCAAAGGTTGTAGGTAGTTTAATAACTTTTTGGGCATGATTCGAGATTGTTCTCTAAAGTGGTTGGATCAGTTCATGATTCCACTAACAATGAATTAGCGTCCGAATTTTTCCACATCGCTTCCAACTTTTGTCACTTTTCCTTTCAATCATTTTAGCCAAACTGAAACGTATAAAATGATCTTTCAAGGTTGCTTAAATTTACATCACTCCAATCAATAAGGATTTAAAGCATTTTTTTTCACATGAATACAAATTGTTTTGGTTTCTTCAATGAAAAACTGCCTGTTTGTATCCTTTGACCACTTATGAATTGGAGAATGACTCATATTCTTATAGATTTGACAAAATTCTTTATATATTTGAGACATGTAATCTTTATCTGAAAAACTTTCTATAAATCCCCTCCCCCCATTTTCTGCTTTCCTTCTGATCTTGGCTAAATTTGTTTTATTTGTATAAAACCTTTTTAATTAAATGTGATCAAAATTAGTCATTTTATACCCAACTTTGCTCTCTATCTCTCATTTATCCACAAATTACCTATGTCTGATAAGTCATATGTTCCATGTTCTAATTTTCTTGTAATATCTCTTTTTGTACCTAGGCCATGTATCCATTTTGACCTTATATTAATAAATGGTATAATTTTCTAATTTTGTTTCCAACTAGAGTTCCCTGTGGGAATTATTAGACTATATATTAGGACTGTAACTATTTGTGTCTCATTCTCCAGATGTCGGTAAAAGCATCTCCACTTCCTGTGCAAACAAGCAGAGTAAAAATACATATCAAATACCTTTTTTTTAACCCCATAGAAAATATGGCAACCAAATAAAGGTCTTAATGTGACCTACAAAAATCAATAAATTCTTCTTCAGGGAGCTCTATTTTTTCCCCAAAGAGACCTCATGTAGTCATCCAGATATTTAACAGCATTTTCTACTTCTCTAAGTATGTTTATATAAAGGAAACAAATTTGGAGTCCAAGAAAGTAAACCTTGAGATCCGCTCCCCCTTTGCCCCCAAGAAAGTATGGAGGCCTCCAGTCCAGGAGAACCCATATGGTAGATTTTGACTACCCTTCTTCCCAGAAAGAAAATGAACTTGGGCTCACAGAGTGGTAAATATTTCCTCCTTGGCCCTGAGCAATATGAATAACTCATGATAGTAAAAGACAAATTCCTTTGTTCTTCTTATAATATGTCTTGGTTTCTTATTTCTTTTCTAGTTTAAAGTGTGTGTGTGTGTGTGTGTGTGTGTGTGTGCCTGTGTGTGTATGTGTGTGAATGAACTATAACTATAATAAATTCACCCTTCTCTTTCAAGAAGCCTAGATCCTCAGACTTTGAAAATTGGAGTTAATCACAAGGTTTCTCTGAGACAGGTTAAGCCCAGCAATGCCCCATTTTTCTCTAGTGGAATACATCCCCGAACTCTCCAGTATAATAATAAAAAAATGTTAGATTTTGAGATTAAAATAGAAGCCATTTATTTAAACCTCCTTATTTTACAGATGAGGAACCTGAGACTTAGAGGCATAAAATGACTTGGCTAATATCGCATAGGCAGTAAGGGAAAAGAGAAGGATTTCCCAAAACTTTTGACACTAAATCCCATAAGCTTTTTCCCCCATTGCACTACCCTACTCCTTCCTACTCCTCCCTCTATGCAAGGGTTGGGATATAGAAGTTTCCAGAAACGCAACATAGTCCAGGGAATTCCCATCCCCCGCTGTCTATAAGGTTCATTTCCTGAACTCTTCTATTCCCAGAAATACAACCATTTGTTGGCCACGTTGTCCCTGTTTCGTGAATATATCCAAGAGTTAAGTCTCTAAAAGCTCTCCTCCCAGGTTTCTTGGTGGAAAATAAGTGCAGCCATACCTTTGGCCCTCTGGTACCTCTAGCCCAAGACAGATATTGGTGGATTAAGGAAGCTATGCATATGGAAAATCTCACTCCTCTTCCTCTCTCCTTGTTGCTACCAAGACTGAGGTCTAATATTAGCTCTGCTACTTCCTGAATCTCTCTAAAATGAGAAAAAGGCTAATGCTAACATGCTTCCCTTTGCTAAACCTAGCATTTGAGCCAAACACTTAATCCACAAAGAAAATTAGAGTGGCATATTCACAGTGTCCAGAGGAAGATACAAAGGCCAAAATACAAGCTCACCACATTGTAAGTTCATCATGTCGGTGAAATAATTCCCTTACCCCTAACACAAGAATCTCTGATGGTTTGTGTTACCCAAAAGTGGCAATGAGAACGAAATGTTCAGATTCAGTAACCAAATAGTGCAAACAAAATTTTATTTCGAATGGACACAATGTAAGTGTACCGCTTAGGTTCGGACTTACATGACTACAAGGAAAGCAATAAGCATTGGAAGGAACATCACAGTAATATTGTAATGGTGGCGAATTCTTGGAGAAGGTCCGAAAATATCACTTCAATGAATTAAATTGAAAAGCTTTAACTATAGAGAGATCAAACCTATTGGAAGGAGAGAAAAGAAAATATTTACACCTCTGAAATCTGATTAATTGGAAAAAAATATTAGAGGAAGTCGTTCAGACAATTAACAATGTCTGAAGGGGAAAAAAGAAAAACAAACAAACAAACAAAAATAAGTTCCTGTTTTCCAAGGTCAGAGTGGGTTCTGGGGAGTATTTCAGGTATTACTCAGAGCTACCTGTTTCCTATCAGAGTACCCGAATAAAATTTTTGCATGTTGCTACACTGGGCATGAAAAGGCAAATACAGCTTTTTTTGGGGGGGCAGGCAGAATTGAGTATAGAGGCTAAATGTAAAAGGAAGAATTGGCTACTATGGAATGCCTCCTTGTGTTGGGGGTGCCAAGAAGGTTTCTTGATGCTGTGATTCCAGACAATCTATAAAGTTAATGATTTGTGCTCTGTGGTAGACTATAGCTCCTCTTCCTCCCATGCCCCATTTTCTATCTTTATTTCCCAGAAAAGCATTGATTTCCTGAGCTGTTGGTAGGAATGCAGGTCATTTAATATTTTATAATGTCACTTTATAGAGATTATACATAAAACTAGATGTGCTCTCTCCCTCTCTCTCTCTCTCTCTCTCTCTTTCTCTCTCTCTCTCTCTCTCTCTCTCTCTCTCTCTCTCTCTCTCTCTCTCACACACACACACACACACACACACACACACACACACACACACACCCCCTTTCCTCACTCCAGGTTGAGGCTACATGAATCTGGGGATAGGAGGAAGGTTGGCTTTCATTTCCCAGTTGGGTAGGCCCTTTTCTCTGGCAGGTGCCTGAGCAAAAGTTGGCTACTGTTCATGACATGACCCACTCTCTGCACCCCTTTCAAGAACTCATTTGGAGAAAGCCATGCAAAAAGGCTCCCTTGTCTAGGCCAGGCCCTGAAGCTTAAATATCACCCCTTTGTTGCCACTGAAGAACAGTGGCCTTTATTTCAGGAATGTGAGTCAGATGATGAAGAAGTCCCCACCCAGGGGTGCCTTGGCCTCTTTCTTTAAAATACCGCCATGTCCCAGTAATGATCTTCACTCTCAAAGAGCAGCCCGCACGACATCTCAGCTTCTGTAATATTAATCAGGACATTCCATTACATGAAAGAAGAGGCTGGACCCTAGGGGTCCACCATTGACTTGGTTTGGAAAACCACTGCCTGAATGTCATTGCTGTAAAGAGCAGGGTGATGAGAAGTTGCCAGTTTATGAGTCAGAGTGAACTTAATGTGGGGCTTTGCCAAAGGCAGCCCATCTGAAGCAACAAGAGGAAAGTGGACTAGTTCGGCAGCATGCATGTTATAGGATAAAGAGAAGGCCTTTTACTGCTGTGGGGTTAACTCTTTTTTCATGAAGATGCTATGCCAAGAGGGTTCAGAGGGAACTCCATTCTGACTAAAGTTGAGATGGTGACAGAGAATCCATCTCTCAGCTTTTCATATCTTGATGAAAGGAAGGGTGAGAAGATGATGAAGATCACACCAAGCCCTGCAAATATGAGGAAGAAGCAACAACAACAGTTTGATTGGAGAGCCAGGGAACGTGAAAGGTGCTAGGTGAAGAGGATGTGGCTAAATAAACAAATATCAGAAAATATGCTATCCCTAATTTTTGGCTCATAATCTGCCACAGAATAAGATTTTTATTTTATATGCATATATAAAAGGAAGTTTTTCACTTTCTTAAACATATGAAAATGAATGTTCTTCATTACTTACAATTTCTCAAGGTTGTTCCATGTTTTCTCATCTCTAAACCTGGCTGTTTACCATGCTGTCTGCCTGAAGCATGTTCCTCCAATATGTATACTCTACAACTGCCTGTGAAAATCCTGTCTGTCCTTCCAGGCTCAGCTCACATGCCATGTCCTCCAGGAAACCATCCCTCTTGACCCAGTTGGAAGCTACCAATGCCTCCAAATAACTTTTTACAATTAAATTTTTTTCTGAAAAATTAATAATAATTTATTTTTATCTTTCTTTCATCTTCCCCTACCCCCAAAAATAACAGAAAAAAGGAAACACTCATAGCAAATATGAATAGTCAAGCAAAACAAATTCCTAAACTGTCCATGTCCAAAGCCAAAGAACTTTCATAGTATTTAATTTAGCCTCTTCTATCAGTTAATTTTATCCATCTATTAGTTATTCATATAGTATTCATATATGTGTACAATATATAAACATTTGTATACACACACATTGTATATACATATATATGCATATACAGATATGAGTTATGTCTGTACACATGCAAGGTGTCCTGAAAGTCTCAATACAGTTGTAAGTTTGTGTAAACACATACATATGTGTATCTGTGTATATTTACATGTATACATATATGGATGTATACATATATGTATATACACATGTCTATGTTGACATAGATATCTATATCTAAATATTTGTCTATCTCCATTATCTATTTTTCCTTCCTTCCTTCTTTCTCCCCACCTATCTATTTACCTTTCTTTCATTTCAACTATATACCTACCCTTTATCCTCCTATTTCAATCTAAGCTTCTTGAGGACAGGAACCTGGTATTATTTTAACTTTGTGATTTGCTAGCAACTAACTCAATATCTTGCATGCAGTAGGTACTTAATTACTTAAAAATCCAATCAGTTGTCCAAGTAATGCAAGGAAAAAAATGTTCACATAAATTAATGAAGAAATTCTGAAGATCTACCTGACATGACCATTCTGCTAGGCTCTGACCATGAACAATGACAGCATGAAAGGTAGTGGAGCCATAGAAAGTGATTTTCAGGTGATAAAGAAGTGCTAAAGGTAGAACATAGTAGATCTGGTCCTGCCAGAGCGGGTTGGTGAAGTAGAATCTTGGAAAATGGCGACAATGTTTTTTTCTGGAATCCTAGATAGATATAGAGGGAATGCTGGCCCTAGTGAGATATGTGCTCTAAAGCCCAGACAGAGATTCTTAAACTTTTTCCACTCATGACCCCTTCACCACTTCTTAAACTGTAGCACTGCCTGAAATAAAGGAGAGGAAATTGGAAAGCATTCAAAGCAAAGATACTGAGAATCCTACATTCTTGCATAACAATTAGAAGTTATCTTAAGAGGAATGGAAAAGTTTCAAGAACACAATTATTTCAACATAATTAAGAGTGATTGTGGGGGCAGGTAGGTGGCTCAGTGGATAAAGCACTGGCCCTGGAGTCAGGAGGACCTAAGTTCAGATCTCTCCTCAGACACATAACACTTACTAGCTGTGTAACCCTGGGCAAGTCACTTATACCCGTTGCCTAGCAAAAAAAAAAAAAGGATGATTTCAATGAGGAAGAAAAAAAAGATGGGAATCTCTGCTGTGGCTTCATGGATAGATGTCCAATGCACTCAGGTTGTGAAAGGTCACATTCGAAATGCAGAGATGAAGGCACACATCTTGGAAGAAATATAAAAGGATAGTATATTCCAGTAAGAATAGAGCCACAAAGGCTTTTGCCTAAAATAAGTTATTGTCCTCCTCCAGATGAGGAGGACCACACAAGGGTCCTCACTGTTCAGGCTATGAATGGAGTGGGATGAACAAGGAATAAAGCTACTGCTTGAAAAAGTCAAATCAATCAACCCCCATTGTCCTTATCTTTTCAATCAGTGAGAATAATCCTTATGCTGGAAAGAGAAAGACAATCATCAAGCTTACATGGCATCAGAAACAAAAGAAACTTTTGGAGATGGTTAGATGTCTAGCTCCCTTCCATGAGCTCAAGTTACCATGTCCAGATGGCAGTAATAATTCACATTTCTCCAACACCTTTCATTCTAGTAAAGCCTTGTCTGTATAACAACCTCACAGAGCAACTGCCCCACATGTTACTACCCATATTTTACCAATGAGGAAAGTTGATACTCCAGGAGGTTAATTGATTTACCTATGCATACATAGTGAATAGATTTCAAAGAGTGAAGTGGAATATAACCTCCAAGTCCATGAAAGAGTACAAAGCAAACCTGTTTTCATGTCTTGCCTCTGAAGCTTACTGTTTGTGTGACTATAGGCAAGTCACTTTCCTTCCTTAGGCCTCAGTTTCCACATCTGTAAAATGAAAGGGGTGCCAAATATGACTCTTGAGGTTCCTTCTCCTTCTCAATCTATGAGCATATTATCCACTGTGCTCCTGACTACAATTTTGCCTTTCTTGGATAAATTCTATCTCATGGCCCTGAGGTATCTTGTGCTTTCTAAGCTATGGTCCTTGACATTTGAGGTCATTCCAGATCTAATATTCTATGGTTCACTGATATTCTAGGCACGGGGACACAAGTTCCAAACTCTAAGGTTTCAACCACTGATGTTCTACATAAAAAAAAAAAAACCAACAAATGTATTTGTGCAATTGGTGATAGGGAGCCACACAGACAGTTTTTGGATAAATGTGACTGTGTGTGTATATACACATATAGAGTGTCCCAAAAATCTTAGTGTAGTTCTAAGCTTTCTATATACACATGCATGCATATATGTATCTATGTATATGCATGTATGTATAGTGTACAAAAATCTATATATTCATACATGTATCTATGCATATTCATATAAATCCATTTTGATATAGATATTTATATTGGTATGGATAACTATCATTACAGATATCTTTAAATCTATAGCTCTAAAATAGCTGTCATCTATTGATCTATCTGGCTCTCTGTCTACCTTTTAGGTCTTTACCAGAGTGTAAGCTTCTTGAGGATAAGAATTTGATACTATTTAACTTGACTCCTGCCTCCTACTAAGTGTTAACATAGCACTCACCTTAGAGTCAGGAAGACCTGAGTTAGAATTTTGTTTCAGATACTAAATCTACACAACCTTGGGAAAGACATTTAACTTCTCCTCCTGTTTCCTCATATAAGATGAGGTTGTTGGACTTAATGACCTCTAACATCACTGATGACTCTACATTTAAAAAGGTTTTCAGGGTTGGAAAGATCCTCAAAGGGTATCTAGCATCTATAAAATAAAATCTATGCCAGGTCCTCTTCCAGCCTTTGATTGAAAATCTACAAGATTGAGGAACCCACTATATCTTGGGGTGGGGTCCATTGTCTTCTTGGAAAACTGTTTATCAGGAAGTTTTTCAAATTGAAATTGTCACTCTGCCATTCTCAACTTCTGCTAGTAGTTCTTTTTCTTTTCTTTTTTTTTTTTCTGGGGCCAAGCCAAAGTTGAATCCTTCTTCCAGATGACAGCCTTTGAAATCAATGACTACATCTTTCCTAAGGCTCTCTCGTTGACAGACTAAACACCTCCAGGTCCTTCAATGGATCTATTATAAAATCAAACTCTCTCTCTTTAATGAAGATAACTGCCTCAACTCTTAGTGATTGAGCTATTATCTGAGTTCCTGTAACACCTATTATATATATCACTGATTTAACATTTATTGCAGGAAGCCTTGCATAATTATTTAACTTATAAGCAGTTACATTTTTATCTGAAGTACTGACACAGTTGGGGTAGACACTACTTGTGGCTTTTGATTTTGTCCTTATTTCAACTCCATGTTTGCCCACTACAGATCACTAAAATATATCACTCAAACCCTAATACAGATGGGGATATTAAAAACTTTGGGAAAAGGATCCCTACCCATTTGTGAATACATTCCACTGCCCTGACCTCAGTATCATGAGTATTATATTTAGAGCTTTCAGGTCTACGGAAATAATAAAGAAGTAAGATATTGTTAGAACTCACTACCTTGAAAAATTCCTTCCTTGCTGTCTAGGGCCATGATTTTTGCTGCTGAACCATAGTGGCCACTTCTATAATGTTCCATGTGCTCACCCTGGCCTCCTTTAGTCTGTGAGCACTTTTGGGGTCCAGAGACACTGATAGTACTACAATCAAAGGTCTATCTATCTGTGTATCTATCTATCTATCTATCTATCTATCTATCTATCTATCTATTTATCTATAGTAGTGGGGTTGGCAGTGTCAAGGTTTTGGACAACAATCATTCCCAGGTCACTGACAGAATTTTTCTTTTTATACCTAGTGACAAATGAAATTAATGGCTGAGCTTTATTTCCATTATCTTCATTGTTCCTCTATGCTTTGGCAACCAATAATGGAGTATAAATGTTTTTTTTTTTCATGATAGGTCCTATGGAAGATATTCTTTGAAATTTATTGGAATCATTTATGCAATTTATGGGAGCCCCCTTCCCTTGTAAATTTGCTGTAGCCTTCTGTAATTCTATCGTTCTTTGCCTGCCCTTTTCATGATAATAAATGCTTGTTGCTTGACTTTTGAAACCCTTCTCTATTATTAGCAAACTCCCCTTTTTTCTAGGGCTCTTCTTCTCACATTCTTTCTATCTCTTGGTGCAGTGTGGCATAGGGGAAAGACACTTTTAAGTCAGAGGACCAAGTTCAAATCTCACCTCTAAAGACGACTAGCTCTGTGACCTCAGGAAAATCAGTTGATCTCCTAATTCTTTTTTTCTTAAAGCTTTTATTTAGTGATTTCCTAATTCTTAAAAAAAAAATTTGAGAATGACTTAGAAAGACCAAAGACTATTAGTGAGAGAACCCAAAGTGTTGGAGACAAGGTTAAGGAGAATGTAGTTAGAAAGACAACATAAGGTAAATAAGAAAAGGCAAATGGACAAAAAAAAGAAGGTAAAGAAAATTGATAAAGCATATTTCTGGGTAGAGACTGTTGGTGAAACAGATAGGAAGGTGATGCAAGTCAGAAAGAGAGGTGAGTGTGGCTATAGCAATGCAGAGACTAAGAAAAGTTTAGTCTGATTGTCAAGTTATTAAGGAGGTGCTAATTGTAAACATGATTGAACTATAAACACCCACAAGTAGTTAAAAAGAAAACAAGGGTTAAAATCTAAATAATGGAAAGCAGGGAAAATTGTGCAGGGACTTTCATATAATATGTAGTATTTGTGTTTCTGCCACACTGGAATTACTATTTTACTTTATTTTTTACTATTACTTTATATTTTACTATTATTGAATTACTTTACTATAGCAAAGTGAAAGAATTTTAAGAGAGCATCTCCGTACTCCATGTTGTGAGAGATAAATTTTCTTGAAGGAAGAAGAAATGATATTTCAAAGAGTAAAATAAGATCTATGGGAGAAGGGTGGGGGGACTGGACATTTGTTCATATGTTGGAGACCAGAAGTGTTATAGATCCTAGAGAAGAAAAAACAGTGGGGCATCAGGGCCATATTCAAGCCTTTGCAGGAATGTCATGTAAAGGGAGGGTCGGACCTGTTCTCTTTGGCCTCAGAGGGTAGAACAAGAGGAAGTATGTCAAGGTATCAAGAGGCAAACTGACCTTCCAAATGGAGAATGGATTCCCCTCCCTGGAGGTCATTATGTAGAAGCTGTATGACTAATATCAAGGTATGTTAGAGTAGATACTTCTTTGCATATGATATAGACTAAGGGGAAGCCAAGATCCATTCTAACTCCCCAATCTAATTATAAGCAGTTTGTGAAGTTTTTTTTTTTTAGCATATGCAATCTTTATTTTCAAAATTATTTTTTATTCATTTCACTCAATATTTCTCAATTGCAGGTAAAAATTTATAACAATAATTTTTTTTTGTTTGTTTGTTTTTAGGCAATTGGGGTTAAGTGACTTGCCCAGAGTCACACAGCTAGTAAGTGTCAAGTGTTTGGTCTGAGGCCAGATTTGAACTCAGGTCCTCCTGACTTCAGGGCCAGTGCTCTATCCAGTGTGCCACCTAGCTGCCCCTGTAACAATAATTTTTAAAACATTGAGTTCCAAATTCTCCTTCTCCCTCCTACCACTTCCCCCTCCTTGAGAAGGCAAACAATTTAATATCAATATTACATGTGAAGTCATGCAAAACATATTTCCATATTAGTTATGTTTCAAAGAAAGCAAAGTAAAACAATGAAAATCAAGAAAGTTAAAAAAAATGCTTCAATCCACATTCAAATTGGGCATAGTTCCAAACTGTTCTCCAGAATTGTTGGACTGGTTCACAACTCAACCAATAATGCATAGCAGTCCCAATTTTTCCATATCCCCTCTAGCATTTGTCATTTTCTTTTAATATCATGTTACTCAATCTGATAGGTGTGAGGTGGTATCTCAGAGTTATTTTAATTGGTATTTCTCTAATCAGTAGTGATTTAGAGAATTTTTCATGTAACTATTAATAGCTTTAATTTCTTCTAAAAACTGCTTGTTCATATCCTTTGATCATTTATCAGTTAGGGAGTGACTTGTATTTTCTTATAAATTTAGATCAATTTCCTACATATCTGAGAAATGAGGTCTTTATCAGAGAAACTTGCCACAAATCCCCCACCCCAAGTTCCAAGAGCAATTAATATTTCTCCAGCTGTTTAGATCTGTTTCAATTTGTGTGAAAAGTGCTTTGTAATTATGTTCACATAATCTCTAGGTTTGTCCTGACAGGTAGACTCCCAAGTATTTTATATTGTCTGTATGGAGGGATTTGAATGTCAGTATAGGATTTAGTATTTTATCCTACAATCAAAATGGAGTAAGTCAAGTAGATGGCACAGTGGATACAGTGCCAGGCCTGAAGTCATGAAGACTCATCATCCTGAGTTTAAATCTAGCTTTGGATGCTAGCTCTGTGATCCTGTTTGCCTCAGTTCCTCCTTTGTAAAAATAAGATGGAGAAAGGGTGGGCAAATCACACCAGTGTCTTTGCCAAGAAAACCCCAAATAAGGTCATGAAGAGTCAGACTCAACTGAAATGTCTCAACAACAACAACATGGACTTCCTGAAGCTTCTTTAATAAGCAAATGGCTCAAAGAGGCTCAAACTACTAGCTAAGTTTAGGTGGTTGTTTTGTGTGTATGTGTGTATGTGTGTGTTTGTGTGTGTGTCAAATGCTCATAAGAGACAATGGGCAAAGAACTTTCTAGAACATGTATTTTGCTGAAATTAAATATGGTTTCTCATCCACACAGGCAGACTTGTGGGAGGGTGAAGAGTTTCCTATGGCTTGTTGTGACTCAAGTCCTGTTTTATGCTTTTAATTGTAGACCTCGACATACTCATGTATTTTTAAATCACTAATTATGACTCAGTTCCCTTAATCCACTTTAGGAGAGATTTCTACAAGCATGGCTCCTTAAAATTCCATTTGGGACAGCCTGCTTAGTCTGTGTAGGAGATCAAGTTGATTCTTAAATTTGATTAGCATGTGAACTGATGAGTACATGGATTATTACCTTATATCAACAATTCAGACAAATAGAAGAACATTGTGAAGATACAGAAGAAAGAAAAAAGCATTTCCAATTTATTCTTCATAGTCTTTTTAAAAAATCCATATTTTTTCAAACACACACAAATACAGAATAAGCTGTTTCAGCTCCCACAGAATTCAAGGGTTGCCAATATAATAGAGTTTAGTCTTTGGAAAGGTATAAATATGGTGAATTATTTAGGCACTGGGGTTGCCAAGAGCTGGAAGATGGACAGGAGAGGAGAATCAATTCTTTCTGGTCATAGAGTAGCTTTTCCCCCATACCCACAGCCCCCTTGACATCTGTTCCTTTGCATACTGAGTCAGAGAATCACAACAGCAACTGTGTTCTTTGTCAGTTCCTCCATTGTCCTAGCTCCTCTGCATGGCAGCTCAATAAGGACCTGCAATTCAGTGCATGGGATTGGCAAGATAATAGTATTGTTCAGGGGCCTCTGAGGGAAAATGTAAAAGTGATGAAGAGGCGCATTCCTTCCTGTACTTCATGACCATTCCTTTCCCATCCCAAAATTGTTTTTGGCCTGTGAAGTTATTGAAAATATCTATATTTAATGGGCACTTGTGGGGAATTTCATTTATGTCTGTAAGTCACCAAGTATTATCCTCCTAATTATAGTTGACTTTGTTTCCTAAGATATTTTCAGTCTGTTATTTGCTTGCTTTCATGTTCTTGTTACTCAGTAGTGTCCAACTGTTCATGACCTATTTGGGTTTTTCTTAACAAAGATGCTGGAGTGGTTTGCCATTTCCTTCTCCAGCTCATTTTACAGATAAGGAAACTGAGGCAAACAGTGTTAAGTGACTTGCCCAGGGTTACACAACTAATAAGATTCTGAGGCCACATTTGAACTCAGGAACATGAGTCTTTGTGACTCCAAGACTGGCATTCTATCCACTGTACCACCTAGTTGTGCAAGATCAATACAATTATTTCTGATTCTGATGGTTGTACTGTAAATCTGTATATCTGGAAAGTCAAACTAGGTTATCACAAACCTATGAGAAAGAAGAGTTACATCCTCAAGTCAATTAGATGAAGCAATGCTTATCATCATCATTGAAAGAATGAGAAAACATCATTCACTGAGTCCTTTTCATGTGCAAAACATAGTGTTAAACATTGGTGATAGAAATACAAAAGCTGCACAGTCCCTGCTTCAGAGGAACTCAAATGATAATTAAGGAAACCACACCTATCTGAAGATTCAGTTTCAGGGTGAATAGAAAGTCCCAGGAGTCCTGAGAGTTCCATGTCAGCTTAGATGGAAAGGCCCAGGAGTCCTTAAAGTTCACCATCTGGGCATCATTGTCATCATCACCAACAACAGAAATAATAATAGCAATAAATGCAAAAACTCTTCCTCTTCCCCCTCCTCACATTTCCATCAGTTTACAAAGCATTTTCTTTGTGTGTGATAGTTCCTCTGCTCTTTCTCAAGTAAGGCTTCATTTAGAACGTTGTGTTCATTTCTAGGTATCAAAGTTTTGGAAGGGTGTTATAATAAGTATATTGCATAGTCTGCAGAGGACAGCCACCAAGAGAGCAGAGGGACTCCACATGAGGATCGTGAAAGGCACTGGGGATGTTTGTCTGGTGAAGAGAAGATTGAGTGGGATGATATTGTAGCTGCCTTCAAGTATTTGAAAGGCTGTGAAGTGGAAGAAGGATTAAATTAATTAGTTTAATTCAAGAAGAGAGAACTAGAAAAACAAGTGGAAGTTGCCAGGAGATGAATCTATTGTCAGGAAACAATTTTTTTTTCTAATGATGGTAGCAACCCAGAGTGGAATAAGCTGCCTTGGACAGCAATGGGTAGTAATTCACTTGGGGCCTATATATGAAAGGCAGATGAGCACTTAGGAGGGGGGGATTTTATAGAGGAAGTTCTTTTCCAAACATGAGTTAGACTAGATGACTACTATGGTCTGTTTCACCTGTGAAATTCAATGACTCTATAAAATGGGGGGTGGAAGTATCATTATATTTATCACGCAGATGAGGAAACTGAGGCCCAGAAAGGCAAAATAACTTGATCAGCACCACACAAGTTTTATGGGTCAGGCCATGAAGTTAAACTGAGAATTGGCATTTTTTAGAGAAAGCTGGACCTGGAGGTAGGAAGAACTGAGTCCAAATCTGGCTTCAGACACCTACTAGTTGCATGATCCTGGGCAAATATATTAATCACTGCCTGTCTAAGTTCTCTAATCTATAAAATGAGTGTATTAATAGTATCTACTTCCTAGGGTTGTTGTCAGGATCAAATGAGCTAGTATTTGTAAAGTGCTTACATAGTGCCTGGCACATTGTAGGTGCTTAACAGGTTTTTTTTTCCTTCCTTCCTTGCTTGCTTACTTCTTTCCTTCATTTTTCCCTTCCTTCTCCATCCTCCTTCATTCATTCTTTACTTTCTTGCTTCTTCCCTTCTTTCCCTTCCTCCTTCCTTCCTTCCTTCCTTCTTTCTTTCTTCCCTCCCTCCCTCCTTCTCTTCTATTATCCCACACCTCAGGACAACAACACGGAAATAGTCATCACGACTTGTTTGGTGGATTTCTTTGTTGGTAGTGATGGGAATTTGACAGACACTGTTAGGAGGTGTTGGCTAGCCCTCCTTTTCACTCAGATTGCTTGAATCGGTTTTTGGAGTGGGTATACCAGGTCTGTCTCTGTTCTGGGATGGAATGGGCTCTGCCTGCATTCTGAGTGCTCAGCTGATCACTGTTTTTATTACCGTTTTGTATTCATAAACTGTTTTCCCTCTAGGAAGCTTGGTGACAAGTAATGTATTTCTTTTCACTTTCAGGCTGCTCTGCAGACAGCCGGTTAGGCTGTTGCCAATTAGTGTCTGCAGGGTTGGCAGTAGGGGTGACAGGCAGCCAAGCCCACGTGCCTTTTGCTAAGGCTTCTGGAGGCCTGTTTGGGTGGTGGTGACTCAGCTGCCACCACTGAAGCCTGCTCCATACATGTGGGTGTGTTGGATTCTTATTTTCCATATGTGATACTATGGGGCAATCCAAAGACAGCTGTATTTGGAGCCGGAGGGCCTGGGTTCAGATTTGAATTTTGCTGCCTGTGTGATCTTAGGCAAATCACTTAACCTCTCTGAGTCTCAGTTTTCATCTCCAAAATGGTTACATTGAACTAGATGGCCTCTGAGATCAATCCCCTCCACCTTCCAATTTGTTTTTGTATGACTCAATAATTTATGGGGTCCCATTCAGCTTTAAATTTAGGGTCCTAAAGTGTTAGAATCCATTGACCAACAAGCATGTATGTAAGACATAGCTGGAGATGACCAAGTCCTTCTCACAGTCTCTTTCTAGAAGCATATCATTGCAAATGATTCTATTATTTTTAAAAAATCTTTGCAGGTGTCTAACCTCTACCTGTACGACAGTGTGTTGATGCTGGCAAATGCCTTCCACAGAAAGCTGGAAGATAGGAAGTGGCATAGCATGGCAAGCCTGAACTGCATGCGAAAGTCCACCAAACCTTGGAATGGGGGCCGATCCATGCTCGACACTATCAAGAAGGTACTGATTGGGAAACTCCCATCTCAAAAAAAAAAAAAAGGCTGGGCACCATTTCTTCAGTGGTTTGGGATGTAAATATTAATTTTCTTTTCTATTCTAAGATTAATCCTTCTGGATAGAGCAAAGTCCTAGACTAAATGGCTACTTTTATAGCCTAGTGGTTGAGTTGAGTGCCATGTAACAAATTCCCTAGTTTCCTATTAGCCTCTAACTCAATTTTGATTTTAATCTGGATAAAAGTTGATACCATCATGGAAACTATTCTCGGAACTTGGCACTGTGTTGTGTTAATAAGATGGGAATGTGTATCTAAGGTGGGGCAACTCAGGCTGTTCTAAATTCATGATGGTTTCCTGTGCTGAGATATCTTATGAATTTCTGATGGAAGGAAACTTAGGAAGTTAGATTATAAGTAAATTGGAGAATCCACAGAAGACTTGTTAAATTGAATTGGCCTTTAGAAATTGTGAAAGAGCACTTAGGGAAATCTACAGTGTTTGGAGTTTTATCCTCAATAATCCTCAGAGTTTCAATAACAGTGAAAATGTATTGGTGTCAGTTTGAATCAACTGGCATCATGATGAAGAGCTAAGAATCCTTGCTGGGGGAAGTTTATTCAAGGAGAGAAAGTGATAAGATAAGAGTACTGGAGTATGGTTTCCATGCTTTTTTATGTTTTCCTTTGGGGTTAACAAATACCCTTACTCTAGCTTCTTGTACATATGGGGAAATGCTTTATAGCTCACCCAATTATTACTGATTGGATACATTTATATAAACTCTCCATATCTAATGATTTTGCTTCTCTTGGTGGGTAGAAATATCAGCTACCTAAAGGAAAGACAACCAGATAAGTTACTCATGGTTGGGGGAATCAGAGCTATAATTTGTCTTTCCTTCAATTTAACCAGAGAATTGTTGCAGTGGCACAGTCTGAGAGGAGTGCTGAACCGATGAGTTGGCATCCCTTGTAGTTTCTAAAGTTCAGAAATCAAGATGACCTCATTGAAGCTAGTGTCCTGGATGAAGATGGGTCCTTTGTGAAGGTCCCTGGGCTAAGCCTGGGACTTAGCTAACTCAGTAAGATGAATGAATGTATGTATGTATGAATGAATAAGTGAATGAATGAAATGATTACTTCTTACTATGTATAAGGCACTGGAGATACAAATAGAAAAGTGAGATAACCCCTGCTCTCAAGGAGTTCATATTCTAATGTGAGAGACAGCGTATGTGGAAGGCTTCAGCTGCAAATTACGTGGAAAAGTCCCAAGGTACGGTGGCAGAGCATATGGTAATGCTTATTCAAGATCCTTCACTATTATCCAAGTCTTCTCAAGCTATTTTCCCTTCATCTCTCTATAAGGTCCTTAGTATCCCTTGTGGGAGAAATACTGCTGTCCATTTCCTTTTACCCTCTCCCAGACGTTCCTCCTAATCTGACAGAGAAGTGATGTTTTCTACTCTCTTTGGCAGGGCCACATCACTGGCCTCACAGGGGTGATGGAGTTCCGAGAAGACAGCTCCAATCCCTATGTCCAGTTTGAAATTCTCGGCACCACTTACAGCGAGACTTTTGGCAAAGACATGCGCAAGGTAGGCCCCCTAAGATGCCTATTATTCATTGCTTGAAGTGTCACATCCTAGTCCAAAGAGATGACAACAGAAGGAAGGAAATAGGGACCAGAGTCTTTTTTTTTCCTTGCCTGCTGTGCAAGGTTTAATTAGTGTTGAAAGAATGTCTTAGCATTTCTCTTACAATGAAGCATTCACAGTGTATGCTAGATGGTAACTGCAATGCCTAGGGATAGTAAACAAGCAAGAAGTACTTTGTAATGCATTCTCTCTGCATGCATCAAATAGGGTTTGGGACAGAGAGTGTGGCTGTTGCTTTTCAAGAGACTTATAACTGATTTGATTAAAGAAATTTGCTCTAATCAGTAACAAATTTAGAGAATGAATGACCTCATCAAGTCTTACACACATACGCATATCCTTACCCATATGTATAGCCACAGACACATGTATGCAGGTGCACACACACACACACACACACACACACACCCCCCCTCCATAACTGCTCAGATGAA
The DNA here is from genome assembly GCF_003287225.1 of Phascolarctos cinereus. Classification (NCBI taxonomy): domain Eukaryota; kingdom Metazoa; phylum Chordata; class Mammalia; order Diprotodontia; family Phascolarctidae; genus Phascolarctos; species Phascolarctos cinereus. Next base: position 38,297,931 of record NW_027555736.1, read on the forward strand.
GGCACCCTCTTACATATTCATTTTACCTGCACACATATGTTCACACTGGCTGGCACACTTCTGTATAAGGAATACAATTCCAAAAGATGGCACCATCTGTTGGTGAGCCTTTGGCATTGTCCTCTTTCCTGGAATATCAGGTAGAACAGTCTATCCATACATAGAGTTCCAACCTCGTGCTTCAAAAGAAGGGGTTTTAAAAGGAGCATCAAGTCTGTCAAATTGTCATTCTGATTCCTATCTGACCTGACTATGAATTCATTGGTGCAGGACACTCTCAGATGAGGAAAAATCCTGCCAGTGTGGTTAGGGGTCCTTTCTCCATCTTGGAGATTGCCTATAGCACTGGTTAAGCAACTGGCTCAAGGTTATTTAGAGAGTATTTTCTAGAGGCAGGATTTGAACCCATGTCTTCCTGCCTTTAAAATTCAACTCTGTCATCTGCACCCTGCCTCTTCCAGTAAGTAGAAGGAATTTAAAATGAGGGAAGAAAGAGAAGAAAAGAGTTGCTCAGAAGAGAAAGCAAAGGATCCTGAGATAATCACTGATATAACCAACCTCTGATTTAACAGAACAGGCATTTAAGTGACCCTATGTGTCAGAGGTGGTGTTAAGTCCTAGGTGTAAAAAAAAAAAATGGCTTCTTGCCTCAAGGCCCTTACATTTTTACCCAGCTCTGAATAGCCAGTTCTGATTATGCTCTGTTATTTTTCCTCCCTGCATTATGAAAACTTCCTTCCAACTAGAAAACTTTATTTTATCATATTTTGACTGATTGAGTTGAGATGGGCAGCCTGAGAAGTATCCCTTGGGAGCAAGGAAGATTGAATAGACACTAATAAAAACCCAGATTTATATTCTAGAGATAGTGCAACTTGTAGAGAGTGGGTTTCAGTCATCACCATTAAAATATTAGCTTCAGACCATATTGGCACCAGATTTCAGCTCATAGTGGGACCTTTTCTAATACAGTGGCAGCAACACAGCCACCTTTGTGCACATACCCACATACAGGCTCACCTGAACTCATATTGCTTTTCAACTGTGTATTTGGACTGGAATCCAGAGAAGGTCATAAACTAAGGAAGGGAAGACTGGGAAATTAAAGAGGCAGGTTGTGTATTTAGATTAGTTTGCAGAGTAGGAACAGTTGGGTGGCAGGTGGAAGGTAGCAGGTAGAGTGGCTAAAAATGCACTTCAAGTGCATGATTTGTTGGCTATGTCTATAGTGATAAGAAAAATGTCCCAAGCTGACTTTCTGACGTAAAGTTGGAAGCTTCCCAATACAAGAATTGTGTTAGATTAGCTGTATTTGCCTCTCTTTTTTGAGTGGAGAAGAATAGAATCAGAAGAGCAGAATGAATGAATGAATGAATGAATGAATGAATGAATGAATGAATGAATGAATGAATGAAAAAGCATTTACTAAGTACCTACTGAGTTAGGTGAAGAGGATATAAGAACAAAAGTAAGACAGCCCCTGCCTTCAAGTAGCTTATATTTGAACATGGTTAGATACCACATGTAAGGGAAGGCAGTTTTGATCAGGAGGATCATAGGGATAGTGAGTGATGGTTATAGTTATAGGAATGTAGTGAGTTTGATAATAGGTCTGAAGCAGCAGCCTGGCCACCAGGAAAATAAGCAGAAGTGGGTTAGTCAATCTATAATTCTATGGCCATGGACACTCGGGGCAAAGATTATTGGTTCTTTTTCATTGAATAATGTTACCATGGGGTGATCAACAAGAATTGGTGGACTGATCAATGATGTCAGAAGTTGGTGGTATTATCAAGGGTGATCAGAAATTCATCTTTGATGTCATTCTCTCATGAGGATTAATATATAGAGAAGAGAGGTTCTTAATATGTTTGACGGTGACAATGTGACTGCACAGTGGCCATGGCACCTCAGAGCTCTGGAATACATTGTGAACCTGCCATCCAACTCTGATTGATGTTAAAGTCCAGTCCAGGGTTGGCTCTAAAGCATATAACTATAGAATCATTGATTTAGAGGTGAAGGACCTGGGTTCAAACCTTCTCTGTCGCTCTCTACTGGTGTGTCATTCTGTACTTGGGCAAGTCACTTCACCCTCATGGACCTCAGCTGACTTCTATAAAATGAAGTGATTAGTCTGGGTGGCCACCAAGGTCCCTCATACCTCTAAAAATGTAACTTAGAGGGAAAATCAGGAGACAGACAGACAGACAGAGACAGAGACAGAGGGAGGGAGAGAGAGAGAGAGACAGAGATAGAAACAGAGAAAGGAAGAAAGGGAAAGAGGGAGGGAGAAAGAAGGAAGTTGTAAAAAGGAAAGTATAAAAATGTATATTTTAGAACTATAAAGGATTTTAGTAGTCATATAGTTCAAACCTCTCATTTAAAGAACAGAAAATTGATGCCCAAAAAGGAATCTCTTCCAAACATGTGGAAAGGGGGAATGAGTTTGTCATAGAAAAATCACTATGATACCAATCTCCACCCAGAATACCTCATGTGTTTCAACCAATAGACAAATATTAATTAAGTAGTTCATATTTGCTAGGTGCTATGTTCAGTGTTGGGAATAAAAGGAAAAATAAGCAAAACCAGAAACAGCCCCTGCCATTAAGGAGCTTACATTCCAATATGGGAGGCCACATATATAGACCTTTGTACATACAAGAGAAATACAGAGTAGATGGAAGGTAGCCTTATAGGGGAAATCACTGGTACTGAGGAGATGAGGAGAAGCCTCCTGCAGGAGATGGAAGTTGAGCTGAGTGTTCAAGGAAGCTAGAGATTGTCAGAGGTAGATGTTAGGAGGGAGACCACTACAGCCATGGGGAATGGTCACTTGTAAATGCTTCCCGTAATCACCTGGATATTACTGGGGTAAATAGGCGGGCTTCCATTTTAGAACTGGCTACTTCCTAACCAGTGAGCAGTCAAGCCCATCTCCTGGTAATGCTGGATGCCTCTCTAGGAGTCTAAGAGAGGCCTAGGAACACTGCTCTCCACTTCCTGTTTCAAGTGTCTGGGCTTTCCACCGTTACCAAGGAAACACTCATCAAAGCCCCTGAGACCAATGGGAGTTCCAGTGTGTCTCTCTGTCTTACCAGGGCAGGATCTCTGAATGTAATTGAGTTGGAGGAGAAGCTGACTTCAGAGTGGATTTTATTCTAAATTGTATTCCTTTGTCACTTTTAAAAATCCTCCTTTCACAACAGCGTAGGCCATTCATTATATGGTAGTTTAGCAAGCTTATCAACACTGAGAAGAAGTTATCAGGAAAGGAATGAACAGCATTGACTGTAGTATCACATGTTTATCATTTAAGAAATGGGGATATTAAAAAAAAAGCAAAAAAATAATCTGAGTGATTTCAGAATGAATCAAGGAGAGATGATTAGATTTCTCCACTAGTGGGGAGGGTAAATGAAGAGACTGGAGATACTGAATGAGGGTTTATGTTTGAGATGAGGTAGGCTTATTCCGGTTAAGTGTCTCATCCCATAACAGTAGGAAGGAAGAGAGGGGGAGATAACGGAGGGAGAGGAATGACAAATCCGAAATGGGAAATAGTATTCAAATTAAAGGCCATGTGGAGAAAAGAGAAGATAGAAGGAAGGGCAGATAGGAAAAGACATTAAATCTTTAGAGGAAGAAAGAGGAATAGAAATGATCACTTCTATTAACAGCATAAATCACGTGTGAAAAAGACTGTATGTAGCAGATAAATGAAAGCAAATGAAGACCAAACCAAACTCTTGTAAACTAAGCATCGGAAATAATATTTTGATAATGAGTGAGGAGACCCTACAATTAAAAATAATCAATAATGAGGGATAAAGACTACAAGCTAGCTTCTATGGTGTTTAAACCAATGAGATTAATTTAAAACCAGGGAACAAAAGGATGGATTAAAAAGAAATTGTACCAAAGTAAAGCCATTGGAAGAATTTAAAATTAAGTGGTTTCAAGAGACTGTGCAGAATCATCACTGACTCCCCAGGAAGAGAAAGAGAGTTGGTACTTTTCCCCTAAGTGAAAGGGTGATGATGGACAGTGTAGAATCACATGATATTATCCTGGAAGCACTGACTTGAAGAGAGAGAGAGAGCTCTAGATGGAGAATCAGAAGCCATGGATTTTATTTCTCATTACCACTAGCTTTGCCATATAAACCCAGATAAAATCCCAATCATCTCTGTGTTCCAACAAATCTTGGGCAGGGAAAACAATCATGAGATGTCATTGTGCATAGGAGACGACGTGTCTGAAGCACCACTCATGTTTGTTTTAGCTGAACTTGATCTAGCACTAATCTTTGAGCTTTTTTCCCAGCCCTTTGGGGATATTTTTGTGAGGGTTCTGGATTCCTGTACTAGAGGATTTCCTTTACTTTGCTTTCATTTTCTGCTCCTTTCTTCCACTTTACCTCTCTCCTTCTATACCTTTTCCTCTCTTCTCCTCTCTCCTTTCTTTTTTCTTTATTCCTTTTATTATTTTTTTTTAGTACCCTTCATGTTAAAATACCCAAGGGGAATTTGGATAGCTAGTTGATGGAAACATTCTTTGATTTTTTATTGGAGGAGAGTCAGTGCTGAAGGATGATTGAAAGTAAGCATGCCGCCTACATGGAAATTTCCAAGAGTTAGGACTTTTTTTGTAGGGAGTTGGCCTCAAAGCCAAGAAAAGTTGAATTCAAATTCCTCATATGACCCATATTGATTGTATGACTTAAGGAAGTCACTTAACCTCTCAATGTTCTGGGCAAACCTCTAATACTATAAGCTTCTGAGAATATGTCAACCTGCATTGGTGGAGGGAGTCTTTTCCTCTTGCAATTCCTTATACTAATGAAATCACATATATAGTCTCTATTCCTGTGACATTTGGAGAAAAAGAAATGCATATGAAATTAGATATTAGCCTCTAAGTTAGTCGACAACTATGAAGCCCCTTCTAACATTTCTCCAAGTGAAACATCCTGAGTTCTTTCAAATGAACCTCATATAACAAAGTTATTAATCTTCCCAAATCTCTGGTCTCCCTCTTCCTAGATCATTCCAGGTGGCTTTGCTCTTTGTTTCTGGGACTATTTTACTTGAATTTTATACTAACTCTAACCCTTCCAAGCCTGCTCAAATCATGTTTTTTTTTCTATTACTACCCAAATTATTTTTCTTAAAGATTATTATAGTAAGGAGAGGTTTCTTTTTTTCTTCCTCTCTGTCAATGATATTTTTTAAAATTCAAGTCTCTTTTTGAAACGCCATTGACCCATTTTCTTCTAGATTCACACTATTACCTAAGAGCATGCTCTGACTCAATATCATTTTCTGAACCAAGTGAAGTTTGCTAGATTCTTCTCAGTACAGTTCCCAATAGAATGCAAGAGGAGACGAGGGGGGAGGGGAGAGGGAGAAGCAGAAACAGACAGAGACAGAGAGACAGAGACAGAGAGAGAAGAGACACAGAGAGAGAAGAGACACAGAGTGAGAGACACACACAGACAGAAACAAAGATGGAAAAAGAGAGAGAGAGAGGGAGACAGAGAGATAGACACAGAGACAGAGAGACACAGAGGGAGACAGATACACAGAGGGAGACAGAGACAGAGAGAAGGCAAAGACAGAAAGAGATAGAGAGGCAGAAACAAAGACAGAGACACAAAGAGAGACACAGGGAGAGATACAGAGACACACAGAGACAGAAAAAAGACAGGGAGAAAGAGATACAAAGAGACAGAGAGATAGAGACAGAGACAGAGAAAGTTTGAAAATGGAGGGAGGTGAGGAAGAGGAGACTTTGAAAGGGTCTCTGCAAATCAAGTAGGGAGCTTTATGTACATTTAAATCTATTACCATTGCTGCTGACCTGAAAACATTCAGGTGGAGGGAGTAATCATTGAATATCAGAGCTAGAAGGTATATTAGGAATCCAATACCCTCACTTCATATTATCAGGAAACTGAGGCCAAGAGAAGAGACATGACTTGTCCAGCTAAAGTGACCCAGAGAATAAGTGGTGGGGCTGGAACTTCAACCCCAACTCTTGCTAACTTGGTCAGCATTCTTTCCACTATGCTGAAAAGGAGGAGGCATTGCAATAGACATAGTTTAAAAAAAAAAGACAATCTCATATTTGTGCTGAAATAGTCCTAAAAGATAACTTAATCCAACTCCTTCCTTTTACTTATGAAAAAATAGAGACCTGCAGAGAGGTTGTAACATAAAGTCACAGAGTTGGTCCATAGCATGGCCATCTATCTCTAATGTACAAGAAAGTCCTTTTCCCCCTATACTTATGTTTTCCTCCAAGACCAGTGGAGTGAAAAGAACACTAGCTTTTGGAGTAAGTAGACTTCGGTTCAAAACCTACTTCTAACCTTTGCCACCTGTGTGATCTTGGGCAATTCATGTCACTTTTCTATACCTCAGTTTCCTTATCTGTAGAATTAGAGCACAAGTGAGGAACCTGCAGCCTCAAGGCCACATGTGATCCTCTAGGTCCTCAAGTGCAGAACAAATCCTCTTAATAAAAGTATTTGTTCTATAAAGCTTGGACTCAGTCAATAGGCTACACCCAAGGGCCTAGAGGGCCACATGGGGCCTCAAAACTGAAGATTCCCCACCCCTGAATTAGAGGGTCAGACATCATTACTTCTCTGGTCTCTTGTCTCTAGATCTGTGAGCTGCTGTGCTACAGATCTGCTATAACTGCATCACCACCATATCTAGTGACGTAATAGACATAGGATTGCATTTATAGTTAGAAGATCTGGGTTTGAATCTGAACTGTAATTCTCATTATCTTTATGGCTTTAGGTAATTTATTTCATTTCTCTAGACTTTAGTTTCCTCAACTATACATTTTTTGGGGATTGGACTAGATGATCTTTAAAGTTTTTTCCAATTCTACCTAAACTCTATAAGACCATGACCCTCTACCCTCTGCCCAGGGCCAATTTGAAGATATGTCTTTTGCTACTTTCCGTACTCCTCTGTTCAATTCCTTGGGAGTAGGTAGATGTTCTGGGCCTCCTCTGTATATCCAAGGACTGTCTTCTATCCCTCATCTATCAAGTTTTATTTTTAATAAAATCATATTTTGTCAAGAATAATAACTATGCCTCCTCAGTGTTCTATGCCAGGGAATTTGCTGAGTGCAGTTTATTTTTAACGAAGTGATAACTGTTCATTATTCAGTGATTGCCACAGGAGAGGTTCCCAGCTTTCCCTCTCTCTTCAAAATGCACCATTAACATTCTCATGTGAAATATCGGCCAAGCTTTGTTTAGCCACGAAGCCTACCCCATGCTCCTTAAGCCAGGAACTTCCAGAAATGTGTTCAGATCAGGAAGGAACCAGTTAGTAGAAAGGGGAGCTGTATTAGCCTCCTCCCATAACACTCACACCATATATCATCAGCTGCAGCACCACACTTAGATAAACTGGAACAGCAGTACTTGGTGTCTGAGGCATGAGTAGGGGCAGGGATAGGACAGTGCATCAGCGTCTAGTTATTTGGCTCCATAATGTCATATCTGAGGCTTGTTCCAGGGTGGTGACATGTAGTCAACTGAGTTCCTAGTTTCTCTGTAGTGTGTGTGTGTGTGTGTGTGTGTGTGTGTGTGAGAGAGAGAGAGAGAAAGAGAGAGAGAGAGAGAGAGAGAGAGAGAGAGAGAGAGAGAGAGAGAGAGAGAGAGAGAGAGAGAGGAAAGGGGGAAAGGGACAGAGCGGAAAGGGGGAAAGGGACAGAGGAAGGAAAAAGGGGAGGGAAAGTGGGGCTGTGTGTGTGTACACATACATGTGAGAGAGTGACAGACACAGAGGAGTGAGAGAGAGCTAGAGTAGTGAGAGAATGAGAAGGGAGAGAGAGGAAGAGGAAGGTGAGAAGAGGAAAGGGGAGAGGGAAAGTGAAGAAAGGTAGGAAGGAACTCTGTGTGTGTGTGTGTGTGTGTGTGTGTGTGTGTGCGTGTGCACATGTGTTAAGGAGGGGGAGACAAAAGAAGGAGGCAAAAGAGGGAAAGGAGAAAGGAGGAAAGGGAAAGAAGGAGGGATGGGGGGGTTCTCTGCATGTGTGTCTCTGTGTATTGAGATCAGGGCATCTAGAATTGAAGGCTCTATCTTTCTTAGGACACTTAATTAAAGATAGCCAACTATATATGGTAAGTATATAGGGATAAAGGGATAGAGATGAACTTCCAGTTATTTCTTTGACTAACATTCTTGGGGGGAGGAGGTTATTTCCCAAATAAAATGTCATCACCCTTTATGCAAAATCAATTTTGCTAATACTGAGGTCAGAAGGAAATGACATGACTGTAGTTTATTAAGGGGAGGAAACAAAGTTATACATTCTCTTATGGCTGTTATCTAAGCCATTTGCTGGAGAAGACAGGTAACATGGGGACAAGGCTAAATTTTCCCTTCTGAGTGATAGCATTGCTGTCTATAGGAATTTCTTTCCCCTAGGGTTTATGCTAAATCATGATGAGGCTCAAGGGCTTTCTGCACATCTGGAATGTGACTTGCCAAATGTTGTCTAGTTGCCAATGACTTAACTTGTTCGATACTGTATGTTCACACAGAAAATGACGTCTTAACAATTTTGCAAATTACTACTGTGATGGAAGATCCAACAAAAATTAATGCAAAGTGGCCAGAAACCAATTATACAAAATTTAACAGTAACATATATATCATGTATTTAAAAAAACAGAAACAAACAAAAATAATTGTACAAGTTCAGGGAAGGGAAGGCCTAAGTTAGTAGAAACTGCTTTGAAAATGACCTGGAGAGATTTGGGCCAAGATGGCGGAGTAAAAGCAGTGACTTGCTTGAGCTGTCCCCCAAGCCCCTCCAAATACTCATAAAAAATGGCTCTAAACAAATTCTGAAGCAGCAGAACCCACAAAAAGACAGAGTGAAACAAATTTCCAGCCCAAGACAACCTGGATGATTGATCAGAAAGGTGTATCGCGCCAGGCTGGGAGCACAGCGCAGCTCAGCGTGGGCACACAGGTCACAGCAAACCTGGAGCAGGCCTAAGAGCACTGAATCGCAGGCAGCTGTGGAGGTTTCCAGACTCCTCAATCCACGAATGCCAAAGACAAGTTAGAAGGTAAGTGGAAAAGATCTGTTTCTGTCGGTGGTCAGAGAGGAAGGCGGGGTCTCAGATCCATTTCCCAAGAGCTTGGCCCTGGCGGGGGCAGCTGCTTCCTGAGCTTCCGGCCCATGGACTGAGGGGGAATCCAGTGGCTGATCAGAGAGGGACTGCAGGGATCTCTTTGCCAGTGCTCAGGCAGGAATCTCTTGCTTTGCCTGTGTGTGGATCTGGGTCACAGTTCTAGGCCGCAGTGCTGGGGTGAGGAGGAGCGCTGGCGTGTGGAGCTTGTAGTGGCTTGAGAGGAACCCCTCCTCACAGTTACAGGACAGAAAGGAATACTTGTGGTCACAGGCCAGGAAAGGAGTAAACACCTCCCCTTATCATACCACCTTGGAAGAACTGAAAATTTACAGGTCCCTACAAGTATCTCTGAAAACAGCTACACAAACCCCTGAAGCTTGGGACAGTATACTCTCCACATTGGAAGCAGACTCTTACCTTAACAAAGAGTTTAAAACTCAAGTAATTGGCTGGGATCATGAGCAAGCAGCAAAAAGAGTCAGACTATATTTACTTTGGTGAAAAAGATCAAAATATACAACCAGAAGACAACAAAATCAAAGCTCCTACATCCAAAGCCTCCAAGAAAAATATGAATCAGTCCCAGGCCTTGGAAGAGCTCAAAAGGGATTTTGAGAAGCAAGTAAGGGAAGTAGAGGAAAAACTGGGAAGAGAAATGAGAGTGATGCAAGAAAATCATGAAAAACAAGTCAACAGCTTGCTAAAGGAGACCCAAAAAAATACTGAAGAAAATAACACCTTAAAAAACAGCCTAACCCAAATGGCAAAAGAGGTCCAAAAAGCCAATGAGGAGAAAAATGCCCTAAAAAGAAAAATTGGCCAAATGGAAAAGGAAGTCCAAAAGATTACTGAAGAAAATACTTCCTTAAAAATTAGAATAGAGCAATTGGAAGACAGTGACTTTATGAGAAATCAAGACACTGTAAAACAAATCCAAAAGAATGAAAAATTAGAAAACAATGTGAAATATCTCATTGGAAAAACAACTGACCTGGAAAATAGATCCAGGAGAGAGAATTTAAAAATTATTGGACTATCTGAAAGCCATGATAAAAAAAGAGCCTAGACATCATCTTTCAAGAAATTATCAAGGAAAACTGCCCTGATATTTAGAACCAGAGGGCAAAATAGAAATTGAAAGAATCCACAGATCTTCCTGAAAGAGATCCCCAAAGGAAAACTCCTAGGAATATTGTAGCCAAATTCCAGAGTTCCCAGGTCAAGGAGAAAATATTACAAGCTGCCAGAAGGAAACAATTCAAGTACTGTGGAAACACAATCAGGATAACACAAGATTTAGCAGCTTCTACATTAAAGGACCACAGGGCATGGAATATAATATTCTGGAGGGCAAAGGAGATAGGATTACAACCCAGAATCACCTACCCAGCGAAACTGAGTATAATCCTTCAGGGGAAAAAATGGCAATTCAGTGAAATAGAGGACTTTCAAGCATTCCTGATGAAAAGACCAGAGCTAAACAGAAAATTTGACTTTCAAATACAGGACTCCAGTGGAACATGAAGAGGTAAACAGGAAAGAGAAATCATAAGAGACTTATTAAGATTGAACTGTTTACATTCCTGCATGGAAAGATGATATTTGTAACTCATGAGAACTTTGTCAGTATTAGGGTAGTTGAAGGAAAAAAATTGTATGTATATGTATATAGATAGATAGATAGAGGGCACAGGGTGAGTTGAAGATTAAGGGGTCATATCTGGAGAATAAAATTAAGGGATGAGAGAGGATGATACTCGGAGAAGAAAGGGAGAGGTAGAATGGGGTAAATTATCTCACAAAAAAAACAGAAAAGAAAAGTCTCTCACAGTGGAGGGGAAACAGGGGAAGGTGAGAGGGAATGAGGGAATCTTATTCTCATAGGATTTGGCTTAAGGAGAATAACATACACATTCAATTGGGTATGGAAATCTGTCTTACCCTACAGGAAAATAGGGGGAGAAGGGGACAAGAGAGCAGGGGGTGATAGAGAGGAGCAGATTGGGAAAGAGGGTAATCAGAAGCAAATACTTCTGAGGAGGGACAATGTGAAAAGAAAGAATAGAATAAATGGGAGGGCAGAATAGGATTAAGGGAAAAAGAGTTAGTTTTTCACAACATGTCTACTAAGGAAGTGTTTTGCATAACTGAACATGTACAACCTATATTGAGTTGCTTGCCTTTTCAATGAGGGTGGGTGGGGAGGGAGGCAGGGAGAAAATTTGGAACTCAAAGTTTTAAAAACACATTTTTTAAAAGAAATGTTTTCACATGCAACTGGGAAATAAGAAATACAGGAAATGGGATACAGAAGTCTATCCTGCTCTACAGGAAAATAGAAGGGGAAGGGAATAAGAGAAGGGAGTGGGGAGAGGTAGAAGAGAAGGCAGACCAGGGGAAGGGGTATTCACAATGCATGCCATCTTGGGGTGGGGGGAGGAGTGAGAAATTTTGAACTCAAAAACTTGTGGAAGTGAATATTGAAAACTAAAAATAAATAAATTTATATTAAAAAAAATGACCTGGAGAATGGCTAGACAAGTTATAGTATGTGATTATGATGGAATACTAGTGTGCTATAAAAAATGATAAGTAGGGTGGTTTCAGAAAAAACCTGGGAAGACTTATATGAACTGATGCAGATTGAAGTGAGCAGAAGCAGAAAAAAAAACAACATTGTGCACAATAAAATCAATATATAAAGAGATCAATGGTAAAAGACTTAGCTACTCTCATCAAGACAAGGATCCAAGACAATTCCAAAGGGCCCATGATGACAAATGCCCTCCACTTCCAGAGAGAGAACTGATAAACTCTGAGTATAAACTTAAGCATTTTTGTTTAATCTATTTTTTTGTTTGTGTGTGTGTGTTTTCTTTTGCAACATGCCCAATACTGAAATATGTTCTGCATGACTTCACATGTAAAAAAGAAGGATTTGTTCAAATCTCCCCTCTCCAAAAAAAAAAAATGAAAAATGAAAAATGAAAAAAAAAAGAAAATAACCTTTTTTTGTTTTTGTTTTTGTTTTATAGTTGATCACAAGCTCAGTACAAATCAACAGTGTGACATAGCTATCATACACATACATCCAATCTAGTCAAACACCATCAATTACAGAGACTCAGAGGGGTCAAAGAATTTTTCCAAAATAATCTCTCTCTCTCTCTCTCTCTCTCTCTCTCTCTTTCTCTCTCTCTCTCTCTCTCTCTCTCTCTCTCTTTCTCTCTCTCTCTCCTTCCTCCCTTCTGCCTCACTCCACCCATTCCACGTCACCTCCCCTCCATTCCTTCAAGGAGAGAATATAAATATTTGTTCAATTTTTGTAAAAAACAAAAAAAAGGAGAGAAACCAACCTAGCATTTCTGGCCCACCTTTCCATAAAGTTGGCCTTATGGTTGACTTAGCCTCTTGACCTATGAAAAAGAACTCTAGCTCTTGCGTTTTAGATTTTTTTGGTGGAAGAATGAGTCACACAGGATGAATTGGCATGAAGAGGTTGTGATCTACGTGATAGATCTTATTAGCTTAGCTTTTTTTTCTGCCAACTGCCCCAGATTCCAAGCATCCCTATTACTCTCTAGGTTCCCACCATCCTTCCAGTCACCCAGATTCACAACTTCAGGGTCATGCCTGCTTTCTCACTTTCACTCACCTAACACATCATATCAGTTGCCTAATCTTAACTCTTCCTCTACATCTCTGACATTCATCACCTCTCTTTAGAGACATTTCCCTAGTTCAGAACTTCATCACCTCTTCCTTAGACTATTGCAAAGGCATCTGAATTGATGTCCACAATTGTAGTCTTTCCCCACTCCAATTATTCACTGAGCTGCCAAGGTGATTTTCCTAAAATGCAGGTCTAACCATGTTACTTTCCTCCTCAATAATCTTTGATGGCTCCCTATGGACTCTATTATCTCATGTTATTCACTCTTTATCTCGTACTTTTAAAAAATTCCATTTTTGTGTTTGTAAAGAATAAAGAGAATCAAACATTTATTAATTACCTGGCAGGTGCTAGGCACTGGGCTAAACATTTTACAAATAATACGTCATTTGATCATCATGACAATCCTGGGGGCTAGGTGCTATGATTCTCATTTAACAACTGAGGAAATTGAAGCACTCATGAGTTAAGTGACTTGCTTAGGATCACACAGTTAGTAAGAGTCTAAGGCTGAATTTGAACTTAGGTCTTCTTGATCCCTGAGCCAGTACTCTATCCGCTGCACCACCAGCTCTCCCTTTGTATTGTATTGTAATGTATGTAATTTTTTAGTAAAGGAGTGTGTGTATATAATTTTTGAATAAGTTGCCATATGCATTTTGGTGATGTGTGCTCAATTTGCTTGTTTGTATGTTTTTTTTAAGGATGAATACATAATTTAAAAATATTTGGAGACCGTTAGTTTAGTGGGCAAGAGGAATGCACTTAAAATTACAAGGCCTCAATTTAGTTTTGCTAATAACCATTAGTGTCAACTTTGACAAAATATATTAAAGCTTTATATGCATAGCATCAAATAGGTTTATAATTTTAAAACCAGAAAAGATCTTAGCAGTTAGTCAGTTCAACCCTATCATCAGTTTCTTGATGAAGAAATGAAGACCTATAAAGAATAACTGACTCTCCCATCATCCTCATCCCCCTCATGCTAAGTGGCACACAAAGGATTCAAACCCCTGTGCTGTAATTTCAGTTATACAGCCTTTCACCACTGCTTGCCTTCAGATCTCAGTTTTTTTCATCTGTAAAATCAATTAAGTTCAACTAGATGGTCTTTAAGGCTTCTTGCATCTTCTGCTCCCTCAGACATGATAGTTATCTGAAAAAAAAACTATCAGGTTGCGGAGGGGTTGGATTTAAACTGTCCAGATGCAAAAAGAATTAGTACTTATTGCAGGGGTACGAGGGGGTGGGGTTGGGTACAGGGAGGCAGATTTCAACTGTACATAAGGAAGAACTTTCTAATAAAGCTCCCCACTGTTGGAAAGGCCACATCTTGAAGCAGAAAGCTCCAAATTCCTGGAAGAGTTCAAGTAGAAGCCACAATCAGGCCAGAGTTTGGATTAAATGACCTTGAAGATTCCTTCTAGTTTTGAGATTATGAGATTTATCCACAATTCTGAGAGATCACTTCATTGATAGAAACAATGACAGATATCAATTAGGGGCAGGTAGGTGACTCAGTGGATAGCACACCAGGCCTATCAAGGATATTGGGCAAGTCACTTTAACTTCTATTTACCTCAGTTTTCCCATCATTGAATTGTGGATAATACTAGCATCTAACTCCCAGGGTAATTGTGCGAATCAAATGAAATAATATTCATAAAGGACTTAGCATTGTGCCTGGCACACAGTAGGTACTATATAAATGCTAGATTTATTATTATTGTTATTAGCTTAGACTTAGAGCCATACTCTCAGCAAGGAGTGGTCATGAAAATATACAAACTAAGTAGATGGCAATGCTATCAATGAAGTATATTTTTGAAATACCTCAAAGTTTTCCTTCTCACGTGACTCTACAATATTCTGGATTTCAATCAGTTGGTCAACATGCACATTTATTAAGCACCAACTACTTGCCAAGAATGATGTTGAGAACTAGGAATACAAAGAAAATTAAGATAGTCCCTGTTCTTGAATACCTTCTGGTATAATGGGGAAGATGAGGAAGGCTTTTCTAAGAAAGCTCTCCAATAATGGAATAGCCATCTCTCGAAATAGAAGGCATGCAAAAATAGCATACAAAACATGCAAACAACACACAAAATGCATTGTACAAGTGAGATATATACAAGACAAATTGGAGGTAATAATTAAAGAGAAAGCACCAGCTTTAAGATGATTAAGCTTCTTGGAGATGGTGGGAGTTTAAGTGAGAATTGAAGGAAGCCAGGGGCATTAGGAGGTGGATATTAGGAGGGAGAGTGTTCCAGGAATGGGGAACAATTAGTGACAAAGATACACTGTCCAGCCCAAGGAAAAGTTAGTCCAGTGTTGCTGGATAGTGGAGTTTAATGGGCAGGATGTCGGGTATAAGAAGACTAGAAAAGTAGAAAGGGGCCAGGTTATGTAGGACTTTAAAAGGCAAACATAGGATTTTATATTTATCCTGGAAGAAATAGGGAGCCACTGATGTGGAATAGGGAGGTGACAGGGTTAAAGTTACATTTTAGAAAGATCAGTTTGACAGATGAGTGGAAGGTAGACTGAGTAAGTCAGGAGTGAGGAGAAACTTGAGACTGAAAAAGCAACTTCAGACTATTACAACAACGTGAGAGGGGATGAAGGCTTGGGATAGGTGACGGCAGTTCCAGAGGAGAGGAAAGAATGTGTATTAGAGAAATCACAAAGGTGCCATTGGTATGACTTGGCAACTGATTAGATATAGAGGATTAGAAAGAATGATATTTTGAGGGTTATGATTGAGTTGTGAGCCTGGAAGACTGGGAGGATAGCAATACTCTCCAGAGTAATAGGGAAGTTTGGAAGAGAGGAGCATTGCAGGGGAAGTATAATGAGTTCAGTTTTTGACATTTTGAGTTTGAGGTAGGTATCCATGAGACATTAGATTTGAAATGGCCAATAGAAACTTGGAGGTATAAAATTGGAGGTCAGGAGAGAGGTTACAGTTGGATGAATACATCTGAGAATCATTTGCATAGAGATAAGTTAAAACCTTGTGTCTGATGAAAAAAATCAAGTGAAATAGTATAAAAGGGGAAGAGAAGGGAACCTAGGACAGAGCCTTAGGGAAGAGCAAATGAGACTGGGAAGGAATAATCAGGAAGATAGGAGGAGAACCAGAAGCAGTGTCCTGAAAACTTAGAGAGCACAGAGTATCAAGAGGAAGGGAGTGGTCAAAAGTTTCTGAGAAAAGGCAATCACATTTGGTTATTAAGAGATTATTGGTAAATTCAGAGAGCAGTTTCAGTTGAGTGATGACATTGGATGAGAGAAAGTAAAGGACAGGGAGGGATTGTTTGTGGATAAACTCGTATAACCATAAAAGGGAGAAGAGATATAGATTGATAGCTAGCAGAAACAGATGAATCAAGTGAGAGTTTTTTGAAGTTGGAGAAAAATGAACTCATTTGTAGGCAGTAGGGAAATCATTAGCAGGGAAATACTGAATGATAAATGAGAGAGTAGGGCAGCTAGGTGGTATAGTGGAAAGGATACCAGTCAGGAAGAATCATCTTTGTGAGTTCAAATCTGGTCTCAGAAACTTACTAGCTGTGTGACCCTGGGCAAGTCACTTCATCCTCAGTCAAACTGTAAAATGATCTGGAGATGGAAATGGCAAACCACTCCAGTATCTTTGCCAAGAAAACCCTGAATGGAATCACAAAGAGTTGGACACAATTGAAAAATTACTAAACAACAGCAAAGGGATGGTTGAGGTGGGAAAGCTGCTGAATAAAATGGGATAGAATACATGTGTACCTGTGCATGTAGAGGGGTTAGCCTTGCCAAGGAGAAAGGGCTACTTCTTCATAGGAAAAGAGAGTGAAGGATTAGAAAATCACAGAAATTATCTTAATGATATGAGATGAGGAAGAGGAGAGAAGGAGCTCATGACAAATTGTCTCTATTTTTCAGTGAAATGTGAGGTTGGGTCATAGTGGAGAGGATAAGGAATGAAGGGAGCCATGAGAAATTAAGGAGAGATGAATAAGGTTAGAAGAGCTGCCTTGGTGAGTGGGAGGGTGAATCAGTTACTGAGGTATAAAAAGATTGCCTTGCCTCAGCAAGAGCCCAGTTGAGATTATATAACACAAATTTTTAATGAATTCAGTCACCATGCTTTCATGAGTTTCTCAGGCTTTATTCGGCAGTAATATAGAAGTGCTTTAAGATTTGTGGAGCTATTCACAGCAACACAGTACAATGAAAAGAGCATTGTCTTTAGAGTAAGATGATCTGGGTTCAAGTCTCACTTCTGATACTGCAGGTGTGACATTGGGTCTTTTACTCCAGGCCTCAGTTTGCTCGTTTTTAAAATGAGATAAATGGATTTGACCTTTAATATCCTTTCTAGTTCTCTATGATCATATGATTACATTTGATTTCCCTAGTAATTCTATGAAATCGGTACTATAAGTGTTATATATTCATTTACAGATGAGAAAACTGAGACTCATTCAGGTAAAATGTCTTGCCTTTGACCAAACAACTATTATCAGAGATGAAATTTGGATAGAGATCTCACATACTGTCTTTGTTCCATTAGCCTATATTTCCTTGATGCCTTGGGCTATCATTCCAAAAGATGTAATTGGCAGGATCTTCAGCCCCAAGTACTAAATGTCTGCCTTAAAGTGTTGCTCATTCTACAGCTCCTTGTGCATTCTAAAATGATCCAATTTTTGAATTCTCTAATGACAGTGAGGTTACTTCATAGGAAAAAAGGCACTGGACCTGGAATTTCTCTGGTAGATGAAACTATACCCCCTACAAATGCAAGGAAAGAAACCTCCTTTACCCAGACAGGGCAAAACCTTCCTTACAATTTAGAGTCTTAGAGACTTGGTTCCAGCGTGGAGAGGTTAAGTATTGTGTCCAGTGTCAGCAGCCAACATGTGTCCCTCATATTGAAGCTGAAAGTGGAGGCCAAGTGAGTATAGTAAAAAGCTCAGGAGAAAAGGAAACAAAGGAAGCCTACCAAGATGTAGGGTTTGAGCTAAAATCATTTGGGCATTGATGACACACCTGGGAATGTTTAGGCTGGAGAAGAAAAGGTTCTGAGTATATATTAGCTGTTTTCAATATTTTCAGGATTGATGTGACAGAAGAATGAGATTTGTTCTCCTTGGCCACAGATGGTGAAAGCCTTTTTGGGATGAGTAGAAGACCACTTAGGTTTATTGTTAAGGAGGAAATTCCCAAAGTGGAATGAACTGGCTGGTTGAGATGGCGGGGCTCCATGGAGATTTCCAAATAGAAGCTGAATTAGCATTTGTCAGTTGTGTCCCAAGATTCCTTTGGGTTGTACTAAACAGCCACTGAGTTTGATTCTAACTCCGGTTCTAGGGTTCTAGGGACTACTTTCACCTCAGCTCAGCTGTTTCCCATCAGTGAAATCCCAGGCGAATCACCAAACCTTTCTGGGCCTCACAGAGAAGGTTCTATATCTGCGAACTGATTAGCTCGAACCGAACAGTTTCTAAAGGCCCTTCTAGCTCTCAATTATGAACCTGTGATCTTATGGCCAAGAACTCTTTTCGTTAGTACCTTCAGGAATCTAATCAGTTTGAGTGTTCAGCAGAGAGTACTTTTCAAAATGGCTACAGTTCTGCTCTTTTTTCAGATATCTGCTGCCTTTTTAGACAGCGCTAAAGCATGCATCTGGGGCTGGCAGAGCATGTTAGTTCATGTTAATCTCATGTTATCTGAAATAAAAAGAAAAGCAACTTCCTCATTGTTTCTGCTAAAGATGTTTAAAATCTCCATTGGTGCCTTTCAAGGAGCAGGCCTTCTCACCATTGTTTGGGCCCCCTCCCAAACATCCCTGCTTCTCTCTCTATCCTGCCAATGTTCTACTGCTTGGTCACTGTGCCATGTTGGAAACTGGGGGGGAGGGAAGGGAGAACAGCAACCCCAGCTCCACCACATTGCTATTGGCTTCCTCCATTGTCTAGCTGGAGGCAGGGAAAGTCTTGTGATGATTGAAAGACTCATAGAAACCTGGGTGGAAGTCAACAGCTCCTCGGACATGCTTGGTGTGAGACCACTGGTATGTCAAGCAGAGGTAGATTATATTCACTATCAAAGAAGAAACATTCCAGTTTGGAAATCCAATCCAAATGGGCAAAATCTTGTGGTAAGTAATCCTTTCTTAAATCCTGTTCCCAGGGTCCAAGGCCTGCCAGTAGACGTGAGCAGGATAAAGCAGTAATATGTACCTTGCCATAATCAACATCTTGAATGAAGGCAGAGAAACTGATGTACCTTCAGGGCCATCCCCCATTACCCCCACCTCGAGGCCACTGAGAGCTGTTATATCAGCCCTCTGTTGTGGAACTCAAGAGTAATAAACCTTGGGGTCTCAGGGGAAAACCAATCATTTCCAGCAAGTAAACAAGTTCTGGTTTCCAGCTTCTAAGGGCTTATTATAAAGTAGAGTGAGGAGGAAAAATCATTTTTAGAGAATATTGGAAAGCACCTCACCAGGGTTCCCTCTCCCCTTGGAAATAGCAATCTAAAACTTATTTGATGCTGCAAGTCCAATGGCATCAGTCAGAGGCAGAGACAGTACACTCTTGCTTTCAGAATCAAGAATGACAGCTCATGTCTTTCCTGATGTTCCCAGCAGTGAGGCGCCTCTCGAGTCAAGATTGATGCTGTCTGCTGCAGGAGCTGCCTCACAGGAAAGGTGCTTAGCCACTGGCTCAGCTACCGCCATAGAATCCCCCACAATCCCTTTACCTGCATGCTACTAGCATAGGATAGTAAGGAGAGGGTCTGGAATTTGGATTTGGGTCAGGACCTTTAGTGGAACTGATGAAGTAATCTTTCATTTCAACACAGTTCCTATCACAGGTGGGAATCAATTCCAAGATTCTCTTTTGAGGTACTCAAGGATCCTTATATTCTGGTCATGCCTTATTTATTCAACCTTATTTCTCAACTCCATATACAGGGCCTCTCCATTCCCATTAGCCCCACTCATTCTTGACTCCACCCCTATTCTCATTCTGTATCCAATTGTAGAACCTAGTTCAAATTCAAGTGCTGTTTCTCACTCTCTGAGTGATACTGGGCCAGTTGCTTAAACTCCCAAAGCCACAGTTTTCCCATGTGTAAAATGAAGGGGTTGAATTTGATTAGGTCTCAGCCCCATTCCAGATCTCTCTATGACTGTATAACGTTCTTTCTTAGCATCTCTAACAATTAAAAGCTAACTTTGTCCTTCGGGATCCAGCTTAAGTCTTCTTAGATAACAACACCAAGTCACTCTTGCTCTCATTGCTTTCCGTACTCACAATCCATAGTTCACAAAATCAACATCTGGTCAGATTCTTGAGCTGTCTATGCATCTATAGCGGAGGCTCCCAAACTTATTTGGATTACCACCCCCTTTTAAAAAATTTCTCAGAGCTCCCCTAGAAATCCACTTTCTTTAACCTTTTAATTTTTTGTAAATTTGTGTCATTTAAAAAGATATAAAATATTTTAAATGATGCATCTTAAATTTAATAATTTATTGTAAATTTGTGACTTTTCCCCTTCATTGAAATTTTGATGATGCAATATTACATCATGTAACCATAAAATATTCTATTGTAAACAAGTCATTACATGCACATATTCCTGCCAATGCATCCTGGACTTCCCAACAATGTGGGATACGCCCGCCTGCCAGCACTTGCCTGTTAACACTTTGTTGGTAGACTTGACCATTGATTGGTTATAACTTACATTTTCTGTGTTTATTTAGAAAATAATATAATCATTATGATTTTAACTGTTACATAACAGATGAAACATGCACAAATAGTTTTTCAAAATTTTCTTGTCTCCTCTTCTTCCCTTACACTTCCACTGCCCCCTTATTTTTATTCAGTGACCCCCACTTTTTATTCAATGCCCAAGGCTACTACCACCTCCCTGGATTGTTCCAGTGCCCAGCAGGGGGCAGTATCACCCACTTTGGGAACCTCTTTTTATAGATGGTCCTCTCTTCTCTCCTTGAGGCTTAGGACCAGGTTCTCTCATTTTCCTTTCTCTCTCAAAGTAATCGCTATAATCCTTGACCCAAAGTAAATGTTTAGAAGATGCTTGATTAGTGGCTAGTATACAATTTTATTTTTTTATTTTTAAAATTAATTTATTTTGATTTATCAACCATCACTTCCATAAGCTTTTGAGTTTTAAATTTTTCTTCCCCTCCTTCCCCCCTCCTCACCAAGATGGCGTGCAATCTAATATAGGCTATACATATGCATTCTTATTAAACATGTTTTCATGTTTAAGGCTCTGTTGAACTGAATTGGGTTATACTTCAATTTGTCAAAGGAGAAGATATCACAGAAATCTCAGAGGCCATAAAATTCCACTGCTTCGTTTAAAAGATGAAGAAAATGAGGTCCTGTGAAATCAAAGGACTTGCCCAAGGTCACACAGCTCTTTGGTGGCAGAACTGGAAATAGAATCTATATCTCCTGGCCATCTGCCTAGGGCTTTTTCTCTCATGCCAAATTTCAATACTTGATCTTAATCAGGTTTCCTCTCATGATGCCTGCTATTTCTTACTGTGGCAAATATCCAAAGGCTCTCTGGGTTGGTCCAAGCTTAGAGTATTTATGGAGTACTAATTCTGGCAAATGTTTGGCCCCAAAGACAGCTCTTATGTTCCCATTCAAATATTTAGAAGTAGATTATAAATAAAGATTTTGAAGACTCAAATCCCAACTCCACTTGGAGACATTGCAGGGCTCTACCCTCCCCATTCATTATTTACAATGACTGTCAACAATTTGCAGCTACTATTGACACGTGTGGCACCATTAAAACAAACCCAGCTCCTCTCTGCTAACAGCTGAGAGCTCTGCCCTCTGGATGACCCAGAATTCAGGAGACTGAGAGTGCTTAGTTCACTCTGAAAGATTGTCCACAATGAGCCCAAGTGGTGGAAAGGAAGAAAATACTGGGAAGAGGGTTGAAGGCCCATGGTGAAGAACAGATTAAATTTGAATACTGCCTTCCCAACTCACTACTTTGGTTAAAGTGACTTAACCAACCTCTGTTGGCCTGAGATTCCTCATCTGTAAGATGAAGGGGTTGGACTAGACATTCTTCAAGATTTTTTCTCTAAATTTGTGATTGTCTGTTAACTGATAGAAAACATGAAAGATAAGAACTGGAAGCCAGAGAAAGTAGAAATGAAGACCTGGCAATTCAGAAGTAAATAATAAAAGCAAAATCCAATGTTGCACTTAAGACCAAAGTCGAGAACTGCCAGATGAGCCAGGATTATTGAGAAATAAACCAGCGTGAAGCCAAGAACAGATGCCGTCCAAGGGACAACAGGGTCAGAACCAAACATAAGGAGTCAAGCATATAATATCCGAACCAGAGGCAAAGTTGCTGGCCAGAAAAGGGAACTAGACTTAATGGCAGAGGACTGGTTTTAATCCAAGCTCTAATATTTTGGTTATTGTTCAGTTGTTTCAGTCATGTCCAACTCTTTGTGACCTCATTTGGGGTTTTCTTGGCAAAGACACTGGAATGGTTTGCCATTTCCTTCTCCAGCTCATTTTAAAGATGAGGAAACTGAGGGAAATATGGTTAAGTGACTTGCCCAGGGTCACACAGTTAGTAAGTGTCTAAGAGCAGATTTGAACTCAGGGAGATAAGTCTTCCTGACTCTAATCTGTACTAAGTGATATATACTAGCTATAATACCACCTGCAAGGTTCTTCAATTTTCTGAAATCCCCTTTTGTCATCTGTAAAATGGCATAATAATCCTTGGACTAGCAGAATACAAGCTAGAGTATAAACTCCTTGAGAGCACAGGCTATATTGTTTGTGCCTTTGTATTCCCAGGACTTAGTTGAATGCTTTGCACATTTATTCTAGACCTGTGATTGTATCAATGTTGGAAGTTCCAAGTCTGCAAACTCCTACTACCAATGAAGACCAACCACTCTTTGGCAACTTAGTCTTAGAGGACTACCTGGTGTACTCAGCAGTTAGGTGACTTACATTTTTGTCAAGCGGTTATTTTGTGCCAAAGGAGATACTTGAACCCAGATTGGCCTGAATCTGAGGTTGGCTTTCTATCTTTTACATTACAATGCTTCTTAGGTATTCGCTGACTAAAGATAAAGAAACTGACACCAGATTTCTAAGTTTCCTTTCAATTCTAAATCTGTGATCCTGTATGTGTATGTGTAATTGGCTTCTTCTCCAAAGTCACAGGGAAAATTAGTGGTAAATTTCAGAGGCAAGTTTCAGACAGAGGTAAATTTCAAATCTAGGTCTTTTGACCTATAGGCCAGGGCCCTTTACCAATATAGCAGACTTCATTCTCATATGTTTCTGCTCTGAGACCTAATTTAAAAGTGTCCTAGGGAATTTCAGAGTTAAAGAGAATACAGTCCCTCTGGTACCCAGCACTGGGGGCTGGGAATGTGCAATCCTCTGAAACAGAGCCTGCCAAAATCTATCTACCAGCAGCGTGTGAGGACTAGAATTCAAAATGAGAAAAATGCAATAAATGAGATAACTGGTCGCTCTTTTGTCATGGGCTCATTCATTTAAAGGAAGGCTGACCTTTGAAATATGGGTATAAGATGGTACAATATGAAACCAAGTTCATTTTGCTTTCATTTGGATTGGACACTTCACAGATATTGGATTTGGTTGTATAAAGAAGTAAGCAGTGAGAAAAGGTGAGATAAGGAAGGACTAAAAAATGATTACATCCATAGAGTGATGAAGAGAACTTTGGTTTTAGAATTAGAAAGACCTGAGTTTGTATCCTGCCTTAGGCACTTATTAGGTATGTGACCTTTGGCAAGTTGCTTGACGTCTCTGGGCTTCAATTTCCTCATTTGTAAAAGTAGGGTCATGGACTTAGTTATTTATATCAAAGGTCCTTTCCAGGTTTAAATCTATATAATCTGAGGATCTGTGTGTGTGTGTGTGTATGTGTGTCTCTATGTATGTGTGTGATTCCAGCTAATAGTACCAAGTTCTAAATCTATATGATCCATGGAAGCGTGTTTCTGTGTGTGTGTGTGTGTGTGTGTGTGTGTGTGTGTGTGTGTGTACATTTCCAGCTAATGAGTATCAAATGATGATGAGATATTGAAAAATTTATTTTTGGTATTCCAACACTGAAAGGCAGTTTGGCATAATGGACAGAGGGACAAACGTAGAGGCTGAAGACCTGAGTTCAAGTCCCACTTCTGACACATAGTGGCCATGTAACCTGGGGCAAATATCTCAACCTCTCAGTGACAGAGGTAACTTTTTAAGAATATGATTTGCAGAACAGGGGAGTCATTTACATGTATAAGAAGAGTTATTTTCCCTGAGAGTTCCCTAAAGATGAAATGTTAGCTCTAGTTCATACATCTCTATGAATGAGTCAAGTCAACAAGCATTTATTGAGTCCCTACTATGTGACAGGCACTTTATTAAGCTCTGGACAATACAAAGAAAGGGGGGAAAGCACCGCTATTTTCTGCTATTAAGGAATTTACCATCTAACGGGAGAGACTTGTCAGCCTTTGTAATTACTTGCTATTTGGAAGGATGGAGCCATTTTCTGAATGTCTCAAGAAAGGAAGAAGAGGAGGATGAGAACTGGCTTAGGAGAGAATCTCCTGATCAATGAAGGGCCAGAAGAGAAGCTGGGACAAATGTTTCTTTTTTTATTCTTGTAGTCTCAGCATCCTAAAATCTGACCTTGACATGACATTTCTAAGTTAGAAAGATTCCAGCAAGATTCCACCAACTGCCCATCTGGGCAGTTAGCAACCTGGAACAGGAGCAGAGCCTCAGATTTCTGGACCTGTGCTCTCCCCACTTTTCACCTTATTTGTTTCATACTGCCTCACTATGGTAATAGCTTGCTTCCCATGTGCCAGGCACTATTGTAAGTGCTTTACTAGCATTATCTCATTTGATCCTCATAACAGCCCTGGGTGGTTGTTGTTGTTTTTCCCAAAGCATTTTCCTTTATGTCCAACTGTTCGTGACCCTATTTGGGGTTTTCTTAGCAGAGATACTAGAGTGGTTTGCTATTTCCTTTTTTTTTCATTTTACAAATGAGGAAACTGAGATAAATAGGTTTAGTGACTTGCTCAGGTTGACACAGCTAGTAAGTGTCTTCCTGACTCCTGGCCTGACACTCTATCCACCAAGCCACCCTGGGAGTTAGGTGCTATTATTGTCCCCATTTTATAGATAAAGAAACTGAGGCAAATAGAAGTTAAGCAGCTTGTCCAGGGTCACCAACACAGTAAGTATGTGAGGCTGGATTTGAACTCTGGCCTTCCTGACTCCAAGCTTGGTACTCTGTCCACTGCACCACCTACCTGCCCCATGGTAGGAATAGTCTCTGCCTTCAAAGAACTCATTGAGAAGTTTTGTCATGGGGCAGTTAGGTGGCAACACTTACTAGCTGTGTGACCCTGGATAAGTCATTTAACCCCAATTGCCTAAAAAACAGAGAGAGAGAGAGAAGAGAGAGAGAGAGAGAGAGAGAGAGAGAGAGAGAGAGAGAGAGAGAGAAGTTTTGTCAGTTCCCCCTTTGCATGGTAGTGTTATGGCTTAGTGGATAGGGGGGCTGATTTCAGACTCAGAATGATTGGTATTTAAGCCCTACCTCTGAAACATGACTTCTGACTGTCCCCAGCAGCTCACCGAGGCTACAAGGCTCAGATAAGTTGTAGATCTTCATTGGTAGGTACTGGAAGTTCTCTATCATAATGAAAGTTCATATTGGGACCCAAATTAAAATCTAATAACAACAGTAACAACAACAATAATAATAACATTGACATATAACTTAATGGTTTGCAAAGCACTTCACACGTATTATCTTACTTGATCCTCACAACAATTATGCGGTAGGTAGGTAAGTAGGTACTTTTATTATCCCCATTTTACAGATGAGGAAACTGTGGTTCAGAAGTTTAAGTGGCTCCTTAGAGTCACATAGCTAGTAAGTGTCTGAGACAAAATTAAAACTTGGGTCTTCCTGGCTTTGTATCTAGAACTCTATCTACTATGCCAAGTCATCTTTTAAGTCCCTTCTATTTAGCACAATACCTTTCCCATGGTATATGCTTTGTAAATATTGAAATTCAAAACAGAGTAACCACACCAGCGTTTATTGTCAAGTTTTAGGTTGTGTCTAATTTATTTGCTATTACTACCACTACTACCACCACCACCACCACCACCACTACTACTACTACTACCAACAACAACTTAAACATAATTATTGTTGTTATAGCTATAATTGTTATAATTATTACATCCAGACACACTGATTGCCCAATACAAAGTTGTAAGCAACAGCATCAGGGTGCAGAGACAGCCCCTGAACTAACCAGGTTATACACACACACACACACACACACACACACACACACACACACACACACATATAGCACACAACTCTCCTGGGGCCTCAGACATGATTCTCTAACAACTATCTTTCCCCATCCCACCCCCTTACTTAGTAGGGATAAGGGTGGCACTTTTTACTTGGCCAAGAGTGATTCAGAGAACCAGGCAGTGATTGTTCTCACAGTAGAAACAAAGTCCAAATGTTCAATGTAGGGGCTTTGGACATCTGGTCTACTTATATCAAAGGCAAAAAGTGCAATAGATATGTCTTATTTCTCCCTCCACCCTCCAATGAGATTTCTGTCTGTATCTTGTTCCCCCTTACTCCCAGCACTCACTGGGCCCATCTTTTCCTTTTGTTCTTCCCACAGCCGACATATCGTAAGACATTTGTTCTCTGTGCACAGGCTGCTCCCACACAGACTGACTGTGAGCCATCCTGGAGTCAGTGCCTCACATATAGACCCATACACAAGTAGAAGAACCTTGGAAACACAAATTCTCAGGTCTGAAGGGGACCTGGGATGCCCAAAGAACACTGCCTTTCCCCAAACAGATCATTCCTAAGAACTGCTCTGATATAGCCTCCCTGTGAAATTATCCATTGAGGCAGACTCACTAGCCTAGACCCTAAATATAACATTCAGACAGTTTTAGTAAAGAATGGTTTTATTACACTGAGAGAAAATCTAAGGATATTTTACAAATACCAAAGGAATGTGAAGGTGCCTTCTCACAAGGAATCTCTTAATAGACAAGTAGCAACTTTTGAAAGTGGGAGCTCAGACTCTTCTAATAAGTCAGAAAGTAGTTACTCAATACTTAAGGTTTGCATAGTCCTCTACTAGGTACTGGGGGGGAGGGGAACCATACATACAAGACTCGTACCCTGAAGGAGCTAATAGTGTATTTATGGAGATGAGAGGTACATGAGCAAAAAGTGGAATTGATATATTCACACACTTTGAGGGATCTGTAACATTATCACTATAAAGGCTTACTTCTTACATCATAGAGATCATGAATGTCTGCATTTTTTCATCCTGTGTCAATTTCATTGATATTCTACAAATCCACTACAGAGACTCAATCCATTGTATAGGGTTTTTTTCCCCTTGATCAATTAATTGATAAGCATTTATGAAGTGCTTCCTATGTCTCAGGTACTGTGTCAGGTGTTAAGGTCTTTTAATATCTCCTATGGGATTATATAGATTATAGATATAGATCTAGAAAGGACTTAAAACTATATAGTGTAACTCCAAGTAGAATTATGGATGAGGAAGCTAAGGAATAAGGAGCTGAAATGATTTCTGAAGGGCCATATAGTTAAGTAAGTAATAGTGGCAGGATTTGTACCCAGGTCCTCTGAATCTAAATCTCATGTTCTGACTTGGACTCTCTATTATCCCTCAGTTTTGTTAAGTATCAAGTTCACTTTCTTTTCCATTCAGATCTATTATTGATGATACCCTTTGCACCCCTCCCAGATGGGGGAGGTAGAGTCACCTATGCTTGTGATTCTTTGGAAACAGTGGCATCCCAGGATTCCTTCATATAGTAATACCTATGAATATTTGTGTCAAATAGATAGTTTTGTGTGCTTGTGACCAGTTCAGAAGTATGTAATATGCCATAAAACTTTTTTTTTCAAAAGATGAAGTCATTGCACTGCCAGATAAGGTGGCATCTGCTTAAAGACCATATAAGATGGTAAGTCATATAAAACTTCTGAAAAAAGAGTGACAGAGGGAAATCAGAGAAATGAGATAAAACTTCATAGAGAGAACAAAATGCTAGAAGGAAGGAAGGGTAAGGAAGTATTTTAAGAAACTTCAAAAGTCATCTAGCTCATCTCATTTAAACATCTCCTGAATTCCAAACAAGTGATCATTCAACCTCTCTTAAAGACATCCAGGAACTGTGAGATTTGAGAGGCATCCTTGGAACAATGGAAAAGGTACTATAGGTGGACCTGGATTTATATTCTGTAACTTTCTACTGTGAATAAGAGACTGAATGTGTCTGGACCTTATTTGCTCTTGAAAGGGGATATTGGTGGTCATGGTAATGGTGAATTGGATGGAATCTAAGATCCCCTTAGGGGCTAGATCTATGACCCCCTTTTCTCAATGACTCATGTCAGTCTATTATATTTTTGGATATCATTCATTATTAGGAAGAGATTTTGGGTTATATAGCCAAAAATCTTCTCTCACCAAGATTCTCCCCTTCTCCCTGACCTTGGGCCTCTGAAACAAATGTAATATAAGTTTTATACCCATATTGGAAAAAAATGTCATTCTCCCCAACTTTTTGTGCCTTTTCTTATACAAACTTTTCATTCAGTTCCCAACTTTCCTATGGCATGGTATCCAATCCCCTCATGATCCCACTCCCTCTTGACATCCTCTAGCTTTTCCATTGCCTTCCTAAATGGTGGTACAAAACTGTGAAAATACTCAAAATGTATTTTGACCAAGATAAGTGTCAGTAGAATTATCATCTCTCTTATTTTTGATATTATGTCACTTTTCACGTAGCCTAAGCTCATATTTTGTCTGTCCTGTCATAGGGAACAGCAAACATATTAAGTGAAATCTCCAAATTTTTCTCAATTAAACTGTTTTCTAGCTATGCCTTCCTCACCAAAACTTGCACAGCTGATTTACAGCTGATTTTTTGAACCCAAGTATAAAACTTTGCATTTATTCTTCTTCAGTGTCATTATCTTAGATTCTAGTCTTTTCCAATATTTAAAAAAATTTTTTATTCTATCATTTGGGTCTGTCATTCCTTTGAACTGTTTTGTCTGTAAAATTGATCCTGCATATATGGAAGCCATTGGTAAAATTGTTGAGTATAATATGGACAGAGGTAAATCCTTAGTGCTGGTACATTGGAGACACTTTATAAATTCTCACTGACATGACTTAATTTGACTTGGGCAGTTCCACTAGAAGTCCTTCTCCAAAATGACTTTAATTCAACAATTACCACTCCTATTCAAGTCATTCAACTAATTCTAAACCCATCATTTTCACCCACATATTTTAATCTTCTCCACAAGTATATCCTGAGAAGTGCCGACAAATATTTTATTGATGTCAAGTTATACCATAGAGCTTATTTAGTGGTGAACTGGAAGATGGGGCCATAAATGTCATGTGGATTGACAGCATCACAAGCCATCAATTTGGAACTTAGGATGTAAACATTTGTGAGCCATAGAAAGTTCTTGAGCAAAGGAATGGATAGCAGCAAGAGTGTTTAAGAAGATTACTCTTACTTCAGCAAGTAAAATGACCTGGCACTGGCAGAGGTATGAAGCACTGGGAGCACTCCTGATAACAAGTGTATGGTGACATTATTGGGTCTTGTCTTTTTTTTTTCTTTTTTTTTTAGGAAATTGGGGTTAAGGAAACTGGTTAGGGCCACATTGCTTGTAAGTCACATATCTGAGGCTGGATTTGAACTCAGGTCCTCCTGCCTCCAGGGCTGCTGCCCTATCTACTGTACCACCTAGCAGCCCCTTTTGTTTGTAATACAAGGGCTACCCCAAGTTTTTGTTTGTTTTTTTTCAATTTTCCTTCAATTTATTCTGCATTCATATAAGGACTATATCCATAGACTCAGAGCTTTAGATCTTGGAAGAAACTAAGAAGCCAACCCCTTCTTTATATAGATGAGAAAACAGGGACCCAGAGACGTAAGTACCCACAGTCATACAAGTTCTGGCAGAGTCAGGATTTGACCCCAGGGCCATCAACCCCATATACGACATCCCTCCATTATAGTATGCATGTTATAGCAACCTGACCTCTCAGCTGACTTTGAAAATGAGCTGACTCTTATATTCACGATTTTCATTCCCTCCTTCTCTCTCTGCTATACTTGCTACCTTAGCTAGAGGACTTTGCTGGCTGGGTCCCCAAGCACACCTCACTGACACCCAGAGCTCTCAGCAGGTTAAGTGTTCCGGGCATAAATTCCCCCAGTATAAATATATCCTTGGCAGTGGGTTGGATGTAATAATCTAATCAGCCTTTTCCACCTCTATAATTACTGTGATCTATAACAACAATTACAATCCATTTTATTTTAGTGCCACTCATCTGAATGTGGATGTGAGCTACCAAGATTGCAAATAGAGCTATGGTCTTGGGTGAAGAAACAGGAGATGACAAGGGGTTGGGCCATGGGGAAAATTACTAGGGCGATCAAGCATCTCAGCCACCGAAGGACTCATTTTACTCTGTTTGGCTTCAGAGGGAGAACCAGCAGCAGTAGGTGGAATTTGCAAAGGGGTAGATTTCAGTTTGATGTCAGAAAAAACTTCCCAACCATGAAAGCCATCCAAAAATAGAATGGAGTAGCTTCCCCTTCCTTGGAGGTCCTCAAGTGCAGTCTGGATACTTGTTTTGTATATTATGGTAGGGATTCTGTTCATGTATCAGTTAGATTAGATGTCCTCTGAGTTATCATCTGACTCTCACATTCTATCATGCTGAAATTCTGTTATATATGGAGATTGGAACAACAAAGCAATTGGACCTGATCTGAACCTTCTTGATAAATATTGTACCCTCTGTAGGCAGTATTGGCATAGCAGAAAGGGCACTGGAGCAGGAGTTTGAAGATCTGGGTCCTAATTTCAGCTCTGATCTTGATTTACTGTGTGACTTACACAGAGACGTTTGTCCTCTCTGAGTCTTTGTTTTCTCTGCTGCATGAGGGGGATGTGTGAGACAATGTCTCAGGTCCCTCCCACCTATAGCAATTTATTAATTTAGGCTTCTGTCAGAGGCAGGTGATAGTACAGAGACTAAGGTTACACTATGATCTAGGGAGGAGTTTAGCAGACCTAGTTCCTGAGTTGTAGATAGATTAGCGGATACTTTTTCTTCTGAGCCAACTTTCAACCAGATTCTTTCAATCCTATTTTCTTAAGAGGTGGAATGAGTGCTGCATTTGAAATCCTGCAGAACTGAATTCAAATTCCACCTCTCACAGTTATTTTCTTGTGTGACTAAAGAGAAGGTATTAACCTTTATGGGCCTCAGTTTCTTCAACTGTATTGGGGGATAATTATAAATTCAATATATAGCTTGCAGGATTGTTGTGAAACTCAAGGAAAATAAATATATAGAAAGACTTATTTAAGTACCAGTTATTATGATGAGTCTCTCATTCAGCCTCATTCTTTCAATCAGTAAATATTTCCCGAGTACCAAATACATGGTGATCCCTGGGTCAGACCATGTATAATATATAAATAAGTATAAGAAACTGGTCCTACTGAGATAGAAATCACATAGTCACGGAAATAATGCACACACACATGAAAAAGGTAACTAAAATATAAAGGAATATATATGCCAAATGAAGAAGTAAAAGTATACCATGAAAATAATCACTCAGGAGGCATCATGGCTCCATGGATTTCCTGCTGGACATGGAGTCATGAAGATCTGTTTTCAAATTCCTCCATGATAATTCCCTGTGTGTTCTATGATAAGTCACTACACTTTCAGCCTCCATTTCCTTATCTGTATATTAAGATTTTGAACAAGGTAGTTTCCAAAATCCCTTTTACATGTATACTTACGATTAAATTATGAACTTATAACCTCTTTGTACATTCACTAACTCCTCAGGACTTATCTCTTCATTCATAAATCATCTGTGATCTGTATTGGTAAATGAAGTTCTTATATTAGGAATTCTCTAGCCCATTAAAATCACAAATTCTTTGTATGCTCACATAATAATAACCCAGGTGTATGCAGCCATTTAGGGACTGAAAAGCAGTTTTCTAAGAAACGCTCTGTAAAGTTACAAAGTAATGTGCTATTATCGGTTACTAAGGATAAGGAAATAGCAGTTCCAAGAGGTTAGGGGGCTTCTGCAAGGTCACACAGCTAGTAAACCCATCTATAAACAGCTGACACATAACACTCCTCGTAATGAAAGTGGAATATTTCCTACCAGGCTGTGCTACTGACCTTAAACTGAGGTCCTGAGGAGTGTTGTTCCTGTGCTGCTTCTGAGAGACTTGTGGCTATTTTATTGTGAAGGTATAATCCTTTGAAATGGCTGATGGGAGTGCCTTCACCTGAAAACCCATGTTGCATATACCCCACACTGAGTCTGCAATATACATCACATTCTAAGGCCAGACCCAGGTAGGTAATGTCCCAGGTTGTGCCACTGAAAATGCTAGATCTTGTAGGGTAGTTCTGGGAAATTGCTGAGTAGCCTCTTTGAAGATCATTCTGATTATCAGCCTGGTCAAACCTACTTTTTTTTTTCCTTAGGAAAAATGACTAACACATAGAGCACTTACAGGTTTGCATGTCATTCCACATATGTTTGATTCTCACAGCCACACTTAGAGATTAAGTATAATTATTACTAGTTTACAGATATGGAAACTACGGCTCATGATGTCAATTACTTGTCTAAGGTCACACATGCAGGAAGGGTCAGTGGTGGGATTGGAGCCTAGATCTTCCTGACTATGAGTTGTCTTCTCTATCTAGTACAAAACCCTGATTCTCTTATGGATAATATAACATCAGCAAATTGCTAAATTTCCATTTATCTCCTCTCATCCTGAAAACTGAGAGGAATAGTAAAATTCACCTTAAAAGATATACTTTCCTTCTGAAGAGAAACCCATTAAAGCAAAGGACCTTAAAACTGCCCAAGAATTGTTAAGAGTTTGAGCAAGCATTGTCCTGCTATTATCTAAATCTTGCTTTCCAGACCACTTGCAAGTTAAGTTCCCAAATGGCATTTTCTTTGTTTATTGGCAGTTTGAATAGGTCCCATTTGGCTCAGCATCAGTCTAATAGACCTTTAGTCAACACCCCATTAAATGCTTCCTATCATCTGCTCTCTCTCTCTCTCTCTCTCTCTCTCTCTCTCTCTCTCTCTCTCTCTCTCTTCGCTCTCTCTGGTGTATGTGTGTGTGTGTGTGTGTGTGTGTTTGATTCTTAAAAAAAAAAAGTTTTCCCCAAGATGAAAGTTTGTATCTGCCACTTCATCAACCCAGCAGTTTCCCATGTAGAAAATGATAGTGGATACAAGGAGCTGTCCAAAGCTGAATTTCAAACTACACATGAAATAGAATTAGAATCAATCGCAAAATTTCTAAATCTTATCACTGTACTTAGTCAAATTGGGAAATATACTTAAGGGAAAAAAACCCACAACACTTAATCCTATTTATATGGCATCCTTTTTTCTGCTGTTTTTGCTAACTGAGCCATCTTTTACCATTAATGCATTCCACTATATAAACCCGTATGTGAGAATTAATTTGTTTACTGTACCTATGTAGTCTGCTTTAAAGTTTGGCATTTGAAAGCTGAGATAAGTCAGGTATCCAAGTCATGATCCTTTAGGAAACACATCTTCTTGGATTCTTGCTCAACTTTAGAGTTGTAGATTATCCTTTAATATTTTACCCTTAAGTTTCTATGGTCCCCCATTTCTGAAACACATTTCTGGACCTTGAAAATAAAAAGATGATCTAAGATCATGCTTCTAACTTTAACTGGTTTGCTGTCATCCCTTTGGGCTCTTAGTCCCTTATTTTGCTTCTGGCCCAACAGTATCAGGGTTAGTAACAACAGATACTGCTGGTCAAATTAGCCTCCTCTGTGGGCATTGCAAGATCTTCTCTCAAAAGACCCTTAGCCACATTCCTCAGCCAGTCCTGCCCCTATCTCAGAGGCTAATGAGAGCATGATTTACTCTATCTTGATTATCTGTTCTTTTTTTTTCCAGTCATGCAAAACAGATTTCCATACTAGCCATATTGAAAAAGACAACAAACAAACAAAAAAATGCAAGAAAAAAATGTAAAAAATAGTGAAAAGGTATACTTCAATTTGAATTTAGATACCATCAGTTCTCTCTCTCTGGAGGTATACAACATTTTTCTTCATGGGTCCATTGGGAACATCTTGAATCATTATTTTGATCAGAGTACATAAGTCACTCACAGTAGATCGTCCTTAAAATACTGATTTTATTATGTACAATATTCTTCTGGTTTGGCTCACTTCACTTAGCATCAGTTCATATAAGTCTTCCCTCATTTTTCTGAAACCATCCTGCTTGTCATTTCTTATAGCACAATAATATTCCGTAACAATCACATACCACAGTTTGTTCAACCATTCCCTAATTGATGGGCACCTCTTCAATTTCCAATTCTTTGTCATCCAAAAAAAGCTGCTGTAAATATTTTTTGTAGAAATAGTCCTTTCCCCTATTCTTTGATCTCTTTGGGATACAGACCTAGTAATAGTATTGCTGAATCAAAGGGTATGCACAGTTGTATAGCTTTTTGGATGTAGTTCCAAACTGTTCTCTAGAATTGTTGGACTGGTTCACAACTCTACCAATAGTGCATTACTGTTCCAATTTTTCCTCACCCCCCTCCAGCCTTTGTAACTTTCCTTTTCTGTCATGTTAGCCAATCTGAGGGGTGTGAGGTACTATCTCAGAGTTGCTTTAATTGGTATTTCTCTAAACAATAGTAATTCAGAATATTTTTTCATGTGTCTATTGATAACTTTGATTTCTTCTTTTGAAAACTGCCTGCTCACAATTGGAGAATGGCTTGCATTTTTATAAATTTGACTCAGTTCCCTATATAAAACCTTTATAAGAGAAACTTGCTGTAATCCCCCCCCCAATATCCTATTTTCCTTCTAATTTTGGCCGCATTGGTTTTCTTTGTGCAAAATATTTTAATTTCATGTAATCAAAATTATCCACTTCACTTCCCATGATCCTCTCTATCTCTTATTGTTCATAAACTCTT
The DNA here is from genome assembly GCF_003287225.1 of Phascolarctos cinereus. NCBI lineage: Eukaryota > Metazoa > Chordata > Mammalia > Diprotodontia > Phascolarctidae > Phascolarctos > Phascolarctos cinereus. Next base: position 38,333,057 of record NW_027555736.1, read on the forward strand.
CCCTTATGCATAGATCACATTAGTACATATATCCCATGCTCCCCTGATTTGCTTAGGCTATCACCCTTTTTATCTAAATAACTTAGCCATTTTGACCTTATTTTGGTATACAGTATGAGATGATGATCTAAGCCTAGTTTCTTGCAAACTGCTTTCTAGGTTTCCTAGCAATTTTTGTCAGATGGTGAGTTCTTACCCCCAAAGCTTGGATCTTTGAGTTTATCAAACACCAGATTTCTATGGTAATTTACTACTATATATTGTGTACTTAATCTATTCCACTCATCCACCACTCTGTTTCTTAGCCAGTATGAGATTAGTTTCATAATCATCTCTTTGTAATATAGTTTGAAATCTGGCACTGCTAGACTGCCTTCCTTCACATTTTTTTTATTCCTTTGATATTCTTGAACTTTTGTTCTTCCAGATGAATTTTGTTATTGTTTTTTCTAGCTTTATAAAGTAATTCTTTGGTAGTTTAGTATGGCACTGAATAAGTAAATTAACTTGGATAGAATTTTCATTTTATTGTATTGACTTGGCCTACCCATGAGCAATTAATATTTATACAGTTGTTTAGATCTCTCTTTATTTGAGTGAAAAATTTTGTAATTTTGTTCTTATTATCCCTAGCTTTGTCTTGGCAGGTATACTGCCAAGTATTTGAGTCTGCAGTTATTTTAAATGGAATTTCTCTTTATATCTCTTCCTGCTGGGTTTTGTTGGTAATATATAGAAATACTGATGGTTTATGAGGGTTTATTTTATATGCTGCAAATTTGCTAATTTGGGGGGGCATCTGCTCTTAAAAAAGCAAGTAAATACAATCAAATCCCATTAATTCTAACTCCATGCATTAAAAATTTATAATAATGTTGACATAGGTTAGAATTAGACTATAGTTTTTTTTTAACCTAATAAGCAAAGGGAGGAGATGTTTGAAATACTTAAAACAATAAATGGTTTCTTAAGCATTATCAAATTTCCAATTTATGGATAATAAATTAGTTTTACTCATTTAACAGGATTACGTAGTGTCCATGAGACGTCTCAGGCTAAGGACTCTTGAAATCTTGGCTGACCTCAGTTTGCTTTTAATGGAGTTGGAGTCAGACTCACCTTTGTCAAAGCAATATCATCTTCCTCCATCTGAGCCCATGGTTGCATTCATAGCTTTATAGGAATGAGAGTTGAAAGGGACCTGCAATATCATCTCATTGAACCAATTCAAGAAGATAAGTCACTTACCCAATACACAAGTATTAGCTAGTGTACCTGGTACTTGAACCAAGGTTCTCTGGCTCCAGAGTCACTCTTTTCTACCTAGAAAGTCAGCCAAACAACAAGTATTTATTTTAAATTTACTATGTGCTATCACTCTTCTTTTTTTCAACAAAGTGATGAGAGAGTACGGCCAGCATGCCTGTACAAAGGAAAGATGCAACATCAACCTGATTTGTTGTGCAAGAGGAATTATTTACAGGTGATGCCCTTTATGTCAGCTTCCATGATATTTTCCCTAGACTGGCTTTATGAGTGCCCAAGCTGATTCTGAACTAGTTGTCCTTGACCCCCTCTTCCATCACTTTCTTCTGTCTCATCTGCAGGACTGGTTAACCCTCTGGTATGGGGCTCTTTGATCTTTGGTCTAGTCATTCATTATTCCTGTGGCTCTTGGGTTGGATTCAGGCCCTTCTGTCCTGTTTTTCTTCCATCCTACTGTGGGCTATGTCCAACATATTTCCTCATACCACCCCCCATTCCTGCCATCAGAAGAAATATCATGATGTATTCCTTAAATCTAATCCTACTACAGTAGTATTTGGATCCTGACTCACATTTTCACCCCAGTTCTAGCTCTTTATTATTCTAGGGAGCCAAATCCCAGAGCTACTTAACTTTGTTAAGTCTTAAAAGTCTTATATGTTATATCTCTGTTAAGTCTTATTTCTTGTTGCATCTGTATCTTGCTTTCACCTCAGTTTCCTCATCTACATAGTGAAGGGGCAGGATCTGATGACCTATATGGTCCCTTCAACCCTGAGATCTAAGATCCTATTTTTACATTTCCTCTTCTCCTCTTCCTCATCATTCCAAGTCTCCATGATTCTGGAGTGTCCCTGGACCAAGCAACAACAAAATTTTAATTCATTTAATAAATGCTTAAAGTTGAAGAGAATAAAACATTCTGATAAGCAGTAGGACTAAACACTCAATGCATAAGTTTGTCATGTAATTGACAGTACCTCAAATCATCCAAACTTAAGCAAAATATTTGCTTACCCTAGAGAAACAATAAATCATACACTTTAGAGCTGGAAGGGTCCTCATAATCCATACAATTCAACCTTATCTTCTGGCAGATTGAAGAATTAAGACAATGTGGGCAGGAAGTAGGGAAGGACAGATAAAGGCAATGTGGTAAAGTGTAGAGGGTACTGGACTTGAAGCCAGGCAGACATGTTTTCAAATTCTACCTTAGATATTTGCTAGCTGTGTGATCATGGATGAGTTATCCAACTCTTTCTTCCTCAGTTTCTTCATCTGTTAAATAATGAGATTAGCTTTATGACTTTCAAAGTCCCTTCTAAATCTAATTCTATGATCTATACATTTTCTTATCCAGGATACACACATACACAGATAGTATATAGTAGAACACAACTTGGGACCCAAGTCTTCTTATTCCAACTCTGTGATTCTTCCCCAATTCTTACCTGTGTACCATGCAGGTATAAGAAGAGAAGGCAAGTACTCAGAAATACAGTTAACATTCGGTCTATATATTGTGTCTCTAACTACATCAAGTGTGTTTTTTGAGTATCCATAAGTAGTCTATAACTCTTGTCAGGCACGCACTATTTACTTACTTGCTTTCACCTCCTACAGTTCTTAACCCAGGAGTGGGTACCCAGGAGACATCAGTAAGTACCTAATAGATTGACTGCTTGAGTGAATCCTTGAGGCCTAAAACTCCCTGGCCTGTCTTTCATGCACCATTCTTAGTAATGAAATGTTTCATTAATTGACAGTAAGAGATGCCTAATTAATAGATCCCCAGTGGCCTGAGTTCTATAGGATTCTCTGAGCACACCCCTTTGGGGTCTTCTGTACTAGAAGACAGGATTAAACACTCTGGATCTAATGGGCTCATTGTAGAGCAATCATGTTTAACTCAAATAGAAATAGGGGCCACTAATTCACACATAAAGATCGCTGTGGGTCCCATATTGACTGAGTTTTAAAATATGCTATTATTTATGTTTTATTATATTTTTATTTACTTTTGTTACATATTTCCCAATTGCAGGTATCATGCTAGAAAATAAGGTTTCTGATGCTAGAAGTCAAAGGTTTCTGGAGTGATATTTGTTATGAAGAATAGTCCTTCTGTTAACATGGGACCTTTGTTTCAGGCTGGATTACTGAGAAGGCAGATCCTCCAATGGATGTAAAGATACTTTTAGGGGTTATATCCAAATCAATCAGTGTATCAGCTCTCTCAGCATCCAGGGTTTTAAACTCTTAGGTTCAAAGGATCATAAATTTACGACTATGAGGGACTTCAGTGACTAATCCAAATCCCTTCATTTTACAGGTAGCTTGCCCAAGGCTCATTGGTAGAGAGTGCTAGATTTGGAATTTGAATGCAGATCTTTGTGGTACCAGACATATTTTAGTGAATTTGCCCTCTCCCCCACCAAAGATTCTGGGTTCCTTCCTTTAGAAGCAAGGTGCTCTTCATACCATGTGTCTTATTTCCCTGTTTTCAAAAGAAAGAAGCTAAATTATCATATGCAGAAAACATGTAATGTCCTCAGCCCCTCAGAAAAGATGATACTGGATGTGTGGGCCAGATGTCCAGATTCACAGTTCTTCTCATTTTTCCACTCCCCTTTTTTTTGAGGTCTTCCATTTAGCAAGCCTCCTGCAACTGACATAAGACATCATGGAGAATGGAAAAAGTGAAGTCTTTAAAGATAATTGGGGAAAGGGTATAGACTACAGGGAAGGTTCTGGATTCTGGCTCAGAGAGTCATTGTCAATAATTTTATCAAACATTAAAGGAGTTCAGAGATGGAAGGAGTATCAGTGATCATCTAATACAACTCCTTCACTCTACAGATGAAGAGTAACACATTTACACATTTATGTAGATGGTGATAGAACCAGGACTAGACCCAGGTCTCCTAATGACTTAGAGGTAGTGTGATGTCTTGGAAAGACCATTGGATTTGGAGTCAGAAAATGTGTTTTCTAGTAAAAGTTCTGCCATTAATTATCTTGAGCATGTCCTTTTTCCCTCTTTGGACCTCAGTTTACTCAACTGTAAAATGAAGAGCATTGATTAGATAGTCACTAACTTCCCTTTGATTTCTAAACCTTATATTTGTTTTCTATTTCATTATTCTAGTCACCAGACTAGTTTTCTCTTACATTCATACAGCCCCACTTTCATCAGGTCTAAACAAATGTCTTTTTTGAAAAGAGCATTGAATCTGAGGCTCATTCCATTATATTTTTTTTTGCCTGAATAAGTATGAAATTGTATTGTATGACGATTGGGTAGCCAAAGGCAGAGATATAATCAAGAAAGGGTTACCAGAGCTTTGATTGGCACAATGAATAGTCTGCTAGACTTGTAGTCATGAAGACCTGAATTCAAATCCTGCCTCAGATGTTAGCTGTGTGACCATATGCAAGTCAGTTAATCTCTGTTTACCTTAACTCCTCATTGGTAAAATGGAGGTAATGACAGTACCTACTTTCCAGTCTTGTTGTGGAGTAAAATATTTGTAAAGGGCTTAGCAAACTTTAAAGCCTTTATAAATTCTAGCTATTAACTATTACCAAAAGTGAGCGTGGGGAAACTGACAACTGACAACTCTTCAGAGGAAGAAGGATTTAAATTTCTTGTAAGTAGAGTATTTTATTTTTGTATTTAGGTTCTTGACATCTTGCCCAGGGTCCAGCAGGTAGTAGGTACTTAATATAGTAAGAGCTTGTTCACTTTATTGGCTAAATGTTTATGGGTTGATTGATTAAAGAAGGTAGCAACAGCAATGGTTTCTATATCTCAGCAAAGCCTACTTGGAGGATGGTGAAAGAAAAGGTTGGGAACAAGAAGAAGGCAAAGGACTGGACTGACTGAAACCAAGCTCTGGCTTGTGGTTGGGAAAAGAGGCAGCATGCACAAGGATTGGGTGTCCAAGGCTGATAGTTTGAGCTCCTGAGGGAAAGGGTAAGGTAGTTAAGAAGGTGGGACATGGGTATAGGAGGTGGTATTTGCCCACCCACTTCCCATAGCTCACCATCCCCATCCCAGATTCTTATTTTCCCGGGCCTGGAAAGGGTCAGTCCCCTCAAATGAGTCATAGCTCTTTCTCTAAAGGGCAAATTCTACCAAGTTGTGGTAGACTGTTAGAAAGAGAGTGAGCTAGATTTTTCTCTGAATAATTCTGGGTCTCCATTGTCCCATTCTAAGACAAGGGTTTTGAACAAAGTAGTCTGTAACACCCCACTAATTTCTGATGGTCTATGAGATTCTATGAAATTTGGGTTGCATTTTTCTCCACTTAATTTCATTAAGAAAAGACCTCTGTGACTTACTTTTACCTTTCTGAGGTCTTGGCTTCTTCCTCTATAAAATGAAGGAATTGATTATGATCCCTAATAACCCATATACCCTCCCCTCTGAGATTACCTCCCTCTACTTTCTCTATATATAATTTACATGCCTTGTTATTAACATGTTTTTCCCATATTAAAATGGGAATCCATTGAGAGAAGTGGCTGATCTCCTATTTTTACTTTTCTTTGTACCTCTAGCACTTGGAATGGTGCCTGGCACATAGTAAGTGCTTAATAAATGCATTTTGATTCATTGCCAGCTCTTCCATCCTGTCGTGATACTTTGTAAGTGTAGAGATAGTGATTTCAAACCCCCTTTCATCCTCCTCCTCAAAAGCATCTATCTGGCATGCATTTATCATGAGGTTAATGATGCAACCCTCTCTCTACCCCATTCTAATAATAAAGCTTTCTGAAAGACAAATGTAAAGAAACAACAGCCTTTAAAATGCTTGTTTTCCCTCCCTGGTTTACAGCTGTGATTTCATAGGTGTATGGAGTTATTCCAGTAAAAAAAAAATGATAGTGAGATCAATCTAATACTGGAAAAGACCTCAAGCACCATTGAATCCAACTCTTCCTTTTACAGATGAGGAAACTGAGACTCAGAGAAGATAAGTGATTTGCCAAAGGTCACACAGGTAGTAAGCATCTGGAATTTGAACCCAGTTCCTCTGATTCTATGGCCTATGCTCTTTTCATCTTGTTCTGCTGTCTCTCTCTCCACCAATATACATCACAATTATTATGTAAATTATGAGCTTGGATAGTTGCCTGGAACACCAAAGGCCAAATAATTTGCTCAAAGTCACATGATCTATGTCAGAGTCAAGACTTGAACCTAAGAATTCCTGACTTCTGACTTTGGACCTGTATCTACCATACACAGGCTACTATCTATTTAGAAAGAATAATTATTCAAAAGGTGGTCTCCTCGACAGTGGTTGCATGGCCTCCTGGGTCTGGAGTCTTTATAACCCACTATGGAATGCGTACCCCCTATTAACCATGGATAACTCCCATGACACTCAGCTCTGGCAAAGGGTGTGGTGTTTGCCACAGGTAACAAAACTCCTAATTATGTTTCTACCTTAATAGAACCCTACAATTGGACAGAAGAGTCAAAAATCAACATATGTCAGATTAAAGTTTTGACTCCTTGCTTTTCCAAATCTGAGAAGAGCTTACAATTAAACATTAATTATTAAGTGTATGGGTCATACACTCTGCTAAGTAATGAGGATAGAAAGAAAAAAAGGTACCACAGAATCACAGAGTTTTTTAAAAGATTAGAAGAAAAATGAGGGGTTATTAAGTCACTCGATCTCTGAGCACAATTTTTATCTCCGATACCACTGAAAATGAGGCATTCTTACATGGTCCATTTTTCTTTGGTACAATTCCATTGATTTATTTTTCCTTATATATATTTTTTCCTTATATAAAACCTGTCTCTGTAATATTTTCTCATTCTACCCTGTGGACCTGAGAAGAATGAGCAGAATTCTATATTCAAGTGCTTTTTAAATATATGATGCCATCTGCAATTACCCCACCACCACCACCACCACCATCGCCATCAAAATCATCACCACCACCCCTATGTCTTCTCTCCTGGGTAAACACCCCCAGGTTCATGATCCACTTTTGTGAGGACTATTCTTAAGGACCCATGCTTTCTGAGTGACAGTCTTCTAAACATGGTTCAGCTTATTAACTTTCTTTCTAAAATGTGCTGCTCAGAACTAAATATACTATTCCACATGTGTCCAGCCCAGGGCAGAATCCAGTAACATTACTATCTTCCTCTCTTCTAGGCCTCATGCCTTTTCTTAAAGTAGCAGAAGATTTCATCTGCATTAGCATCACCTCCAGCCCTTTACTTACCCATCTGAAGATGTTGACTAACGTATTTCTAGAAAAAAATGGAATGTTTATAAATTGTCTATGGCTAGTCCTCTGGGCTTTTTATTTCCTCCTTCCTAAATTCCATATTTTGCCTATAAATATTGCTGAATCCATTTTCCACCTCTGTGGAATAAGCATTAAAATAATACCTGTTCCCTGACTACTTTGATATTCTGAAATAAATGAATATATATATATATATATATATATATATATATATATATAAATAAAATGTACACACACATATGTATGTGTGTGTGCCCATTATATGTGTATATGTACAAGTAGACATATATACACATATGTACATAATACAATATATACATATAGATATACACACATATAGATGTGTTTGTTTGTATATGAGGTGGTGTGGATGGCTGTAATTAGATTGACATCCATTCAGAGACTGAGAAGTAGTCTCTTCCAGTGCATACATAGACAGGCATCCTTGGAATCAGAAAGACTTGAGTTCAAGTCTGGCAGACACTTGTGCTCCCCTGGGCAAAATGTTGAACTTCTCAGTGCCCCAGGAAACTTTGTAAGTAGAGGACATTCTATTATTTTAGTACTTTATGTTGATGGCATAAAAAGTCTGAAAAGGGGAAAATATTCTTAATCTTTCGAATACATTTACCATGTGTTACCTGTAGTAATTTCTAGCATGGTTTTGCAACATAAGGCTACTCTGTCCTGAATGGTAGATGAGTGAATAAATGGAAACTCACTTGATAAGTCAGTCAATCAATAAGCATTGACACTGATGATATTAGCACCTGCTCTGGACCAGGCACTTTGCTAACCCTGAGATAACCTTGAGAAAGGCCAAGAACACATTTCCTGCTCTCTAGTTCATGGTTTAATAGAGGAGACAACATACAGATAGCTATGTACAAACAAGCTACATACAGGATAAATCGGAGATAATCAGTGGAAGAAAGGTATTAGCATGAAGAGGGATCAGGAAAGGCTTCTTGTAGATCATGGAATTTTAAGCAGAGATGAGGAAGGTGAGCATTCTAAGTAAGGGAAATAGCCAGTGAAGATACCTGGAGACTAGAGATGGAGTATTTTGGTGGAGGAAAAATAAGGACAGTGGATCACAGTCTCTTGATGGCAGAGTATACAGAGGGTGGTGAGGTGAGATGTAAAAAGACTGGATAGATAGGTGGAGGTCAGGTTGTTAAAGACTTTGCATATGAAATAGAGGATTTTATATTTGATCTTGGGGTCAATTAGGGAACCATTGGGCTTGATTGAATAGGGTAGGGGGAGTGACATTGTCAGATCTTCATTTGAGGAAGATTAATTTGACAGCCAACTAGAAGATAGGAGTACAATACAATATTATACAATAAACATTTAGTAAGTGCCTACTGTGTGGCAGGCACTCTGCTAATTGCTGAGAATACAAATAAGAAGAAAAGAGCTATACCCTTAAGGAGTTTACAATCTAATGGGGGAAGACAGTACACAGAAGGAAAGATTGAAAGATTGGTGAGGGGAGGTCAGAGGATACTCTTTCAGAGGCATGTTCATGATAGTGGAGGTGAAACCAACCAAAGCACCTGGTAGCAAATGGAGAGATGTCTGGGATTCTGAGCCCTCTAGAAAAGGAGGCTATCAAAGGAGATTTTGGCAACAGAATGGATAAAAGGGATGAGAGAGTGAGTAGTTGAGGATGATATGTAGGCTTCAAGCCTGGTTAACTGGGAAATGTTGGTGCCTTTGACAGTAATATGGGAGTTTGAAGAAAGGGGTGGGGGATTGGGCAAAAGATAGTGAGTTGAATTTTGGATTTTTGAGTTTAAAATGTCTATGTGATATTCATTGTTAGATGTCTAATAGGCAGTTGGAAATGAGAGCCTGAGAGTTAGGAAAGAGGTTAGGGATGGATAAGAAGACCTGAGTATCATTACCATAGATAATTAAAACTATGAGAGGTGTTAAGATTACCAAGTGAAATAATATAGAGAGAAAAGGGCCCAACTTTGAGCTTTAGGGACACCCATGATTAGCATGGCATATGTTAGAGGGGGTATGACCTGGACAAAGATCCAGTAAAGCAGACTGAGGAAGAGTGGTCAGTTACATAGGAGGAGGATCAGGATTGAACAGTGTCATGGAAACTAGAGAGAAGAGGGTGATTAGTGTTAAGTGAGAAAAAAATGATCAAACGTGTCAAAGGCTGTTGTTGTTTGTCCTTCATTCTCAAAGAGGACCATGGCATCAGGGGGATGACGCCTGATATGCCATAACATGCAAGTGAATTGGATTTAAGTGAGAGAGGGCTGTGCAAAGTCACTAGCCTCACTTCCTCCTTCAGAGCCATCTAGGTCCTGTGGCCAGATATGGATCAGGACAACTGGAGAAGGGCCAGGATGCAGTGGAGGACCTTGGCCTTTTCAAGATCTTTAAGAGGTCTCAGGTTGGCTGAGGCAGGGACCATTTAGTGATTAAGGCTTAATAAGAAAGGAGGCTGAGATTGCCTCTTTACTAATGCAAATATATATATATATATATATATATATATATATATATATATATATATATATATATATATATATATATATATATATATATATATATATATATATATATCTGGGAAGGGAAGACCCTTAGGGTTTTTGGTCAAAATAGAAACAATTACTATTTACATTCATTCTGAGTCAATCAGGACCCAAATAATGACCAAGTAGGGCTTGGCCTAGCATCTATTGTTGATCAAAGAGCAAAGGCTGCAGAGAGTTGGAGAAAGATGAAGACTGAGAAAAACTCATTAGATTTGATGATTAAGAGATCATTGATAAATTTGGAGAGAACAGTTTTAGTGAGTGGTAAAGTCAGAAGCCAGATGGCTGAGAGGTAAAAACAATAAGAGGAAGTGAGAGAAAAGGATGTGGAGTCATTGATTGTAGACAGCCTTCTCAAGGACTTTTGCCACAAAAAGGTCAAGATACATGTGATGCTAATTAATAGGGATGGATGAATCAAATGAGGGTGTTTTGAAGGTGAGTGAGACATAGACATATATCTGAGTACATAGAAAGCAATCAGGAGGTAAAGAAAGAATGAAGATAAGTGAGAGAATGGGGAAGATGGAAAGGTCAATCAGCTGGAGAAAGTGAGAAGGAATGGTATTACTTTTACACATAGAAAGGTTTACTTTGGTAAGGGTAAGGAACTGTACCATCTTGTGAGATAGACCATTCAGTATATTTGTTTTCCCTCACAACCTCAGGGCTCACTAATCGCAAACTTCTTCCCATTTTTCCTGCCAATGTCTATACGTACCTCACCTTCCTCACCCTTTCTGTCCCTTTCTAACTCTTCCTTCTGCTTTAACAATCAGTAAATCAATCCCACTCTTGCTCTTTGAAAGTGTCTGACAGTCCTCTGCCCTGTAACTCAACTCATAACCTCAGAACTGTCTAGATTAAAAAAAAATCCTAAACTATCACTCCATGGTTGTAATAGAATATAAGCTCCTTGAGGGTAAGGACTTTAAAGAAAAATGTATCCCTAGTATTTAGCACAGTGCCTGGCACATATTGGGCACTAAATAAATCCTTATTGCTTGCTTAGGTAGCTGGTTATTAAACTCTCAAAATATTACCCAAAAAGAATCTACTTTAATTCATTTTTAACTTTGAAAAACAAATGTAATTATGATACTTCCATAAAGGCAAATGTTACATAAAAAAAATAGAAGGATTTAACGTCAAAGAAATTGGGAGCTCCTAGCCTTCTTTCTGTATACTATGTCCTATGATATACCTTGTAGGGAATATAAAAGAAGGTATGTTTCTTGTGTTCAAGGAGCTCAGCTGGGGAGGCAATAAGCCTATTCACTAATAATTTCCTTGTTCTCAGTGATTTGATCAGATCAAAACTATTGCATTCAATTCTAGATGCCAGTTTTAGGAAGAACATTAACAAACTAGTCAGTCCAGAGGAAAGAGAGCAGTATGGAAAAAGTTAATGGGAACTAATGCATAGGAAAATTGATCAAAGAAACTGATGATGTTTATGTTACACAGTGCTTCAAATATTTGAAAGATTGTTATGTTAGAAGAAAGACTAGGTTTCTTCTGCTTCACCCCAGAAGGCAAAACTAGAAGCAATGGAAAGAGATTTTCAGAGAGATTTCCAGTCATTGAGGGAAAAAAAAAAACTTCTCAGTAATTAGAGTCGTCTTAAAATGGAATGCCCTGCTTCCAGAGATAGTGGTATTCTCCTCCTTGGAGGTTTTCAATCAAAACCTTAATAATTACTTGTTCAGATACTGTAGGAGGGATATTTGGTCAGGAATGAGGGGAATTCGATGACCTCTGAGTAGCCTTGCAATTCTGAGGTTCTGTAATCTTGGGATTCTCTGAGTTCTGATGGCAGACATTACAGGACCTGTGGCTGTCCACACCTTAGTTTTGCTATGTTATCTGATAGAACAATACAAATTATTTTCTCGTCTGAACCAATATGTTTCTGGTGGTCACATATAACAAAGTCAAAGGTTAAATAGTGAATAAATGTGTATTTTTTAAGAAGAAAACAGAGTAGTCTTTTGTCTAAGGGAATATTATAAGAAAATAGAAATATGGATTTCTGGGACCAAAGGATGAGTTTCTAGCGGTGTTAATGATATTTACGTGGAGTACACAGATTTTATGTAGTGTGTCTCAATACTTGAAGGCAACTCTTCTTCCCAAATGATGTTATGACTCAGGGGTCCGGAGGAATTAGCTTTTGTTTCTTTCCGGCAGAGAAAAAAAGTTACTCTTGATTTGTTATTGATTTTTTTAAATTGGGTTTTGCCAGCTTCAAATTCAATCTGAGTTCAGATGCAAGGCCTGCATTCTTGGGATCATCTCCCTTTTAATTCTTTCTTTTGGAGGGGGGTGGGCTTCTTGAGTCTAGACACAGCCAGAGTTGGGCAGACAAAAGTCTCTGTTGTCATGCAGAAATGTGGCTAGTGGAAACAATCTCTATCATCTAAAGAATTACTTCCTAGAGCCTGCTTTTACCACAACCACCTCCTTCTTTTCCATAAAATAACTCCACTCTCCCCAGGGGATTTCGAGAGAGGTAAGAGTGAGATTCTCTTTAGAAAGATGATATGCTGGACAGTTAGGTGGTATAGTGGATAGAGCTCTGGCCTTATAGTCAGGAGGGCCTGATTTCAAGTCTGGCCTCAGACATTTGACACTTACTACTGTGTGACCCTAGGCAAGTCACTTAGCCATGATTGCTTCACCAAAAAAAAAAAACATTAAAAAAAAAAAGATAATATGGATACATTCCAGAGTAGAAAGGGAAACAAGAAACCTGCCAAATTAACTTTTGCATCGTGTCTCTGACAAGTGTCCATAGGTTCATAGAATCCTTTGATTGTCGATGCAGAGCTGGAAAGCCAACTAATGCAACCCTCATATTTTATATTTAAAGAAGCTGGGGCTCTGGGAGCTGAAGAGACTTCTAATTTACATAAGTTGTAAAGAATAGAGCCCATATTGGAACTTGGGTTCTCTGAACGTAAACACAGCACTAACTCCTGCTTACCACACTCCTACTTAGAGGTTCTCAATTTGTTCAGCCATTCTCCAAATGACACCCACTTAATTTCGTGATTTTTGCTACCATAAAAATGCTACTTTGAATATTTTGATATACGTGAGACCTCTCTATCTTTGACTTCTTTGGAATGTGTGTTCAATAGAGGTATTGCTGGGTCAAAGACCATGGTGATTTTTCCTCCATCATTCCAAATTGTTTTCCAGAACAATTTTTACCACTTACCTCCTCTGTGGCCTTGGGCAAGACATGCTCTGGGTCTTATTTTTTTAATCCATAAAAATTAAGGTTCTGAATTAGTTGACTTCTGAGGTCACTTGAGCTCCAAACCCATGACTCTAATATTCACTTCCTTTCCCCTCTCCCAGGCCCATAAAACTCACCAGCTCAGTAGAAAAAAAAAAAAAAAGCACATCCCAACATCTGTGGAATCGTTAAATGGTTGAAGCTTCTTGGTGGTACTTTTTGCATTAAGTTTCCATTTTCTCATTCATCCTTGTTGTAATAAGCTGCTCGGTCCATGTCTGCAGTAAGAGATTAGGAAGAATTATTGACTGTCTGCTCACTGGCAAACTGATAGGACTTAATTCCTGGGAGGGGAAGTTAGATTCTTTCTGGGCCGTATGATTAACCTTGTCATATTTCTTCTTGTAGTGTGGATAATACTGTCAAATGCTTCCCACTGCTTTACATACTCACCATGTTTTAATTAATCAAGAAATGAAAAAGGCTCCGTGGGTGGAGGAACCATCAGTCTATTATTCTTGATTATCAGCAAAGAATGCCACACATTCCAAAGATGCAATGAATACCTTCATGCCTGAGGGGTTTTCTGGATCACAGACCCTGGAGCTACAAGGAAGGTTCTCTACAGGGTCCCTCAATGATTTCATGTTTTTGAGATGATATTCAAATTTTCAAAAAGGAAAAAAACATAAGGAGGAATACAACTTTATTTCTACTTGACAAGTTAAATATGTTGTCCTGGAATGAGCTCAGAAAGCCCAGAGAGCTGGGCAAAAAAGAGACAGGGCCTCTAAAGGGCACAGCTTTGAAAGAGTTGCACATGGAAAACAATCTGAAAAATTTCACAGTATTCCCCCCCCCCACCTCCTCACTCATAAGAAGCCACTATTGCTGTGAACATTGAGGGGACAAAAAGGGCTTGCACTACTGAAAGAATCTGGAAAATAACGACTTGAGAAATTGTCCAGAAATAGTCATTTTGGACATCATCAGGTGAGGATAGATAATTCTATAGATGGTTCTATTTTATGGAGATAGGTATCCACTTCTGGCCTTATAGGTATCCATGGTCCTTTTTAAACCTTCATATTCAAGAGTAATTGGCATATCATATAGCAGTTGATGGTTTAGAAAGCATTTTACATGCATTATCTCATTCACTGCTTATAACAGTCCTGTGAGGTAAGTAGCATAGGAATTACAATAATCATAACTATTATCATTACTATAGCTATTCATGATTATTGCAGTATTCCTGTGCGTCCTATTTTGCTACACTTCTTGGTAAATGGAGGTATGACACGGTTAAATGACTCAGCCAATGTTACAAAATGAGGATTTGAACCCAGGTTTTCTGGCTGCAAGCTGCCTCGAAAACTTGAGGAGATAACAGGATAGGGTGGTGCAAAAAGGCCTGGCTTTAGAGTTAGAAGAAGCCTATATTTAAATCTTTCCTCAGATACTTGCCAGCTCAGTGATCATGAATTTCATTTAGGGGCTTCAGTTCTCTGATTTGCAAAAAGGGGGACAATGATGCATTGTATAATTGCCTGCACAGGTTGGTAGTAAGAATCAAAGAAGATGATATTTGTTCAGTGCTTAGCAAATCGCAAAATATGGTACACATATTGGGTAGTACTGTTATATAAGCACTAAGACCACTTGGTGTGTTTACATAGCAGGGGGCAGGGGAAGGGAAACTTAAGAATTTGATTAGTATGCAGTCAGTGTGAACTGGACAGCAAGGTGGTACAAAGGATAGAGTTCTGGGCCTGAAGTCAGGAAGACTCATCTTCCTCAATTCAAATTTGGCCTCAGACACAAACTGGGTAATCCTGGGTGACTCACTTAATTCTGTTTGCCTCAGTTTCTTCATCTATAAAATGAGCTTGAGAAGGAGATGACAAACCTTTCCAGTAACTTTGCCAAGAAAACTCCAAGTGGGGAGTCAGACACAACTGAAACAACTGAACAATGACAAAAATATGAATAATTTCAGCAAAAGACTCAGTACTCAAATAAATCTGTGAGTTCATCAATTTTGATCGTCTTTCCAGCTACACAAATTGTGACACATCTTTGCCTGCCCACAGAGTATGACCTTTGTTCATGACCTCTGTAAGTTCAACATGACCAGTCTATCCAGGATGCCAGGGGCCTACACCTGTTTCTTCTGATGTTGCAAGGGCTACCAGTGGTATCCTCCAGCTGCCTGCCCATCATCCTTTGCCTTTACCGTATGTCCATCCCATCTTCCACCTAATTTCCCAGCAGTATCATTTACTGCTTTTCTTCCATGTTTCTCAGTAAATCTAAGTTGCAGCTGGCTCACACTCATGCTGTGACCCTCCATGACCCTCTTTGTTATATTCACTTTCAGTTTGTTGGAGGTTGTTGTGTACCATGTTTTGCAGCTGTGCAACAGCTCTGGTAGAATTTTGGTTTTTGAAATGATATGACACTAATGCACTGTTGGTGGAGTTGTAAACTCATCCAACCATTCTGGAGAACAATTTGGAACTATGCCCAAAGGGTTACTCAGCTGACCCAACAATACCACTACTAGATCTATATCCCAAGGAGATCAAAGAAAGGAAGAAAGGACCAATTGGTACTATATATATATATATATATATATATATATATATATATATATATATATATATACACACATAGCAGCTATTTTGTGATGGCAGAGTATTGGAAATCAAGGGAACACCCACCAAGTGGTGAATGACTGAACCAGCTGTGGCATACGATTGTGATGGAATACTATTGTGCCATGAGAAGTGACAAAGCAGGATGGTTTCAGAAAACCCTGGGAGACTTATATGAGCCGATGCAAAGTGAAGTGAGCAGAGCCAGGCCAATATTATACACAGCAACAGCAATATCGTGAGGATTCTTAGCTGTGAGAGACTTACCTACTCTGAGCAAGACAATGATCCAAGACACTTCCAAAAGACCCATGATTGAAAAGACTATCCACCTCCAGATAGAAAAGTGATGAACTCTGAATTTAGATCAGATCATATATTTTTTAAACTTTCTAAAACTTTAAAAAATTTTTTTTTTAACTTTTTATCATTTAATTTTGTTTGTGTCTACTTTTTCAACGTGGCTAGTATGGAAATGTTTTGCATGACTTTGCATATATAATCAATACCTAATAGTGTGCCTTCTCAAGGAGGGGGGAGGAGCAGGAGGGTGGCAGAGAATTTTGAACTCAAAATTTAAAAAAAATTGTTAATTTTTTTACATATAGTTGGAAAATATTTAATGAAATAAATAAAAAATTTAAATAATTAAGTTATATCTGATTTGCAAAATAGAATGAATAAAGAAAACATATCATTTTTTGGGGAAAAAAATATGGCCCTGTGTTTACATAGGAAGCTTAGGTTCATTAAAGGAACTTTATACCTTCCTAATAGCAATCCAGTTTCTCTAGTCCTCCATCTTAATTTTGGACCCAAGTGAATGTCCATTTTTACTTTTTGTCTAAGGTATACATACTGACAAATGAAAAATGGAAAAGATATGCAAAGATTTTCAAAACAAAAATGTTTTCACCATCAACCTTGGATGCTAATATTACAGTCCCTGATGTGCATATCGATGAGCTAGGAATGTCATCCCCCCAAAAAAAAAATGGAAGAGAACTTGAAGTGAACAAAGTCTACACAGAAGAGATCCGTATTAGAGGCAATATAATTGGGGAGGTTTTGAGGAACTAATTACCAAGGTATCTAAGAAAGAGAAAGAAGCCCCCCAAAAATGGGGTAAATTTTGAAAAATTATCATCACCATCATTATTGAGCAAAAGATGAAAAAGATAACAACTAACACACTCAGGCAAATTTTAAAATTAAAAAAAAACGTATTTTCACAATAACAGGATTTTAAAAATTATCTTCAATTTACTGATTTATTTTTTATAATCCAAGCTTACTTTTCTACTTTTTATACCTGAAGAGGTGAAAATGAGAAAAGCCCCCCCTTTTTTTGATGGGCTTTCCCCTGAATAATAGCTAGCAGTTACATAGTGCCTTAAGGTTAAGCACTTTTTGTACCTAATCTCACTGAGCTTTGCAACTGCCTTTGGAGGTAGGTGCTATCATTATACCCATTTTACAGATGAAAACCTGAAACTAAGAAAACATTAATTGATTTGCTCATAGATGGTAAGTGTACCAGACAGGATTTGAACTCATTATCTTCTTAACACTAGGTCTACTCTATCCCCTGAGGCACCTAGTCTTAATCAATTCATTATCTGTCTCTTACACAAGCCTTACTAGGTACCAGAAGCTATTTATCTTTGCTAATGAAGTAAGCCCACTCAGATCTTGAGGCTAGAATGGAAGGAGACTACTAGTGTTTGGGTAGGAGGGTGGGTTTGGTACAGCAAGGACTGCCTGCCCTTTCCCCTGTCCTCTTTCTCAGATTGGCTGCTAACTCAAGATCCATTTCCAAAGTAACCTGACCTATAGCTAGCTCTTACTCAGGGTGGAGAAAGCAGAAAATGGGTACTTGTGAGCCTGAGGTTAGCCTTTATTGTGTGCTTACATGTTTTCAAAGAGATGAGAGGTAACAGCCCTGGAGAGTAAGTCTGATGTAATGGAGAGTACAATTGGATTTAAGAAGGTCTTGGGTCATATGAATTCTGGCACCATGGGCAAGCCTCTTAACTTCAACTTCTCTCAGCCTCAGTTTTTCCATGTGTGAAGTGAAGATAATAAAACCCAGAATATTTACCTCATAGATTTGTTGTAAGGCTCACAAAAAATAATGCTTGGAAACCTTTTTGTAGACTTGAAAAATTGAATACATATACATACACATATACATATACATATTATTATTATTGCTGTTATTTGCCTAAGTTCAGGAGTGGCCAAGAAAATCATGCCCAGCGGTCTGGGATGTAGGATATTTGCCACTCACTTTGGTGGGTATCTGGGACACTTTCTAATCCAGTTATTTTTCAGATTTTTCCTGTTCAAGGACCATGGCCTGCCAATTTCCAAAAGGATAAGGCTCCTCCCCCATTTCCAATCAGTTCAATAGGATACCCATTGTAGAGAGAAGGAAGGGCTTTGCATATGCTATGACAAGAGCAGAATGGCTTAGTGGGTAGAGGCCAGGCTTGGAATCTGGAAAGCCTGGGTTCTGGCCTGGATTCTGACACATCTTGGCTGTGTGCTCAAAACTAAATCATGCCATTTCTCTCTGTCCTGGGAAGTTCTCTCAGGATTCTAAACTAAGATTCTAAGTTGCTGATCTGCATTGATGTAAAGTATTTCCATCCTAGGAGAGTTATCCACAGAGATAATATTAAAAGTATTTATATGCACACAAAGACAGACATATACATATACATGTATACATATAGAAACAAGTATATATATACACACATGGGTGTGTAATACACATGTGACTACATGTGCATGTATGTGTATATGTGTATACACACAACATAATATACAAAGACATACATAACCACACACACACATACACATATATATATATATACTTGTCTACATATGTGTATATATAAACATACATATATACATATACATAAGTGTGTGTATGTATGTATGTGTATAGGTGGCTAGGTGGTACAGTGTGCAGTGGATACAGCATTAGAGTTGAAGTCAAGAAGACCTGAGTTCAAATCTGGCCTCAGACACTTAATAGCTGTGTGACCCTGGGCAAGTCATTTAATTCTGTTTTCCACAGTTTGCTTATTTGTAAAATGATCGGGAGCCTTAAGGGAATGGCAAACCACACTAGTATCTTTGCCAAGAAAACCCCAAAAAGACATCATAGAGAGTCAGATATGACTGAAATGACTGAATGGACAGCATATACATATGCATGTATATATGCATTTAGATATGTATGCACACATAACATATGTGTGCATATATGAACACGTGTATCTATGTATAGATGTGGATATCTTATCTTAATTGTACGTGTGTGCCTGCATGCGTGTTTGTGTGTATGTACATGCATATATATACATGCATGCAGACATTTAGAAGTATACTGGAGTAAGATCAAACAGGAATGCCAATAACCAAGTTAGAAATAGAAGGCTCTGATAATTCATGAAGTAAAGAACGTGATGGAGGTCTTGGGACAGAATCCAATGAGTAGAAAAAGCTTTTTCTTTTTTTTTTTTTCTTAAAGTGATGGTAGCACAAAGCCATACAATGCATCATGTGAGTTTTGAGCCCCTCTACATGTTGGTATATCATCAATAACCTGGATGTAAACATAGCATTTTAGTACCAGAAGGGATTTCGGAAATCATCAAATCCGATGCCCTCACTTTATAAAGAAATACTTCATTAGAGTAGCAAGCACGCCAGATTAGAAGACAGAAGGGCTGTGTTCTACACTTAGTTTTGATATTAACTACAACAGGGAATTTTTAAAAAAATATATATTTTTATTTTGAGTTCCAAATTTTCTCCCTCCCTACTCCTTTGAGAATGCAAACAATATAATTCTCATTATACATACAGCCAAGTGGCTCAATGGATAGAGTGCCAGGCCTAAAGTCAGGAAGACTCATCTCCCTAAATTCAAATCTTGCCTCAGACACTTAGTAGTTGTGTGAGCCTAGGAAAGCCATGTTTGCGTCAGTTTCCTTATATGTAAAATGAGGTGCAAAAGGAAATGCAAACTACTCCAGTGTCTTTGCCAAAATTGGGTCATGAAATGTGATTGAAAACAGATGAACATTTGAATATATGTGAAATCATGCAAGACATATTTCCACAGTAGCCATGTTGCAAAAATAGAGTTAAAAACAATAAGCTTCAATCTGTATGCAGTGTTCATTAGGTCTCTCTGTAGGTAGATAGCATTTTTCATCATTATTTTGAGCATAAGTCTCTCACAGCTAAATCACTTTATTCTTATGAGTCTCAGTTTTCCCATCTGTCAAATGAGGAGGACAATACCTTTTGATTATGAGCAGGCTGTACCACCTTCCAAACAAGGGATTATGCAGATGTGATATAAAGGAAATGACCAAAGAAGTGTATGACCAAACAGAAGATGAGCCAATCACAGAGGAAGACTGAGGGATAGTCAGTGGCTGGCCTACATGGCCTTTTAGTATTCTTCAGATGTCAAGAGAATATGATGAAGTCCCTCTGGGCATATTGGCTTTCTTTGTGTCAAAATTATGGAAGTACATGGGTAACAGTTGCAAAGAATCAGAAGACATGGATGAGTCATCCTCTGTAGGATGGAAGCAAATACCCACATCAGTGAGAATATTGGAGTAATTCCCACCTATCCTGTTTGAGACAGAATATTGCACAGCGTTGTGCTGTCAAATAAAAGAACAAAAAAGAATGTACAAATAGACAACAATATAGGGCTGTATAAATCTTGTCTTCTTATTAGTAAACTGAGCACAGACCAGTTAGATGACTTCTCTGTGGATACAAAGCTAGATTGTGACATTCTCGAGTAGAATCCAGCTCTGTGTGTTCTGTCTGCTGCCTAATCCTCCTTCTCAACTCAGTACTTCCTGACATGATGTCCCATGTGGTAGCACGTCAGTCTTCTTTAAATCATATGTCAGTATAAGAAGCAAAGCTTCCTCAGGCTTAATTCTCCCTTAATAAAGTTGTTATTTTTTTTGGGGGGGGGCTCTGGAGATTTGCTAGACTATATGAGTATGCAGATGATATGAATATGGATATATTCATATCTTTCATTCTAAGGCCTTTCTCATTTACCTTTTCTATTGTATTTGTGAATGACTGAGTATGTCCTAAATTTTACTCGTTTTACCCAAGCTGTTTTCTGTTTGGTACATAGTAGTTTCCCTACCATGAAAGAGTTCTCTTGCCCAGTGGCACCTGCTAACTAGGAGAACTTGTTGCTATATCCTCTGCAGAACTTTGCCTAGAAACTTACAAAGTCTTGGTAGTATTAACTAATCGATTTACAACCTGATAATGCATTCCCAGTCATGACAATTGACCTTTCCACCAAGAAAATATCTAAGGAAGCTAAGAGAACACATCAAAAAGAACCCATTAAATAGGTGAGAACTCTGATATAGAGGGAAGTGAAGTGACTTTTTGAGACCCCTCTCGTCCTATGCTCTTGTAGACTGGAATACTTGCTTTGTTCCAAGTGCCTCATGGTTTGCCATCACTGTAACATTCTGTCATTTTGGTCCACATGCTTTGAGGCATGCCACTACTTTTTAATTCTTCAGTTTAAGCCTTGAGTATCACAGCAGATCCATCTGGCAAATTCTCATTTCAAAGCCTAGCTCAAAGATCAATACCTTTTGGAAGCCTTCCCTGGTACCCTTAGCTAAACAGGATTACTACTTGCCTTTGAATGAATGTTCTCTTTGGTAACTCGTGTTGCCCTTTCACATTGTAGCCAAATCCCAAGATGGCAGCCTGTTGTGGACATAAAATTATTTCATACGGATGTTGGAATGTCAATGCTAGTTACCATTGCACTTTTAGAAATGAAGACACTGAGCAGAATCCCGTGCACGGGCCCCTGATGTTCTAGGATTGCACTGGGGTTCTCTACACCACGTGTAGCTATTAATCATGCATCTGCCTGGGGCCAACGTACTTCAGTATGGGCTCCAGGAGGAGGGCATAGTATTGGAAAATGTCAATTGAAAGAGACAGTGGTACAGTAGAGCGGAAACAGAATTGAATTTGGAGTCTGGGGATTGAGGTTTCGACCCAGCCTGTGCCATATACTAACTTGTGTGACCTCGAAAAAATCACTTTCTGCGTTCCTGAATTCCATCATCTTTAAACTATGAATCATACTGAATGAATAGATCTATGTCTGAGTTTTATGATCTGATGATCTGTTGAATCTAATCTGTGCAGACTAATCATTTCCATCATTCTGGCCAAATACCTTCTTTTTCTTTTCTGCAAATCAGATTTTTCATTTGAATTAGCAGATACTTTCTCAGTCTGATACTTTCATTTTGACTTTACATTGACTGTGATATAATGACTTCCTATTGCAGGCAAGCATCTAACAGTAACCTGATGGGCTATTTAAATTAGCCCCTTCTCTCCTCTTAAACATAGAAACAATATAATTCACTAAAATAATCATGGAAGTTGCAATAACTAAATTAAAGAAAATTTCTTGCTTCAAATGGTGCTAGGGTGTTTTGATGCCCACATTACCCAACCTCACTGAGTAAAATAAGATATCGATCACTTATTGGTTATTAGATATGCTATCTGAAGGACTTGCCAGGTCTTGGTAAAATAGAGGTCTTAGTATCTATCTGTTGAGAGTGAGCAGTGAATGGATATTTGTTTTTAAGAGACTACGCTGTTTTTAAATGTTTTTTACTGTGGGAGAGGAAGCTAAATTGTATCCTGGGACTGTCATCTGTACCTACTTAGACACTCAGAGAAATATAAATGATGTTTAAAAACATGTGAACCAGGCCAAGCAATAGCCTTGCCTTTCTGAGGAAAGAAAAGCTGGTTTGGTGACTTCATTCCACTAAAAAAAAAATCTCATTTGATTAAATCTGAAGGACTCTTTTTAGAATTATTGCTGTGGAAGATAGCAGCCAGAAGTCCAAAATGATACTGTATCATTCTCGTTATTAAATCTTGCTGCCCTTTGGCCCATGGAGGATTGATGGGGAACTTCAGTCCACCCATTAGCACCCTGCATAGAAAGGGTCAGAGGCTTTTAAAAGACTTATTAGGGACTTCTCAAACCAACTGATTTTTTCCAAGTGGAAAACATATTTGTTTAACTTTTGTTGCAAACCAATTTTTAAGAGTCCCACAGTTTCCCAAGGTATCTTCCTCCGTGCTCCCTCTTTAATTTATGCATTATTGAATCTTCTGATGCAGCCTCACAGAAATTTCTCAGACTCTTCCTTCACTGGCTTCTCCTTGCAAAGTTGCAGTTATCCCTTGAGCTTTTTTGATCACGAATTGGTACCTTTTGGAAATGAAAAGATAATGCTATTTATGTATGAACATGGGAGAATTACTTTACTTGTCTACATCTACACTGATTAAATTGAAATGTCAGTGCTAATGTTAGAGTTAATAAGTGTGTTATACATATTCAAAACTGTCTAAATATCATAGATTATAATGAACGCAGGGGAAATTGTGAGATAGTGAGAATGGTAACTCCATAATGCATAGGCCTTTCACTGTATTCATTGGGTGGTAATAAGTAAAGATTGTACATTATAAATCAGGCCCATGTTGGTGAAGTCCATGTGTGATATTTTATCATTTGAAGCCGGACTTAAGCAGATAAAGAGGCATTAGTGTTAAAAAAATGCTCTAAGCTTTTGGCAAATGATTTAAGAGATTTGTTGCATTATGCAAATGGAAGGGTGGTAGGGTAGGAGATGGAAGACCAGGTTTTTGGTTGTGGTTTTTTTTTGTTAGAAGACAGATTATACCCCAGAGCTCCTAATGTCGATAGATCACAGGAACATTTGGTTACTTTTGTGCAAGAGTCAACATATGCCTCCTTGTTTCCTCCACTTTCCCAGCCCTGCAAACAGATGTGAATGATCTCCATCACTATTCTCTATGGTAGAAAATGATGTTGTTGCAGTGCTCCATGATCTCAGGAAGCACAGAAGCTAGAGCGAGCACAATTTGGATGTTATCCGATCAATCCTCTGCATCTTACAGTTGAGGAAACTGTGCTTGGGAGCAATTGTGTAACTTGTCCAAGGCCGTAGAACTCTGCTACATTCTACCTATTTCCTTGGGCAAATCGTTGCTTCTTTCTGGACCTCACTTTTTTCATGTGGAACAAGAGGAAGGAGGACCAAATGGTCTCTAAGAACCTTATTCTACATTCTGTGCATAAACAGATTTCAGCCTGTTTTCTAGGCACTGGGATTGGTCAGATTTTAGGGTGTAAAGAGGAATGTTAAAATGATTCTAAAGACTGATTAATCATGTTTATCAAACAATCCACTGCCTCTTTTTGGGTTGTGCAAAGTGGGGTATAATTACTTCTCTGGACAAAGAGAAATGGATCCATTGTTTAAAGGCTCAACCACTGAATGAATTAATATCTTCTTATACTAGCTCTAGGCCACATTCTCACATGAAACTCCCAACACACGCACATACACACACGTATGTATACATGCACACACATGTCTTTGAGATAAGCAGTGGATTGTAGCAGGATAATCATTCAATGGGGAGTCATGGTGTCTGGCTTCAAATGCCAGCCTGGCCATTTACAACTTGAGGGACTTCAGGCAAGTCACACAATCTTCCTTATTTTCAGTTTATTCGTCTGTAAAATGATGGAGTCAAACCAGTTGACCCTGGAGGTTCTGTTTAGCTCTAAATCTATAATCCCATATTGTGTGTTGTTTGGTAACAAAAGCCCAAATTAGAATCAGTAAAATCTTACAGACTGTCAGATAAAGATACATAAAAGTATAGCTTTTTATAATACAAGCATACAAGCATGTGTGTGTGTGTGTGTATATATATATATATATATACACACACACATATATAAACATAACATATATATATACATATATGAAAATTATAACCCTATTTTATAAGCTTTGTGTTTACCACCTTTGAATGCATCCTTATACATGCATGTATATGGGATGTACACACATACATGTGCATACATATGTGCAAACCATATTTGAAAATCTTTGGATTTAACATGTTTGAAAACATGCAGATATGTACAATACACATACACATGTATGTATATGGATATGCACACACATGTATGCATATATTCAAAGGTATTAAATCCCAAACTTTTCAAATATGGCTTTATTTAACACCAAAATATTTAACAATACTATATATATATATATATATATATATATATATATATATATATATACACATACATATACCTTAAAATTGGTTTGCAACAAAAATTAAGTATACATTAAACACACATATATGATATATATGATAATATACACACAGACAGGTATATGTGCATATCCATATATGCATATGTATTTGCACACATATGTATGTATATATGTGTGTATGTATGTATTCAAAGGTGTTAAATCCAAAGATTTTCAAATATAGTTAATTTAGAGAAAGGATGGTTTGGAGAAAGGACCAATAGGCAAATACATATATACAGATACAGATATAGGTAGATAGATATAGATAGAGTGAGAGATAGAGAGAAATATAGATGCAGAGAAATAGGACCGATTAAATATAATCTATAATACACACACACATACCTAGCCTGTATCCTATATAACTATAATGAGAGCTGGCAAGTACATAGTGCTTTCCGTTTCATAATTGCTTTATGTATATTATCACATTTGAGTTTCCCACCATCCCAGAGAGGTAAGCGGTATGAATATCATTATCCTAATTTTACAGATAAGGAAAATGAGCCTTGCAAAGAGGTGGTGATTTGTTCAAGGTCGCCCTGCCAAAAAGTTGTTGTGCCAGGATTTGAACCCAGGTCTTCTGACTCCAAATCTGGGGGCCTTTCCTCATTAATGGATCTTAGATACAAGGAAAATTTTGAACATGAAGCAAGAGTGACAGGCCTAAGTGAGACATTGAAATGGAAGGACAAAATCGCTTTGAGACTCTCCCTATATCTGTAAAGGTTTGGTGGAGGTTCACAATCCTTTATCACTAAGAATGCTTATTAAATTTCAACTTGGCTTCCGGTGGCATGGGTGTTACAGGTAACTCATCACCTCAGGAGGATTCTAATTCCAGCAGATTTTTTACCAGCAAATGACTCTAACAAAGAAAAACTATATTAAAGTGTCCATCAGGGATTTTGGTTATTATAAATTACATTCTTTGAAATCTCATTTAGAACCAGGAACTAGAATGCACTTGGAAGGCTCTGAGGATTAATTCTTTCTGAACAATAGAGTGTCAGTGATCATTTGGAAAAGTAATTATGCCCAAATTTAATTATCATCCTCACACACGGCATCAGCATCAGCATGCATGCTCAAAAGACAGTGGGGAAATGGGCCAGAGCGGGGAACTAGTTTGGGGAGCATGGTGGCAAATTGCCCATGTTGGAATTGAGTACAACTTAATACCAGGCTTAGTTAATTGAGGGTTCTGTGGGTGGGGTGGGTGGGAGGGGAGCATTTGGCAAACGAAGCAGATGCTTTGGATATTCAGAGAGACTTTTCAACATTGTCAACATAATCAACATAATAGAATTGAACATGCTTTGCTTTATTTTTTCCCCCTCTCATGCAGGCTAATAACAAAATTTTCCCTGCCTCAAGCATTTCTTTTCTTTTCTCCTGTCGTGGCATTCCCACCTCCGCTGAAGTGAATAAATAATTTTGGATTGTGTGGGAGGGTGGAATAGGGATTTGGTAGATTCTTTAGGACAGACAAACCCTGGGAGTAAGGTACTGTAGGCACACTGCCTCAGTTTCTTCAGCCAGCAAATAAATAATGATGTGTTGGGGGAGGCTGTCAGG
This sequence comes from Phascolarctos cinereus, assembly GCF_003287225.1. Lineage (NCBI taxonomy): Eukaryota > Metazoa > Chordata > Mammalia > Diprotodontia > Phascolarctidae > Phascolarctos > Phascolarctos cinereus. Next base: position 38,359,923 of record NW_027555736.1, read on the forward strand.
AGTTAGCCAATACTCTAGAATCTTAGGGACCTCTAGGGAGGCCAGCTCATTACTATCATGAATTTCTATTTGGGGAAGGCATTTAGGTCTGGATTACAACTTGTGGCCAGACAGCACAGGGAAGTTATGCAGTGCAGCCAGAAGAGCACTGGGTTGGGAGTTTGAAACTGTGTGGTTGACTGCTAGCTCTGCCACTCACTATTTAAGTAACCTTGGTCAACCACTTCAGGTGGTACAGTGGATAGGGCACCAAGCCTGGAGTCAAGAAGACCTGAGTTCAAATCCAGCCTCAGACACTAACTAGCTGAGTGATCTTGAGCAAATTCCTTAATGTCTATTTGCCTCAATTTCCGCAACTGTAAAATATGAATAATAATAACAGCAACTACCTCCCAGGGCTGTTGTGAAGATCAAAATAACTGTGAAGTACTTAGCACAGTGCCTTGAACAGAAAACCCTATGTAAACGTTAACTATTGTTATCATTAACCTGTAAAATAGGTAACAATATTTACACTGTGATCTCACAGGTTTGTTTTAGGGAAGGTGTTTTCTAAAAGGTAAAGGATCTAGAAATATAAGCTGCCATTTTTCATTTTTTTTTTATTATTAGCAGATGTTAGGGAGAAAAAACAGTTGAAAACAAGGGAGACTGACAGGAAAAACCTGGAAGCATTGGGAGGATGGAGGTTGATTTTCGACAGCAAAGAAAGAGGGGACAGGAGAGGACTAAGGGGAAAGAGCAGAGGGGATGCCAGGTTAGCTTGGCAGGGAAGTAAGGAGTCAGATCAGCAAAGGGGGAAAGAAGGACAAGGGGCAATGAAGGGCAGGGACAGATGACCCATTGATTGAATGAAAGGGAAAGAAGGGGCCAAGAGATCAGAGACCACGGGTTCATGCATTATTGACAGGCCCAAAGACTCGGAGAAGAATTGGGTGATTTTTTTTTTAAAGGGACTTGGAGCTGATCTCATTTTTTTTCCTTTTTAGATAAAGACAGAGAGAGAGATGCAGAGCATAAGGGGAGCAAGAGGATGAAATTGAGTATCGGCATACTCTGTAAACATGAATACCAAAAAGGAACTGAAGGGAGGAAGTAGAAGGGAGTGAAGGGAGTGAAATTAGGGAAAGAGGAATGATAAGCAAGGGAAGAGAGGAACATTTATGTGAGCAAATACTATTTTCTGTATTTTTCTAGCTACATGTCATTGAATTTCCAAGCTACTCCATAAATTTGGGGAAATGAATGACAACTAAGAGCTTTGCTACAGATCTACAGGCAGACTGTTTAGCCATGTGTATGTCAGGCAGGTTTTTCTCCACTGCTGACTGCAGACATGGACAATTATTATTATTATTTTTCTTTCCTGCATATCAGGGACCAATGTGTGATAGAGGAAAGAACTTCACAAGAAAAAAAAATGGCTAAAGAATCTGGGACTTACTAAACATATGGCTTCTTAGGATTAAGGAAAGAACATACATGGAACTAGCATGGCATCACTAACTTATGTCAAGTTACCTCAGTTTCTTAAATGATAAGAACATCTAGATTTCTTCATTCAAGGAATTCTGGGGATAAACTCTGTCTCAGTTTGGCTAAAGCATCTGACTATTTTTTTTTTATAAAATCCTTGGAATAAATGACTGGAGGAGTGAGTGGATGGATGAATAAAAAAGCATTTTTTTCCAATATGCTAACACTATGTTAATTACAGAGGATACAAATTGGAAAACCAGGCAAACTATCTTCCAAGTAGTTGACATTCTAATAGAGAGAGAGAAGTTTGGTAAAAAGTTACAGTCTCAAGTCAGAAGGAAAGCCACATACCCCCTCCCCAGCACCCCAGTTGTTCTTCAAGGAGGAAATGGAGGTTTGCCAATTTGTTACTGGCTGTATGGGGTGGGGTGCAGGAACAAGATGTGTTGGTGGACCTTGAGAATGTATAAAAGGGAAAATTGGACATTGACTATTCAATATGACCAAAATGGAGTCACTTTTGTCAAGACAATGATCTACCAAACCTCTTTCTCTATGCTTCAGAAGTTTTACTTCCTATCCCTCCAAGGACAGCACTGAAATACTTTGCCCTTTCCAAAGTGGGTTCATCCCCAAAGCAACAAGATCTTTGGGTGAAGAAAATTTGAGCTTCTACCCACAAAAATATCAACCACTAAACTCTGTTCTCCCCCAATTTCCATAAAATACCAATCTTGGATAAGATTAAGAAATTTGAGTGGAATGTTAGTAGTTTTAAGTGAATTTTTGGCTCAGCAGAATAAACGTTCCCAATGAGTGTCAATGAATCAATCATTGCCTGCTTGAGTGTTTTTTTTTTAATAATCAACCTTGCATTATTCAACAGTTTTATCATTATTGAATGAAGATATAGAAGACAACAGTATATTACAGTAGAAATAGTGCTGGCCTTCGAGTCCCACAGTCTGTGTTTGAATCTTTTCTCTACTTCTTACTTTCTATGTGACATTGGACAAGTCTCTTTACCTCCATGGACCCCAATGTGAAAACAAGAGGTCTATACTAGATTATTCCTAATATCCTGTCCAACTTTAGATTTACAATATCACATACTAAGTCAAAGAATTAAAATTCAAAAGTGTCTTTGTAGATTGGATTGTATCAAAAGAACCTGGTGAAAAGATGTGGTAAAAGTTGAAATTTACTTGGGATAGATGAAAAGGGGCAGTATTTACTGGAAAGTTCTTCCTATAGTTCTTACTGATACAAGATCTTCTGTGGAGAAGAGTAGTCAGTTCTAATTACATTGAGGTCTTTAGGAGTACCAGAAAATAGGCAGGTTTCTACTGTGTGATGATGGTAATGACAGAAATGAGCCTTATTTCAGAGAAAATAGGGAGGCTGTATACATGGTAGACATGAGGATGTGAAGTGAGGGCAGGGAAAGATTGGGAGAACCTAGAAAGTACATTAGTTGACAGCTACCCTGAGATATCATTCTCTTGAGTGTTTACTTTTTAATGATTCTTAGAGTGAGTCAGGATGTTGGTTCTAGTTGAGGTATATGCCTTGTGGGGGGCCTATGCACAGTGTATACAAGTAAAGGAAACAGCTGATGGTGACTTAGTTCATTCAGATCCTGTAGAATGCTATTTATCTGAATCACATTAACTGAGCATGTCATTTAGGAGAAGCATGAATCAGCACTGGGCAACTTAACACTACTTATATAATTGGAGAATGAACAGTTATGACTGTGTTTGAATTAGTCAGTAAGTTAGGAGAAAGAATGTAGAATCTACATTGCACTTTTAGCAGCTGGTCTCAAGGGGAGAACTGCAGACATATCAGATAACAAACAACTCTTCTTCCTTGGTGAGTTTTTCTAGGCCTCATCTACCATTGTTGTAATTCTTCTGTCCTGAAATTTACAACACAGTGAAGTCATTTCATGAATGCTGGTATTGGGAGATAGAGCTAATCATCACGTCATAAGCTAACTGACCAGAACCATTCACTTGAACTCATTTAATTATAAGCTGGTACAATGAGACTTAATTTAGCTAAGTTAATCTCAGAAACTCAGAGTGGGAAAGGATCTCCTCAAAGATGCTAATCATTTCTGAAGAAGGGTATCTTATACAATATCTGCAATAATTAGCCATTTATTTTCCTATTGATGTCTCTAGTGGCAGATATTAACTTTTGAGGCAACTCATTTCATTTCTGAATAGATTTAATTGTGAGGAAGTTTTCCTTGCTTGGATTTGCTATCTGACTCTTCGCAACCATTATTCATCACTCCTAGCTCTGTCTCCTGGGGCCAAACAGAATGAGTACAGACTTTTCTACATAAGGACCTGTCAAATATGCAAAATATCATGCACGGTTACTTCTGCTATGGGAGAACAACCAATTCCAAGTAACATTCCTTTTTTTCAATCATTCCATAGATCTCTGATCTTATCAACGTCCATAATGTCTCCAATGGTTCTGATTGTGACTCTTTGATACTTTCTCATCCTGTTACTGTTGTCCATATTCTATAAATACTTTAGCTACAGTCTATTCAATACACTAATCTTGTTATAAATCTCTTGACATTGTGTCAATCATTCTTGCATTTCTTCACTCTTGAGGTTTTGTTTGTTTGTTTGTTTTTTTGTGAAAATTAGTTGAGATCAAGGCCAAAGGTTGATTTTTCCTATAGGTAAAAAGCCTATCCTTTCTTCTCTGAAAGATTTAGGCATATTGGATATTGGAGCCACTTTAGAAGGGGAAAGATTGGTTCTGGACATTGGAGCTGTAGGCAGGGAAACTTTTGTGTAGATAGAGAAGAAAGTGTCTGCCATCTCCTTGTCCTGACATACAGTACCAGATAAACTTAACAGTCATGTATAATTTCTCTCTTTCCCCACATTCAGGTCTAGATTTAGGATTCCTGTCCTGTATTACCAATACCAGCCAACATTTCCTTTCTTGTCACCCCTCCTAAAGTTAACAGCAGATGAGCAAACCTCTATTCTCTCCTGAAAACAAGCGGCCCTATCCTATTTTCAAAGCCAGCTAAAAAGAGCTTGTGATTTAGCCTAACTGCTCTCCTCTTTGCTTTCAAATTTTGCCATGTATGCTAGTAGGAAATTCCTTGTAATTTGAATCCACTTCCCTGACAGACATTTCTTCTCTGCGCAGCAATTGATGACTCTCCCTGCCGTGTCTTGCAATAATTTTAAAGCTTTACAAAATCTGACTTGCACCCTAATTTGTAGGTTATGAGGGTTGTTATGTTATGTTTTGTTCTTGTTCATTTGTTTCTGCTATGGAAATGGGTAGGCTCAGGAACAGGTCCCCATATTCTGTAGTTTGGACAACTTCACAGAACACGTTCAACATTTTCCTGAATAGGTTTAATGATTATTATCTGTGAATGAAGCTTTAAAGCAGAGATGGAAATATTTTTAGCTAGATGTTGATACTTCAAAAACCCCAAGAACCCTGATGTCAGTGGTGTGATGCATCCTTCTACCAGCACAGATCAGCACAGATCCACAGGAAAACTCTTTTGACTTTCCATGGCTTCATTCACTGTCTGGCGATCAACCATCTATTCATGAGCCTTTCTGTGGCTTGTTAGGGTGGTTCTTCCATGTAATGCATTCACATTTCATTGCTCGATCGTTTTTGGTGGTTCTGTAGCTCATTAGGACACATCAGAGCTTGCAGTTTGTTGGAATATCCTTCAGGAATTCTAGGGCCCATAGAAGGCATAGAAGGAGGACTTTAATGGAGGAACTTTGGCTATTTCAAGTATTTTAAAAAATGACCACTAATTAGCCTGGTGTGCAGGCTGTGACACTGTAATACTCGCCCATGGGACTGAATTTGAGATACATAAAACCAAAGGGAAAATGCATTCCTCAAAGTAGTTTCAAAAATAGTTTTCCTTGTAAATTAAAACCATTAAATGCACATCATTATTGCAGATGAGCATTCATGCTTTTTTTAATAATATTGTCTGCATTTAATTTGTGCCTTCAAGACCTCATTATGCATTGGAGAAAAAAAAAGTTTCCTTCCTACCCTCCTATTCAAATTACCATTTTACTCCCCCAAAGGATTCCAGTTCGAAATTTGGGGGAGCCATTTCCATTGCTGCCATTCATAATGAGAACAGACGATCTAAGAACATCTTAGAGATCCTGTAGATAGGGTAATTATTGGGAGAATATCAGGGAAACAGATAATTCTCCATGATTCCTTGTGCATAGATATAACTGAAAGTGAAGGAAGTGGGTAGAATTATTTAATATACAACAATGTATCCATCTGTCACTGATCCCCCAAAAAGGGCAGACAAAAATGGAACCCTTTAGGGCCCAGTGGTTACTTATTGCCAGGGGAAGAGTTGAACTGGGGCTATAATGTGGGCTTGTCATACGAAATTGACCATTACTTTAAAAATAATTTAATTAATAAAGAGACATCTACTGCTCATCAGGCGGTCTACTCTGCACTGTCACAGATATTAACATATAAGTCATAATCCATACCTTCATAGGAGCTGAAATTCAAATTGAAGTTTCACTTTCAAAAATGTTTTTATGATGCATGACAAGGTAGGCATCTTGTATTGTTCACTTTTTCACTTTGGATCATTGGCTGGGCCTGTTGTTCACTTGTACCAGACGGGCAATGCACCTGCAAAGGAAAGGAGAGGTGGACTTGTGATTCCACCTGACAGTAACACCTCCATGCAAGAGATCTTTGTTCATGTTGTTCTTCTAGCAGCCCTTATAGATTTTTCTCTGCGTCCTTTGGGGACTTGTATTGCTTTTTCACTGGCCACCAGAGCAATGTTAGGAATAAATTCCGCCACCTTGTTCTATCTCTCAAACAGTTGGGCAACAGATACGTTTTTTCCTCTCTCCCCTCCTTCCTTCCAACACACCTCTCCCCCAAACCTCACTTGCCCTCATTTTCCTTTCCCCTCTTTCTTTCTCTTGCCTCTAATTCACCTTTTTTTTCTTCTCTCTTTACTCTATTTATTCTTTCTCTTGATCTTTCCTTTTTCTTTTCTCCAACTTTCCTCTTTTACCTCCTTTCCTTTAAGGTTCTACTTTGGGTGCGAAATGAGTAATTTTCTTCTTTCTCTCCCACAAATACTGAGCAGTAAGATAGGCAGGAATATATATAAATACATAAAGAAAAATCTCATCATCAAAGCTGGGAACCTAAGGGTAAGGTCCAAAGTTGCAGTATCAGGGAGATGAGCAGGATAACTTAAGGAATTGTTTATACACACACACACACACACACACACACACACACATACATTATATATGTATATATACATATGCATAATAGGAATGCATATATATGTGTATAGTGCATGTATGTGTGTAACTCTGTATATAAGAATAGTCTGAACTAAATGATGGTCATTTCTGCACTGTAGGAAGCAACAAGGCAGTTAGAGCAGGGTATTCCTGTTGCTTGTATCTCTCTGGCTTGTCAGTGAGGAACCTGGTGAAATGCTGAGGGTATTCTGGACTTGGGAGTTCATTCCTTATGCCCAAATCACAGCCCAGTGCTTAATTCTGATGAAAGGCCAGTGGGGAGGGTGGGAATAAGCTATATGAAACCAATTTCTTAAGTAATTACGAATAGTCTTATGTGGAACAAGTAATGATTTATATATTTTTTTTCACATCTATTTATTGTCTGTCTCTCTCTGACTTTCATTTTCTCCTCTTGACTCTCAACTGTAACATACTTAAAGGCTGGATTCATTTTTTCCCTTGTATTTCTCAAAGAATTATTAAGCCTGATATTGAACATGTGGGTAAAAATTGGGGGGTTTTGGTGGATTAGAATCTCAAAATGGCCTTGTAGTGTAACACGAAAGTTGAAAATATAAATGCTGTTACTAAGCTAAATTGGTAGAGTTAGGGTATCTAGATTGAAAGAAGTGATTGTCTCTTTGTATGTTATCTTGGTCATTACCATATAGGAAATTTTAGATTCAATTCTCAGAACCGTATTTTAGGAAGCACTTTGACAAGCTAGAAAGTATAAAAGGGAAAGTGAGCAGGCAGGCAGGGTTCCCCAAGGACATGCTCTACAAGGTTGATTGGCGGAGCTGGGTATGCATTGGCTGGAGAAGAAAGAAACTTTAGAGTGGGACACATGAATTGTCTTCAAGAATCCAAAGGTCTCTAATGTGGTTAGGGGATCAGACTTTTATTTTCTTTTTCACACCATAAAAAAGGGACAGAATAGGTTTATTTTGTTTGTTTGTTTGTTTGTTTTGGGGGGGCTAGGCAATGGGATTAAGTGACTTGCCTAGGGTCACACAGCTAGTAAGTGTTATGTGACTGAGGCCAGATTTGAACTTAGGTCATTCTGAATCCAGGGCCGGCACTCTATCTACTGCACCACTTAGCTGCCGGACAGAATAGATTTGATGTGAGAAAATGCTTTCTAATAGCTGAAGCTATACCCAAGCATAATGTGCTGCCTGTGGTGGGACATCCTCTCACTTTGTTGTTGTTATTTTGTTTTTTGTTTTTTTAAGCAAAGGCTGGATGGATGACCACTTCTTAGACATTTTGAAGAGTTAATTACTATACCTGTGCAGATTAGAGTAGTTGCCCACCTAAGGTCTTTTTAATAATAATCCCAATATTTCATCATTCAGAGACTTATGGGGTCCACCCATTAAAGAGTGGCTGATATAAAGTGGGTGGGTAGTGAAGGATGCTAATGCCATTCATTTTTCCATTTTACTGGTAAAATGAGGGGTTAGAGGGCTAAATATGTTGAATTCTTTTTTTTTTTTTTGGTGAGGCAATTGGGCTAAGTGACTTGCTCAAGGTCACACAGCTAGTGAGTGTTATGTGTCTGAGGTCAAATTTGAACTCAGGTCCTCCTGACTCCAGGGCTGGCGCTCTATCCACCTCACCACCTAGCTTTCCCTTGAATTCATTTCTATGGGAGAGTCTAACATGCCGCTCTTTAACTTTGTCCTCAGCTCTGTCCTCTTTCAGTATCGCAGACGTGTGATGTACAAGTTTGTGAACAGCAGTGAGGCACTTTCCTAATATAATATCCAATTAACCAGGGAGGCATAATGTTCCTTCTTCAGACTGCCTTTGCCATTATTATGATTGTTTCATTAAGTGCTGCATCGTACTTGGTATCTCTGCTGTCTGGGCAGCCAATCTCCCCATTCAGTTTACTCCTGTTTCAATGTCATCAGCCTATTATTGTCTCTCTGCCTTCATACAGTGAGACTAATTGAAGCAATCTATCCTGCTCAGAGGTGAAGGCATGATGGCTACATGTTTATATTCCCTGGATAGAGACGGGATGTTTACTTGGGTAGATTTCTCAGATGGGGATAGATGTGAGTAATGCACATCTTCCCGTGCTTTCCTTCTGTACCCTTTTCTCCTTACAATGAGGATGCATACATGTTTGAGAAATGATACACATAAGCAGATAGACTTGGTGTGAGCCTATATCTGCCACTTAAGGACTGTCAGAGGAGGGGATTTTCTAAGACACTGGGTCCAAGAAACAAACATATACAGGTGCAATATGGGAACAGAAAAGTATTTGATGGCACAGAGTTGACATGGGTTATCGTCATATGACGTCTTCTTATCTGGAGAAAACAAAACAAAACAAATGTGGCTGCTTGTCTCTATGTCTGTGAGGTATGTTGATTCTGAAGAAAATATTATCCATTTCTATGGCTGGAATGAGCATAGGAAAGTCTAATGTAGGTCATCCCTCACCTTCAGTCTTGATGAACCAGCTTTGATTGTTTAGTTTTTTGAGATTAGCTTAATCTATTATTGAAATTTTAATTTGTGTGTATGTATGTTTCGAAGAGAATAAGCATTGATGGATGGCAGATCTATTGGCCTATGCCATTTTTAGGACAGAATGGGACATATTGAAGAGCTTGATGGTGTTCTTTATGGAGCTAAGAGTAGCAAAAGCTATGTTCAATATGCTTGAGTGGGCAGTTCTGAGAGAATTGTGCAAAATTCCAGTGACAGCAATTAAATGAAGTTTTCAGATAGATAGATGCTCTTCTATATATTTATTATATACACATCTGTTCTTTCATATATATATATATATATATATATAGAAATAAATTATATATTTATTTATTATTATGTACATAATTATAAACAAAGAGTAAATAAATACATTCATATTTAGAGAACTTGGATTTGAATCTCAGCTTTGTAAATTGTTGCGTGGCTGGCCTTGGGCAAGTTAATTTATCTGTTGTCCTTCAATTTACTCATCTGTCAAATTAAGGGACTGGACAAGATTACAACTAAGGGCCCTCTCAGTATTACATCTATAATCCATTGAACTAGCCACAGAGATAACTCTTAGCTGCTACAGAGGGTCAGACTATATCTGAGATATTAAAAATAGAAGTTATGTTTTCCAGAACTTTTCCAGTGGCTAAATGAGTTTGGAGTGCCAAGAGACTACATTTTGGGACTGTGAATTTCTTGGTCTAGTATCAATTCTAGGGTTCACAAATAGATACTCTTGGGAAATCCAGTTTGTGTTGTTTCTCATGTTCAAGCTCATAAAATGGCCCTGGGTTTAGGATGAAGCTATTTCTGGAAGGTAAGTGGAACTAGGGACCTGATGAGTAGGTATGGGTCAATGGACATGTGTGTATATGTGTGTGTGTGTGTGTGTGTGTGTGTGTGTGTGTGTGTGTGTGTGATGGGGCTTGGAACTGGCCTGTCACTGATGCTATATCCATGATATAGCAAAATGAAATGGCTCTTGGCATTACAGAGTCATGAAATCTTAGATTTGGATGGGACCTCAAGGCTTATCTAGTCTGACACCAACCTAAATAATGGATTCCATAGATATCTCTCCAAGCAAATAGTCCTCTATCCTCTACTTAATGTCTCTAGTGACAGGGAATTTACTAATTCCAGAGGCAGTCCATTCCATTATTCTGTTGTAGCCATGGCTAATCTTATAATTCTAGATGCCAGTAAGTCTCCTGAGACTTGCACTTTTCCTTTGACTCTAAGACAGCTGTGATGTCCACACTAAATGACAGTTGCATGCCTTTTCTGGTATTATTAGCTAGCTGCAATTGTAATTGGAGTTGTATGTATCTTTATAGTATCTGTATATTTAGGCACCACTTTGATTTAGAACATCAGTTATTCTGCATTGAGCACAGATAAGTAATACTGTTTAAGCTGATTTTCAGATTGTCTCCGTGCATGTATTTTCGACTGATTCCTCGGGCCCTAAATAATAATTTTTCTTTTATTTTGGTGGAGTGGGAAGAGGTGTGCCATTCATGATCTTATTAGTGTGGAGAACTCCCTGTATGGAAGTGCTCTTCAGCAGTGTAAATTCATAATGCCCTTAGGGCTGTTAGAAACTCAACTACCTTTTCCAATTGGATTGATATTGTTACTCTTCAGTTGTGTCCAACTCTGTATGACCCTATTTGAATTTTCTTGGCAAAGACATTGGAGTGGTTTGCCATTTTCTTCTGGAGCTCATTTTATAGATGAGAAACTAAGGCAAACATGGTTAAATGACTTGCTCAGAGTCACACAGCTTGTAAGTGTCTGAGGACATATTTGACAGAGAGAGAGAGAAGAGAGAGAGAGAGAGAGAGAGAGAGAGAGAGAGAGAGAGAGAGAGAGAGAGAGAGAGAGAGAGAGAGAAAGTCCTCCATAAATTTTGCTTTTATGTGCTAGTTCAAGTTTCTGTCTTCCCAAGAAACTGATTTCATCTTGAGGGCAGCCCGATCATTGAAACCTATTATCTATGAAGCAACAAAAGATGACTCCCAACCAGCCAATTCATCCTGGAGAAGTACTAGTTATTGAGACTTAATCCAATGTCATTTATACTCTCAGTGGGATACTTTATGAGGGTCTACATCATCCACATGGGAGATATCAAATTCTACACAAAAGTTCATTAAATAGACTGAAAATGCCCTTAATCCACCCTACACACACACATAAAAATAAACTTTTCTGGTAGCTTTCCGGTAGAGCTTAACCCATAGTGACCCAAAGAGGTCTCTTAGGGTTGACTAACCCATAGCCTGTAACACTCACTGACTAATATAGATGCAACATGACCGCAACATATGCTATACCTTCTTTTCTATGGGAATAATTACAGATGACATTTTAAATAGGTATTGGGCAAAGCAAACGTGGGTTTTCCTGCAGAAATCTTCACACAGAATCAATATCCAGCCTCTTTTTAATAGTCCATTTGCTGTTTATGGTGCATAGTATTTATTCATAGTCTCTTTGAATCATTAGAGTCATTAACACTTCAGTTTCATGACTGAAAGTTTTAATGTTTTCAATCAGCCTCAAGAAATACAAGGGGAAAAAACGTCCAAATCACACTCTTTCCAACAGGAGTAAATAAATCTCCGTAGAGGGAGGGAAGCTTATTCATCCTGAGATATGAAGCCCAGCTTAGAAAATTGAGTTTGATCAGGGAGTGAATTTCTAGTCCTTTAGAGTGAAATTAGAGTGAAATTTTCATCCTAGGAGACGGATTCTAGGGATTGGCAGCTATCGCATTCCCTTTTAGTCATCCTTTCCCAGACTAAACCCATCTAGTACCTTCACGTGGCACTCCTTTTAGTTAACTCACTATCCTGTTTGTCCTCCTCTTCATTTGCTCTGTGTTATAAATGTCCTTCCTGAAACATGGAACTTCAAAGGGCACTTATTACTCCTGATATCTGAGCAGAGTGCAGACAGACCATTTTCTTCCTAGTTCTACCTTATTCTAGACACCATATTTCTATAAATGCAGCCTCAGAAGGTATTAGCTTCCCCTGCCTGGGGAATTGGGGTGGGGAGGACACTGCCTGTTTTTCGGTTAACTCACATTGAGCTTGCAATCCACTAAAACTCCAAAATGGTTTTCTCATGAATTTTTGACCATCCGTGTCTTTTTTCATCTTGTACTTATGCCATCCATATTTTAAACCTCTGTGTGGACCTTGTATTTTTACCTATTGAATTTCATTGTTAATACAAAATGTTTTATAGGACCATAGATTTTCAGTAGAAAAGTGACTTACAGATCATCTAGTCTAACCCCTTCACTTTTACAGATGAAGAATCTTGAGGCCCAGAGAGGTTAATTAACTTGCCCAAGGTCACACAGATCATAAATAGCAGAGCTGAGATTTGCATTTTTGTGGTGATTGTTCAGTCATTTTTTAAAGTTATGTCTGATTCTTCATGACCCCATTTGGGGTTTCCTTGGCAAAGATACTGGAGCAGTCGTGCAGATCCTTTAACTCCAAGTCCTTGACTCTTTTCACTCATACCACACAATCTGCTGCTATCCAACCACTGTTCAAGATCTTTTTGGATTTTGTAACTGTTCTCCAACATATTTGCTTCTTCTCCCAAGTACATGTGAACCAAATGCATATGCATCAGATCTATGCCTTAATCCTTCTTCTTTTCAAATAGTTACACAGTCAGCTCTTTTAGTGTTACTGGTGAATATGGTCATTTAATATTTTATGAAACATGAGTGGGAGATTGCTTGAGCAACTAACAGGGATCCCAGCTCTTGGTAGATACACTTTCATTAATGATTGGATACTAAGTCTGTACCTTAATCCAGTTAGACTTTACTTTGGTGTCTTGAATAATTCATATCATTTCATCAGTATGCATATTGCCTCCCAGATGTAGATTGTAATCCTTAAGATTTTTCAAGACATTCCCTCTCCCCCAAAAAAGTATCACATTTTGGTATCAATGCTTTAGTGATAAGTCTCTCCATATAAATATAAATATTATGGAAGGATGGATTTATGAATGTGGAAAGTCAGTCAACAAATATTTAATATATGCCTACAATGTGCCGAGCATCATGCTAAGCACGGGAGATACAAAGGAAGGTTTTAAAAACAATTCCTCACCTCAAGGAGCATTCATTCTCAATTCTAATGTGATAGAAAACATATAAATAGCTAGGGACATCTAAGATGTATATAGAGCAGATGGATGGTATTCTGAGTGGGAAAATAGCTGCAGGACCAAGAAAATCCTCCAGGACAGAGGAAAAGACTGTACCTTGAAGGAATCGAGGATGAGAAAATAGAACATTCTACAAATGGAGAACAGCCAGTGCAAAAGCACAGAGAAGAGAGATTGGGTTTTTTATTTCATTGATTGCCTGGATGAGGGAACAATGAAAGGTGGCACCTTCTCTATATCTTATACATGATCTCTCTCTCTCTCTCTCTCTCTCCTCTCTCTCTCTCTCTCTCTCTCTCTCTCTCTCTCTCTCTCTCTCTCTCTCTCTCTTCTCTTTCTCTCTCTCTCTCTCTCTTTCTCTCTCTCTCTCTCTTTCTTTCTCTCATATACTCATATTTATATGTAACATAATACACATATATGCATATTACATATATAAGTACATGCATTCCATCTCTAGACCCAGACTTGAAGTGTTTTGGCTTAAAAAAATCTGTCAAAACTTGTGTCATACTGTTAAAGCATTCAGGAATACTGCGGTCAGCTCTTCATTAGGCATTGGGGAAAGGTGTTAGTGGGGGATCAATTGAGATATTATTTGGCAAATAAATGGTTTTGGAACTTGGCTCTCAATATCTATTGTTGGCTAGACTCTGTTGGCCAAAGTTCCAGATTCAAGCTGATTTGAGTCAGTGTTTATGTTGTTGGGCCAATATCATGATCTATAATGGAAACAGGTGACAGCATTCTTTAATAAAATAAAAACGGGTAAAAAATGATTCACAAGTTAAGAGAGGCTTTATTATTCCTGTACTTAAAGGATGTATGATTTCGTATATCTCATCATTACTGTAACTAATGTAGATTGTAGCCTCTCTATTTCTTAACTGATGGCCTTTCGGACAAAAGTCAAATGTTGTCATCAGCATGTACCTAACTGTCTCTGGCTAAGTGACTGTGAACTTAGGTAGGCTGGTCCTTGGATGACAGATATTTAGTCCAACTTGGGCCTATACTCAAAATCTTTATAGTTGGGTTGGACCTGCTAGAGCTTGTATTTTACAGTGAAAGCCTCCAAAATGATATTGCTATTGCTATCATTTGGTGTGGCGTAGGGGAGGACTGTGCATTGAAGAGCTGTCAAACTTAACTGGGCCATTGTTTACTGATCTCTGTCAGCTAGGCATTGCTTAAAACACACTGTCTCCATTTGGTCAATGCTGATCACTGTTTATTTCACATTCTGCTGATGAGAACCTTTGGCCAAGGCTTCTATTAATCAAATTTCTGAAAAAAACTACTTAATCAATCCTCTTCCAAACCATGGACTACTCTTCTTTCATAAGCATTGTCTATTCTTTTCTCTGATGCCTTGATCTACCATTTTTATCAATCTCACTATACCTCAGACTTTCTTTTAAGAAGCCAATAAGAAAGCTGCCACCACTACCTTATTCTCCTATAAAAAGTAGCAGTCAAGCCTCTAAACTTTCAGAGGAATAGACAAGTGTTTTTATGTCAGGGATCAAGGATGTTCTCACTCTGAGGTAGAGTACAGACCAATTGGCGTCCTGTTTTATAAAGAGGAATGCTATTTTAAGGCATGCCTATAACCTTACATATAACTCAGATTGTTTTCTGAACTAGGGCTATTCTGTAATTTTTATAACAAGGAATTTATTAAAGAAAATGCCCCCAAAGTCCTGAATCACCACATATTGCGTGCACACATACACACACGCACAAACATACAAACACGCATGCATGCATGCACACTATGTTGAATAGCACTACTACCCCAGATTGACTTAGAAAATATATTTTCTAAAGCCCAGTGGTTTTTCAAATTCATTCTACAACTGGTTGATCCTAAGAAGACTCGTTTGTCATAATCAGATTTAGAAGTCGTATATCTTCTCTCAAGTGATGATTGTATTATAACCTCTGGCTCCACATTTCTGGTAGGCATAGAGCAGATTTCCAGTGTGAATGAAAACTGTAATGGTCTTATCAAATCACAGCAGCTCGCATTTTGTTTAACCGTGCTGGAAATTAGTTTTTCAGGCACTGATCTTGACAGGTCAGCTGTCAAAAATTGGTGTATGTGTCCGTAAATTCATCGATCCCATAAACAAAATCTTGTCCACAAGTACAAGTAGAAGTCAAAATTGACACACTTAGGTACAAAGGAAATGGTCTGGAGCTGGCGGATGTAGAGGCTGGAATTCTCTGGGCCAAAGGTTTCCTCAAGTCCCATTTATCAACCTTATCTGCATCACTTATTTCTTATAGACTGAGTCATGTACCTCTGCCTGGCAAACAGAGAGAAATCACAGCTCGGGGGAAGAGGGACAAATACTTCTTTCTCTCAAACATGGGGCACTGTGAATGTTGCAAATGTCAGAGACCATTGGGGGAATGAGGAATGGGCTTCTATTTATTTTTTAATTTGAATGGAATATTTTTTCTTCTCACTGAATGTGACATAAATCTAGCACCTGCAAGTGGTTCCTCAAAATCAACCCCTATATTGGGGTCCAGAATGATAGGCTTTGGGGGAACAGAGAATATCCCCCAGTGATAAACTTTCAAACGTGAATAGCAACTGGTCTTTTGAATGACTCTATATGGCTCTGGTATATTTGATAGTCTAAAGAAATAAACCCATCAATTATCTATAAAATTTTTGCTCATGACTATCTTAAGTTGAATCAGCTAAGATTGCTAAGAGTACACATTCAGTTTCCTCCTATTACTTGCTTCTCTTTCCATACTTGACAAAATGTCCTTTGAGTATCAGCCCCACCCCCCAAAAAATGTTTTGTTCATGAGGGGCCAGCAATCTCTACCAACTGCAG
Source organism: Phascolarctos cinereus (assembly GCF_003287225.1). NCBI lineage: Eukaryota > Metazoa > Chordata > Mammalia > Diprotodontia > Phascolarctidae > Phascolarctos > Phascolarctos cinereus. Next base: position 38,376,310 of record NW_027555736.1, read on the forward strand.
ACCCAACAGTATCTATAGGGCAGGTCAGGCAGTGTAACTGACAATGTTCTTTATATACTTGGGATATTAAAACATTATCTGAGAAACTGTCCGTAAGTTTTTCTCCCAATTTTCTATTTTTCTTCTTTTTGTTTTCCTTCTACTCTTGGCTACATTAGTTTTATTCGTAGAAAACCTTTTTAATTGAACATAACTGGCATTATCCATTTTACACCTCATAGTGCTTTCTCTCTCTTGTTTATTCATAAATTGTTCTCCTATCCCTCAATCTGATAGGAAATATATGACATATTTTTCTGATTTTCTTATGCTATCCCCCTTTATATCTAGATCATATGTCCCTTTTGACCTGATATTGGTAAATAGTGTAACATATTAGCCTATGCTCAATTTCTGACAGACTGCTTTCTGGCTTTCCAAACAATTTTTAACAGATAATGAATTCTTATTCCCAAAGCTTATAACTTTATATTTCTCAAACACAAGGTTACAGTAATCCTTTGCTACTGTATATTGTATGCCTACTCAGTTCCACCGATTCTTTCTATTTCTTAGCCAGTACCAGAGAGTTTTGATAATTACTGCCTTATAGTATAGTTAAGATTTGATAATGCTAAATTCCTTCCTTTACATTTTATTCATTAATTCCTTTGATATTATTGACTTTTTGTTCTTCCAAATGAATTTTGTTATTATATTTTTAGCTCAGAATTTTTTTTTTGCTAATTTAATAGAGATGGCATTGAATAAATAGATTAATTTAGGTAAAATTGCCATTTTTATTATATTGCTCTGCTTATGCATGAACAATGAATATTTTTCCAATTATTTGAATCTGAATTTATTTGTATAAAAAGCATTTTGTAATTATGTTAATGTAGTTCCTGCATTTGTTTTACTAGTATACTCTCAGGTATTTTATAGAGTCTACCATTATTTTCAATGTGGTATCTCTTACTACCTCTTCTTGCATGGTTTTATTGGTGATATATAGAAATGCTGATGATTTATGTGGGTTTATTTTACATCCTGCTACTTCTCCAAAATTATTGTTTTCACTAACATTTTAGTTGAATCTAGGATTTTTCAAGTATATCATCATATTGTCTTCAAAAAGACACAGCTTCATTACATCATTGTCTCTTCTGATTTCTTCAGTTTCTTCTTCTCTTATTGCTATTGCTAGCAGTTCTAATGCAATATTAAATAATATTGGGGAGAATGGATATCCTTGTTTCACTCCTGATCTTATTGGGAAATCTTCTAGCTTATCCGCATTACAAGTACTATTTGCTGCCGATTTTGAGTAGTTGCTTCTATTCATTTTAAAGAAAAAATCATTTATACCCATGTTTTTGAGTTCTTTTAATAGGAATGAGTATTGTATTTTATCAAGCTTTTTATTCATCTATTGATATAATCATGAATTTTGTTACTTTTATTATTTATAAAATAGAATTTTTTAATGGTGTTGCTTATGTTAAACCACCCTTGCATTCCTGGTATAAATCCCACTTGGTATATATAATCTTGATATATAATATCACTTGGTATATATAATCTTTGTAATATATTATTGTAGTCTCCAAGTTAGTATTTTATTTAGGATTTTATATTCATATTCATTAATGAAATTGTTTTATAATTTTCTTCCTCTGTTTTTGCTCTTCCTGGTTTAGGTATTAGTATCATATTTGTTATATGAAAACAGTTTGATAGGACTCCTTCTTTACCCATTATTCCAAATAATTTATTTAATATTGAAATTAGTTGGTCTTTAAAGATTTGGTAGAATTCACTTGTAAATTCATCTGGTCCTGATTTTTCTTAGGAAGTTCATTTATACCTCATTCAATTTCTTTTCCTATATATTCTATTTCCTTTTCTATTAATCTAGGCAGTTTATATTTTTGTAGATATTCTTCCATCTAACTTAAATTATTAAATTTATTGGCATATGATTGGGCAAAATAACTCCTTATAACTGCTTTGATTTCATCTTCATTAGTGGTATATTCATCCTTGTCATTTTTAATACTAGTGATCTGGTTTTCCTCTCTCTTTTTAAAAATCATATTAATCAATGGTTAGCTATTTTTTAAATAATCCTAACTCCTAGTTTTATTTTTTAATTCAATGGTTCTTTATACTCAATTTTGTTAATGTCACCTTTCATTTTTAGGATTTTCAATTTGATGTTGAATTGGGGATTTTAAATTTGGTCTTTTTCTAGGTTTTTTTTAATTGCTTTCCCAATTCATTGGTCTGCTCTTTCTCTATTTTATTAACATAAGCATTAGAGATATGTTTTCCTCTGATTACTGCTTTTGCTGCATCCTTTAGGTTTTGATATGTTGTCTCATTACTGTCATTCTCTGTAATGTACTTATTGATTGTTTCCAGGATTTGTTCTTTAACCAAGCCATTCTTTAAGATTAGATCATTTAGTCTCCACTTAGCTTTTAATCTGTGTTTTTGTAGTCTCTTACTGAATATAATTTTTATTGAATTGTGATCCAAAGAGGATACATTTAATATCTCTACTTTTCTACATTTAACTGTAAAGTTTTTATGCCCTAATATATGTGTAATTTTTGTAAAGATACCATTTACCACTGAGAAAAAAGGTACATTCCTTTCTATTCCCATTCAGTTCTCTCCAGATATCTATCATATCTAGCTTGTCTAAAATTCTATTCAGGGCAGCTAGGTGGCACAGTGAATAGAGCACCAGACTTGGAGTCAGGAGGACCTGAGTTCAAATTTATAGCTGTGTGAGTAGGATAAGTCACTTAACTCCAGTTGCCTCAAAAAAAAAATCTATTCACCTCCTTACCTTATTTCTTGTTTATTTTATTTTTGGTTAGATTTATCTCATTATGAGAGGGGAAAGTTAAAGACCTCAACTATTAAAGTATTACTATTTCCACCAGCAATTCATTTAACTTTTCTTTTTTTTTTTTTAAATTTAGATGTTATAGCACTAAGAACATATAGGTCCTGTATTTATGTTACTTCATTGTCTATGGTACCTTTTCATCATAACACATTTTCCTTATTTATCTCTTTTAATTAAGTCTATTTTAACTTTAACTTTGTCTGAGATAATTGCTACTCTTGCTTTTTCCCCTCAGCTGAAAGATAAGAAATTCTACTTTAGCCCTTTATTTTAACTGTGTGTTATCTCATTTTAAAATATGTTTCTTGTAAACAACATACAGTCAGATTCTAAATTTTAATCCATTCTGCTATCCATTTGTTTTATGGGTGAGTTCATGTCATTCATATTCAAAGTTATCATTGCTAGTCGCATATTTCTTTCCATCCTGCTTTTCCTCACTATTATTTTTCTCACGCTCTTTTTACCCCATCTCTCTCCACAGTCTGATTTCTAGTCACTACTTCCCTAATCTACACCCTTTTAAAGAATCCCTCCTTAATCTTCTCCCTTTACCCTCTTATTCCTTGATCTACACACCCTTCTAAGAATCTCTTCATTATCCTCTCCCCTATCCTCCCATTTCTTTATAAATTTAGAAACTTTTATACCCTTCCAGATGTGTATGTTACTCCTTATTTCACACAGTTATAACAAAAGTAAGGTTCCAGGACTACCAGCCCTCCACCTCTACCTGTTTCCATTGTAACAATTCTCCACCCATGTCTCATTTATTTGAGATATTTGCTCCATTTTTACTTCTCCATAACTGATTTTACTTTTTAGGCTCAACTGCTTATATTCAACTCAAGACCAAGCTTTCTACCTATGCATGCTTTTTCAAACTACCCAAATTATGATAACATTCTTAAGAGTGCAGATAACATTTTCCCACATAAGAAATAAACAATTTTACCTTATTGAGTCCCTTATATAAATATTTTTTAAATGGTCTTTAATGTTTACCTTATGTTTCTCCTGGATCTTATATGTCAAAAATATCCATTGAGTTCTGGTCTTTTTATCATAAACATCTGATTTTTAAAATTCACTAAATGTCCATTTTTTCTTTTCATTCAGGATTATACTCAGATTTGCTGGGTAAGTTATTCTTGATTGCAGACCTAGCTCCTTTGCTCTTTGAATTATAAAATTCTAAGCCCTTCAATCTTTTAATGTATAAGCTGCTAGTTCTTTTGTTATCCTGAGCATAGCTCCACAGTATTTAAATTTTGTTTTTTCTTGTTGCTTGTAATATTTTCTTCTTAACCTGGGATCTTTGAAACTTAGCTATAATGTTTCTATGAGTTTTCATCTTGGGATTTCTTTCAGGTAGTAATTGATTTTTTTTTAACTTTCTATTTTACCCTCTCATTCTAGAACTTCAGTGCAATTTTTCTCAGTAATTTCTTGTAATAGCAAATCTAGATTTTTTTAATGGTAACTTTCAGATATGTCAACCAGTTTTATATTGTTTCTCGTTAATCTGTTTTTCAGATCAATTGTTTTTTTTCTAACCAGAAGCTTCACCTTCTCTTCTATTTTTCATTCTTTTGTTTTTGTTTTATTATTTCTTGGTGACTTATAATGCCATTAGCTTCCCTTTGTCCAATTCTAGTTTTTCAGGAGTTATTTTCTTCCTTAGCTTTTTGGAAATCTTTTTTTTTCCAGTTGGTTGACTTTCTTTTCAGAATTTTCTTGATTTTCTTGGATTGTTCTTTTTTCTAATATTTTTCTAATATTTAAAAAAGTATTTCCTCAACTTCTCTTATTTGATTTTTTTAAAGTCCCTTTTAAGTTCTTTCAATAATTCTTTTTTGGCTTATCTATTTAACATTTTTCTTTGAAGTAGGAGTAACTTTTTTAAACTCACCTTTCTTCTTTTAAGTATGAACCCAGATCTCTCTCTCCATAGCAGCTGTCTATGATTGGTTTCTTTCTGCTTTGCTTAAACATTATTGTTGTTTTTTCAGTTGCTTATTATTATAGTCAAGTTGTGCTCCCTAGGTGTGGGAGATGTTGCCACAGACATCAGGTTTTTTGTGCTGTTGTTTCCCGAGGTCTGTCTGTGGTCCTAACTTCAGGCACTCCTCTCCATCCCTGAGCCATAACTAGGGCCCCCATCTTTATCACCACTGCAAATGTTCTTATTCCCTGCAGTCTGTCCCAGCTCCAAATCTCAGTTCACCCCCTCCACCCTGAAAGCAAAACCAAGGACTCTGCTCTCCTGCAAATGCCCATAGCCAGTAGGGTTTCCACTCCTCTGCTACCACATTCACCAGGAGTGTGCTTGCTTCTCCTCACCCACTGCTACAGCCTGGGACCACAGGTGCTATGACAGCAGAGGGGCCATCAATCTTCTCCTGCTCAGCTGTCAGACCCCCACATTATCAATGGGGGGAAAGTTCCTGAAGCTTAAAGCCTAGCTCCCAACCCAGCTGTCCCCAGGCTGTTGTTTTTTGATTCTGCAGAGTCTGCCTAGAGGCATTCAGAACTTCAATCAGGCCACTGGGAGATCAAGTCTTTTCTGAGATCCTCTTAAGTCCTGTTAGGAGCACAACTGCCTTACCCAGACTTAATTATTTCAGCACTCAAAGTTCACTTTGAGGTGACATTTTAATTTGCTTGTGGGATAATTTTGAAGAGCCCATTATTTCCTGTATTATTTAGCCATCTTCCCCTCTATGATTAACTCTTAGTTTTGCTATTTGACTTTATGCAAGTTATTTGACTTCTCTGAGCCTCGCTTTTCTTATCAATAAAATTTAAGTATTTTGCTGTTATATGCCTACATATACATGTACACATTTGTATTTGTACATGCATATGTATGCATGTTCATATGAGTATATATACACATATGTATGTGTGCATGTGTACTATGTATATTTATATTTGAATGCATCTCTAGTTCTATACCACCTATATAAATATCTGTTTAATCAGGGTTGTATTGAGAGTGGTCTGAGATAATGTAAATGAAAGCATTTTTTAGTTGGAGAGAGGTCTATGAAATGTATAGAGTAGAGTTTTGTAATTTCAATAATGCCATGATTTTATCAGTGCAAGCCTTCTCACTTCTAGGGATTTTAGTGAAGTTTATTATAAAGCCAATGGCTCAACAGGAAGATATGACCATTATAAGGGCCAATGTGATCTGTGGCATCATAAATGATGGCTTATGTCCAGTACTAGGGAAGTAATCATCTTCTGTAATGATGATACTACATCCAGAGAATCCCAGTCTCTTTTAGGAACCACATTTCTGCAAAGAGCATTGATCGGTGTTTTAATTTCTAGAGGAGGACATCCATCATGCCATTTGATGATGAGCTAAAGGAACTGAGGTGGTCAAACATGGAAAAGAGGAAACATATGGAGGGACTATGTAGTGCTTTTGAAGTTTTTGAAAGCAGATTTGACTTGATCAGTCTGGCTCCAGAGGGCAGAAACAGAGGAAATGGATGCAAGTTGTAAAGAGAAAAAAAAAATTAAGTTTGATGTCATAGACAGAACAGTGCCAACAATTAGATCTCGGCATAAGAAGGTTGGGCTGCCTTAAAGTAATAGATTTTCTCACATGAAAGTCTACAAGTGGAGGCTAGAACATATTTTTGTTGTGTTTTTGTTGAGATTCCTTTTTAGGTATGGCATGGACTATCTGGCCTTTGAATTCTTTTCCAACTCTAAAAGTGTGTGATTCTGCAATGTAGGTATACTTGCATATGCATATAGAAATACCGACATATATGTATATGTGCATATGTGGATTTATATGTAGAGAAACATATACAACAGTAACAACAATACCTAGCATTTTAAGGTTGGTAAAGCACTTTACAAATATCTCATTTGATATTCCCAACAGCCCTGTGATGTAGATGCTATTTTTATCACCGTTTTATAGATGATAAAATTGTAGCAGATGGAGGTTAAGTGGCTTGCCCAGGGTCACACAGCTAGTAAGTATCTGAGCCCAGATTTGTATCCTGACTTCTTGACTCCAGGTCCAGTGCTCCATGCGGTATGGTGCCTTTAGAAGCATTTACATGGGTATCTATGTGTCCACAAACATTTGTTGTCAGAGGTGGTATATTGTTGATCCCCAAGCATCCTTTTGGGTCATTTTTTAGCTCCCTTTTATTGCAAAGTTAAGGGAGAATTCTGCTCCTACATAGTTATGATGAAGTTCTACTTCCTTTGTATTCTTATCAGAAGAACTAGGGGAGTGTGATATGAGAAATAGTAGAAGGAACACTAGAGTTGAAGTCAGAGGAGATGGTATGGATACTTGTCTCTGCCACTTGGGCAAGTCAATGAACCTCACCGAGCTTCATCTTCCATGAAGGGAGGGTATTGGATTAGAAAACATCTGATGTCCTTTCAATTCCTGCCTCTATAATCCTACAAATCTATGCTCTTCATATTCTAAGAATCTGGAATCCGAATCAAGCTGAGGGAAGAGAAGCAGGAAAGGATAAGCATTTATATAGCACCTACTATGTGCTAGGAACTGTGTTAAGAGCTTTAAAAATATTATCTCACTTTGTCCCCACAATAACCCTTGAAAGCAGATATTATTGTTTTCCTTATTTTATATTTGAAGAAACTAAGGCAGACAGAGGTTAAGTGACTTTCCCAGAATCACATAACTAATGAGTATCTGAGGCCAAATTTGAACTCAGGCCTTCCTGACTCTAGGCCCAGTTTTCTATCCCCTGTGGCACTAGCTAAATATTGAAATTTTACTGGAAAAATAATTTAAGGCTCTGCCATATTGAACATGCCCTTGACGTCTGGGGTATTGACTTGATTTGAGACTTCTCCCAGAGAAGTTCTGACCTTTGATCCTATCTTCAGGTCTCCCTGGTCGTGCTCACCTTCTTCCTCCACTCCTAGACCATCCAGAAACCATGTATTGATCAGTAGCTGAAACATTGACAAGAGGGACGAAAGAATTGAGACTTTGGATTTATTGCTTTTCTTTTCTGGATCGAAAGCGTTTCCAAAATTCTGGTCTAGAATAATGAGGGAGCTACTAACAGTTTATTGAGATAACACTGGGAAAGAAAAATCCAATAGCCCCTTTGAGATTGGTTCCTGCAATCAGGTTCTTTGTCCACATCAAATGCTGTGTAGCTGAGGGCATCAGAGCACAGACCCTTTGCAGCCAGAACGAATGTCATGGTCTGCATCAAGGTTTCCCATCCCAATCTGCACTACTGAGATGTAAAATAGCTAACTTCCTTGCCACAAATATCTCTTCCCTCTGCTGAGTCACTGTCACTCAGGGACAGAGAGGGAAAGAGAGAGAGGGAAAAAGGGGACAGGAACAGGGACAAGAGAAGGCTCAGTGAAGGACAGTGTATTTGCATTTCTTTGTCTCCCTAGCATTTATCAGTGTGCTTGGAACTGAGAATCATCAAATAATGGGATTGTTTCAAAAGAAATCCTGCCATCCAATATCCTGAGGAGAAGTTTGCCTGGGGATGGCCTTTACAGGTTTATAAGAAAACCCTAAATATCTTATGATTTTACGAAGAAATCTTCTAGAGGGAATGTATCCTGTCTTCCTATGAGTTCCATGCCATACCAGATGTATTATTAACTTCTCTCTGAATTGTTCTGTGCATAGTGATGAAGTCTGCTATGGACAGACACCCTGGGATTTGGGATGAACTTTATTATCCCCTTTTCTAGGAGATGAGATACATACTAGTGTGGCAGAAGAAGGCACAAAAAGGTGATTTGAGGTAGTGAGGTAGCCTGGGACATTTGTAGGAAGAATGTAGGAATTCACATTTGTACCACTGACATGTAATTAATAAGGGATTTCAATTCATTGATGAAATTATTCCTCACAGTACAATAGAACAATTGAATGGAATTCTGATCTTTTGCAAACAGTTCTCTTATCCTTTAACTCATTGAGACATACTTAGGAATTTTTGTGCTTGCGACATACATTACAATCCTAGTATCAGTAAAGTGATACAAATGGGTCCTCAGCTGAGGGGGAGTTAAGCAGAGTGGTACGAAGAGGCACTCACTGTAGCCTACCACTCAGCAGATTTCTATTTAACAAATTATCCTTGCTAACTGGGAGCCAAAAGCTACCATTTCTATATGACTGAACACACGCAGGTACCACTAGTACCCTCTACATTTGGCATTCTGAGGCTAAGCTATGGTCACTGCCATTAGTTACAGATCTATTGTAAGCCTATGAGGAATCCTATGGGTCATTTCTGGCTTGTCCCCGCTGCCTAATTGGATAGACATAGGTTTGCTCTGAGTTGGGAAGGGGAAGAGGCAAGGACTAATGGAACATGGGAATGGTCATTCTTTTCGTTAAGTCTTCATTCTTTTCTCCTCCACAGCTGGCGACTTGGGACTCAGAGAAAGGTCTGAATGGCAGCCTGCAGGAGAGGCACACAGGCAGTCACCTCCATGGACTGACACTCAAAGTGGTGACTGTCTTGGTAGGATCATGTTCAGGAATCAAAAGTTCCATGCTGTCTATTGCTAAATGTCTTTCCCCCTTCCAACATCCTATCCCCTTGTTAAACTAATAATGTTGCCTTGGAGGGGAGAGACTTGAATGATGGAGCTAGAGGACTTTTTCTAAACTTGGCTCCATACTAGCTATATCAGACATATTTCTACTCTCTAATTTCCTCTTTCTGGATATGCCTTTACTTCAATTCTGATAGTAATAGTGAAGATAATAGCATTTTCCTCCCCCTCCTAGATGTTTCCCCTCTCTCTTCCCACACCCAGTTATCTAAGCACACTCTATTAATGGAAACAGTTCCTTAAGTTTCATTCCCAGACAGACCACACCAGATTTGGTGAATGTATGAGAAGGGAATAATGAGAAATGTTAGCATTCCATATAGTTACGCATAAAACCAAACAGTTTACAGTGCACTATGAAAAATAAAAGCATATACATTTATGGTTAATACTCAGAGTCCCAAATCCTAGATCTTAATTCTAACCTTCTCATTGGCCTATAATGTGATCTTAATGAAATAATTGACATCTGTTTCTCAAGACAACCTAGTATACAGACTGCTTCTTTCTCTAAATCATCATAGTATGAGTTATCATACTTTGAATCCTATGAGAAACATTTGGCTTTCTTAAGTGAAGTACTAAAAATTATAGACAGATATCAAGTCTGAAGACTCAGCACTTATGTGAACACTGTAACCTGTCAGGTCAGATTATAAGAAAGAACATGTTGTTACTGCTATTTGTGAATAAACCAAGGATGATACAAAACATTTAAAAATTTTTTTTTTATCAATTAGCACATTCATTTTGTCTGCCTTTTCCCTACACTGAAAAAAAAAAAAGGAAAAAAAAATCTTTATAATAAATATGAACAGTCACAGAAAACTTAAACTTACATATAAAATTTATCTTTCTTTTTGGATCTTGAGCCCATCACTTTTCTGTCAGGAGGCACATAGAATGTCTCTACAAACACATATATTCTTCTAGTCCTACATGAATGAACCTCAGAGGCATGACTAACACTGTATGTTTTCCTAGATGGTAAATGTTTAGGACAACAATGAACAGACCTCAAAGATCTGAACTAAAAGATGATTATTCCATTGTTTGTGGACTGGGTTTCACCTACACCAATATCCTAGAGATCCAAAAATATGGCTATTGGACAGAGGTCTGTCCAACATAATTCCCAAAATAATAAATCATTATTGTTTTCATAATTATTCATAAATTATATTAAAACCCAATCTCCTTTAATATCTTATGTAACCACAGTCCCAAACTAGCAAGCATTAACATCCTCGCTACTCAATTACATTCTTTGAAAATAAGTGGCTTTAATATTAGCTTAAACATTGTATTTTTCTCAGGAAGAACCTTTTGTGATGGTGGCAGAGAATATACTTGGACAGCCCAAGCGCTATAAAGGCTTTTCCATTGATGTTCTGGATGCCTTGGCCAAGGCCTTAGGATTCAAGTATGAGATTTATCAAGCTCCTGATGGCAAATATGGTCACCAGCTCCATAACACCTCCTGGAATGGGATGATTGGGGAACTCATCAATAAGGTGGGTCTGCTAAAAGAGCATTGAAGTGAAGAAACGAGGCCCTTTGGACCTTTGTACAACATTTGTAATCTATTCCTTATTGAGTCAGAAAGGAAGAACACAAATCAGATGTATCCTATATTGGCTGTAATAGAAAAATGATAGCACAGTGATAGAAGAGTTATCCCTATATAAAGCATAACTCCTTGTGTGGTACCTTAATTTGGGGATAGACCAGAAGATTCAGGCCATAATGACAAGTCTGTAGAATAGCATAATATCCAGGGTGGGATGTGGTGTCAAAGAGAGCTTATTTTCCTGTTCTTAGGAAAACTTTGTATCTGAAAAATCCTTACTACAAATACAGAGTAGCTCGGTATGCCTTCTGTTGTCAAGAAGTGCTGCTTAGAAGTGGAAATACAGTATTATCAAATTCTTGTAAATACACCAGTGTCATTTGGAAGGGTACATGCACTAATCTGCCAAAACTCATGTATTTTATCCAGTTCCTTGTTTATCAAGCATTCTAGTGCAGTCAATAACGAAGAGAGAGTCCTGGTATGAATGTCGGTCCATTTCTTAGGTGGAACTGAGTTATTGATTCTGGCACTGAGTGCCCCTGGGATTGAGCATCCTAAAACATTTCAGGGCATTATGAGCCTTCAAATCTGGAGGTTTGAGATGCAACTTAGAGGAGGCCAACTTCTTATCTTTTGACAAACAATTGACCTCTATCTGACAGAAGGACCTAGTTCACTGACTCTAGAGGGTTACTACCAGGGTCACATCAGCTGTTAAGTATTTCAGCTTGTTTCTGTTCCTATTCTAAAAGAGCCTAAAGTGTATTAGTCTCCATAGTTCCATCCCCATGTTTTTGCTTAATTCTCCATCACTAAATCTTATCACCTGCCTTTCTCTCACTCCTTCCCTCATGAAGTCTGTATTGGAAAGAAGAATCACAGGACTGGCCTATCACTGTCCAAGATGACTTTTTAAGTAGTACCTAAGTGTTGAAGACCTACAATGGGCTGCATGCTTTGCCAGAGGCTATAGATAACAGGAGAAAGCAGAATCTCTGACCTTCAGTCATTGACACCTCAAGTGGTGAACAAGACTAGGTCATAGTAAGAAATTAATCAGTGTGACTTGAAAGTGTGCAATGGAGGTGTGGAGGCCATGTTACTTAGTGGATTGAGTGTTGGGCTTAGAATCAGGAACTCCTGGGTTCAATCCCACGTTTTGCCACTTATTAATTATACAGCTCTGAACAAGTGATCTGATCTTTTGATGCCTTAGACAACTCCTGAGAAGGAAGTATGGGATAGTTGAAAGAACACTGGATTTGGAGTCAGAAGGCAGGATTGAAATTGTTGTTCTTTCATTTTGCTAACCTTGAGCAGATTAATCAACCTCTTTGATCTTCAGTTTCCCCATCTGTAAAAATAGAAATTGGATTTGATGATCTCTTATATTCCTTTCAACTTTAGTCTATGATCCCATGATTCATGAATGGTCATAGATAGTTTGTGATATGTAGGAGGGAACTCACAGCCTGGGAGTGCTCCACTGGCAAAATTCAGAGTCTCTTTGCCTACTCATATAATTGTGGGGTGTAGACAGTAAGTACTGAAGGAGTTTATAGGACAGAAAGTTCATTACGGTTAGAGTCCTCAAGGAAGAGGGAAAAGAATAAGCATTTATATAGTTCCTACTATGTGCCAGGCACTGTGCTAAGTACTTTTAACAAATGCTATCTCATTTGATCTTCACAGCAATCCTGCAAGGTTGCTGCTCTTATTAAGGGAGAGAAGGCTCCCTAGGGGCAGATAAGGCAAACAGATTTGTGCAAATCATTTTTGACACACATTCTTTAAGCACTTAATGTTTCTCAAGCACTATACTGTGTTCAGGGAAGAAAGGGGAAAAAAGAAGAAAGAAGGAAAGAAAGAAAGAAAGAAAGAAAGAAAGAAAGAAAGAAAGAAAGAAAGAAAGAAAGAAAGAAAGAAAGAAAGAAAGAAGAAAGAAAGAAAGAAAGAAAGAAAGAAAGAAAGAAAGAAAGAAAGGAGGAAAGGAGGAAAGGAGGAAAGGAAGGAAGGAAGGAAGGAAGGAAGAAAGAAAGAAAGAAAGAAAGAAAGAAAGAAAGAAAGAAAGAAAGAAAGAAAGAAAGAAAGGCCTGTCTTTCCTTAATGGTCTTAACCTTCTATAGAAAGAGATAATAATTATATACATTGATCTAGCTATTTGCAATTTACAAAGGATTTTCTTTTTAATAACTCTGGGGTATAGGTTAGTACAGTTATTATTATACCCATCATAAAGATGAAGAAAACTGATTCTCACAGCTTAAGTGATTCATCCAAGGTGACCATCCTATTCTAAAAGAATTTGAGGCAGGGTCTTAATCCAGGTCTTCTGGATTCACTGGAAGATCAAAGGCAAACAGGAAAGGGTAAATGTTTTTTTCAGAGGCAAACAAAATGGATACTGGAAAAAAATAAGCCTGTAGCGGAGTTAAATGGAAACCGTGCAAAGAGAATACCCCAAACTGTGATTGTTATTGTCTACCTGGTGAGGTAGTGAGCTCTCCACTCAGCAGAAGTCCTCCAGAGAAGACTAGGTGACATTTTATCTGAGATGTTGTGGAGGGGGGTTTTCATTGCTTTATAGGTTGTGCTGTCCTACCTCTGAAGTCTTTTTCAAGTCTGAGAGCCTGCGAACCAAAACTGGGGTTTTATTTAAAAAAAGAAAAAGTGTTTCCAAAGGAATGAGAAGGTTGGAAAGGTGAGAGAAAGACCAAGTTGACTTGTATACAGGCAACTCTGGTATTGAGATTTTCCCCAGAAATGATTAATTTGCAATATATAAGGGATGTGGCAGACTGAACAGTAGAGAATCGTATTAATCATATTATGGTCAAGGATTTGACCCTTTGTGTAGTTCCAGTGACAGATCATAACCCTAACTATAGCCATCAGTTTCACAATGTATACCCAGGGTCTCAAAGGAAAAAGGGAGAACAAGGATGGTTTAGTGGAAGCCAGGTACCTATAGGAGTGTGTGGGGGGCGTAAATTGTGAACAAAACAATACAGAACAAATACATCTTGGAACACAGGAGGCTCTGATGATGGATTGTGGGCCTCTTCCCTTTACATAACACATATGTATAACATAGATAGATAGATAGATAGATAGATAGATAGATAGATATACACACACATATAAATATAGATATATACACATATGTACTATATATAACACACACATATACGTATGCATATGTATGCATACATACATGCACATATACAAGCATGCATACATACACACACATATACATATATATATATAGCACCCCTTTCTTTCCATGAACCACAGGAACCTTCAGGAATAGAGAAGATATTTAACTGGTTGACTTTATGTTTCAGAGAGCAGACATGGCAATCTCAGCCATCACCATTACACCAGAGCGGGAGAGTGTCGTAGACTTCAGCAAACGGTACATGGATTATTCAGTGGGGATTCTCATCAAGAAGCCAGAAGAGAAAATCAACATTTTCTCTCTCTTTGCTCCTTTTGACTTCGCTGTTTGGGCCTGCATTGCAGCAGCCATCCCTGTGGTTGGTGTCTTGATATTTGTACTGAACAGAATACAGGCCGTCAGGTTGCAGAACTCTTCACAGTCTAGTCCATCAGCATCCTCCACCCTTCACAGTGCCATATGGATTGTCTATGGAGCCTTTGTACAGCAAGGTATGTTGTAGATCCTTGTTCATTTCCCCTTCCTTATGGCCCTTGGAGACCTTTGGTAAGTGCCCAAAGCCTCATTTAAAAACAAACAAACAAACAAAGAAAATTTTAAAATAATTTATCCTGCTCCTGATCATTTCTAAGGACCCATAGAATTATTTCAATCTCAGTGATGTCTGGAAATGAATGAAATTATACTAGGCCTGTCTTTACATTCTGCTTCTTCACTTTAATTAAAATTAACTTGGGAAGTTCGGGTTTCCTCTTATTTTTTATTTGATTTTACCTTGGATGGATCATTTTACACAGAATGCTGTAAAATAAAAGCTGACTTTCTGCTTAATTCAAAAATATTAATGTTGAGGGAAAAACATTGAGATTATTTAGCAAGAATCCAAACAGAGCCCAAGTATTCCTGAGACATTTAAAGCTCATGCGTTTTCAGAGCTTTTTGGGTAGTGTTCAGTGATGTTATGGAATTATCAAATTTTGGCTGGAAACTACAAATTCACACAGCTCCTAATATGATTTTTGGCTCTGATTCTTGCCTCAGCAGAGACCCGGTGGGCCGGAGAAAGGCAATGTGCCCCTGAGAGCCTTCTTAAGCAACCACCTAAGGGACCTGGGAGAAATAATTGAACTCATAGGGGCAGCCTTTGACTAAAAGTCAAACATAATAGTTCCAGAACATTCTAAAAAGATTCATCAAGGGAAGCCAGGATATTAATAAAAAACATGGCATGGCACATTATACCATCATGTTTTTTGAAGGTTGAAAAGAAAAAGCACATGGATTCATGGGTGGGAGTTAATATCATATTTATACATTTTTCTTGAATATGAAATGTAAATTGGAAATTGGAAACATCCCAAATCATAGCTTGCGGCCTTTGGAGGTTTTGTGCCACAGAGGAATAATGCATAAGATTACCAATGAAATCATTTTTAAAAATCCAAGGCAGTCTGCTTTAAGTTTTCATAAATTTTGTGTTACTTGGCAGTTGATACTAGCATGACTGTGTCTTGGGGCCTTCACAGTGAATCCCTGAATTCTCATTGGCTTCCATGGATTCATGACTGTCCTTTTTCCGTTGATAAGGGTAAAATGAGAAACAAGTAACAAGACCTATGATTGATTACTAATGTGATTGATGGCAATGAAGGCGGTGGTGAGCCATGCATGGTCATTGAGGAAGGGAGCCACCAAGCCCTTCACTGTTTTTTGCTTCTTTCAGGTGGAGAATCACCCACGAACTCCATGGCCATGCGCATTGTCATGGGGAGCTGGTGGCTTTTCACCCTGATTGTCTGCTCATCTTATACAGCAAACCTTGCTGCCTTTCTCACAGTGTCACGGATGGATAACCCAATAAGGTAAGAGAAGACCTTGCCTTGTTCAGTACTAGGGCTCTGGGATGTAAATTAAGAAGACGTAAAGTGAGTATGCGTCTATGTTCTAAGTCAAAGACATGAATTCTCTCAATAAAAGACCCCTGTATATACCCTGCCCTGTTATTACTATTATCATTGCTGCTGCTATTGTTATTATTATTATTATCATTTCCCTATCAAGTCTGTGCTCATTCAAAAAGAGGAGAAATCTTTGGGAGCAAACTTCCAAAAAGAGGAAAATCCTTTTGAGATGGGTATCTCCTGACTTGTGGCCCTAGGAGTCATTTTCTCACTTCAGGATATCAAACCAAATCTGCTTCCAGGCATGGTTTTATCTATAAATTAGTCTTTCTTTATTCAACTAGGCTGGATCCTTACTGCACTCAGCTACTACTATGACTGACCCCAGTTGACTAAATGGGTTACTGGCTCTAGTTTCTGAGATCTCTGATGACCCCTTTGACCTTTCAAAGCTGGCAAGTTTGCAACCTGGTCAATTCTATCTCCAGCTACTCATCTTCCAAATAACCTAAAATCAGGGAAAAAACAACAACAACGACAGCAACACACACTCACACACATGGCTCCAGGTGCTTGGGCTGGTGACTAGGGAACAGAGAAAAAGCATCTAGCTCCCCTCCCCCCCCACTTCCTAGCCACCCCCACCCAGCAGGGATTAAAAAAACCACACAAAGTCAGTTGGAGGAGCATAATGATCCTTTTATATGCAAACTCTTTTATGGCTCCATGCCCCCTGAGCCATCAGGCCTTCTGGTTCCAAAGCCAGTCAGAAGGCTTTCTGCCACAAAACAATACTAACCTCTAAGCAATCAGGACTAAAACCAGTTTTCAAAGTTCCACATGTTGGACTGGCAGTAGGCAGAGAGTGTATGTTCATGCCCCAAGGACTGGGACCTCATAGAAAAGTTACAGATGAGTTCTTGCTTCAGGGACAAGAGTTCTCCAAATCAATGAAATTATGGTTCCAGATGAATTTATACATTTCTGTGTATGAGGAAGAGGTGGATGAAGACAATCTTTCATTAGGTACTCATTGTGTGCCAGGCACTGTGCAAAACTTTTACAAATATTAACTTGTATCATTGGATCAAAGGAGATAATACTGAAAAGCATTCAGTATGGTGCCTGCCATAGAGTTAAGTACCGAAAAGTTGCTGAATTGCCTTCCCCTTCCCTATGTGTATATCAATCACATGTATGCATATACATATATACACATGTATGAATACATTTATGGGCATATCTGCATATAATACATATGTGTATAAATAAAGAGATTTACATAAATACATATTTGCATAAACATGGATATGTATTGTGAAAAATAGGAGCCAAGACATAGCCCCACACTACTTAAATTAAATAGACTCTTCTGGCAAGGAGACAGGTGAGTCATTTAGTCATGCATGGCTTTGTTGACTCCCTGAAAGCCCTCCATCTGATCCAGGTATCCCAGACCATTGCTAGTTGTTTCATTTTGACTTTTGCCACTGGACTTCTATAACTCTGAAGAAGATAGTGAAGCTGAGAATTTTGCACAGCTCTGCCTCAGGTAAATCCAATTCACTCACAAGTCAAGACCACCCTTGTGAGGTCTTTGGTCCAATCACCAACAACCACCACTACCACAGTAGATTAGCTTTCTTCCTAGTACTTGAGGTCCCTGCTGTCTCAGCCTTCCTCTCTGGATTTATCCCTCAAGAAGATGGAAGGAACTCAGAGCTGGAAGCAACCTTAGAGATCAGCTAGTCCACTGACCTCATTTTGCAGAATAAAACAATGCTTTGCTGAAAGTCAAATAAAATGAAGAACAGAGATTTAACTCAGTTGTTCTGACTCTAGATCCACTGGTTTCATCACCCAACTACACAACCTCCCAAGGTTCATTCCCCTTGCTGCTGCATGTTCTCAAATAGCACTACAAATAAGGAAAGTCAAGTATGAGCCTCTCAGTTTCTTAACTTTGACCTCGACCAAGTGTAGCCATCTGGCTGCCTAATCCAGCCCCCAGGCTTTGAGAAATAGATTCCTTAATTCCACCAGCCATCTATTTCTTTGATACCCCTTATTTCCAAACCAAATGGGCCCCTCCTCCTTCCAGGTCATCCTGCGTCCCAGGAAGGAAACTTTCCCAGCAAGGGATACTTTTGAACTGTGATCAAATTCAGCAGGCCCATGTATAAAGCACTGTGCTCAAAATGGGAAAAATATGCAAAGCAGAGATGAGTTAGAGTCCTTACTATATCAAGGGGCAGCTAGGTGGCACAGTGGACAGAGTGCCATGTCTGGAATTGGGAAGACCTGCATTCAAATCCAGCCTCAGACACTTACTAGTTGTGTGACCCTGGGCAAGTCACTTAACCCTGTTTACCTCCATTTTCTTATCTGTAAAATAAGCTAGAGAAGAAAATGGCAAACCATCCCAGTATCTATGCCAAGAAAATCCCAAAAAGGATCATGAAGATTAAGACATGACTGAAACAGCTGAACAATAACAACACGAAAGAGTCCTTGCACTCATACCCAAAAAGCTGTAATACACACACACACACACACACACACACACACACACACACACACACACACAAATGCGTGAAAATGGCATGGGACATATACAATGTTATATGAGTTCAGAATGTGGGATTGGATATTATTTTGTGGTCTTGGAAGTTTATTACAGGAAAAGAAGAAATAGGGTTCCCCTTCATAGAGTTTGTCTGTCAACACAAATGCCCAGTGACTTGGAGGGAGAGGCAAAATATTACCATAAACTTTACTAGTTAGGTAAAATTGGTCCAGGCATTTAACCCTCAAGGGTCTCAGTAAATCTTCCTACATAAAATGACCAGATGATACCTAAGGCCCTTCTAGCTCCATCTTCTGTGATCCAATGACTAAGAGGTGATTAATGTCTTATTAGCTGTTGTTTTGTTTTGTTTTTGTTTTCAAAGAGTAGTTGTAGGCTGATGATTTCATCCCTATAGGGAGTGCTTGGTGAGGGAATCCAAAACCGTCAAATAATTAACTTACTTTTTTTTAAGTGCTTATCATATTCTCGTACTTTATGAAACATTGGGGATATGAAAAAGAGGGAAAAGTATACATATGTAGTTATGTACAAAATACATACAGATATATGGAAGATTACCTAAGAATGGGAGGCAGTAGCCAATGGGGGTACTGGGAAAGGTGATCTTTGAGCTGAGTCTTGAAAGATGCCAGGGATTCTCTAAGGATGAGGTGGGTAAAGGGAGCACTGCAGGTATGATAGATATAGCCACGCCAGTGCCAACTCTAAAATAACACAAATTTAACAAAACTTAAAGCAGACTTCCTTGGATTTTTAAGAGAAAAAATTACTTCATTGATAGTCTTATGCATTATTTTGCCATAGTACAAAACTGCCACAGCCCTAGTGCTACAGAAATGGTAGATAGAATGTTGAGTGTGAGGATCAGCTAGTCAATTGGTGTGGCTGGACCAAAGAAATGGAGGCACTGAATCTAGACACTATTTTCAGTAATTTAGCTGAGTAATGGAAGAAAGGGAGAGGATGATGACTAGTAGGGATAGTAAGATGTAGTAAGAGGTGTTCTTAATTTATATATATATATATACTATGAGGGAGACAAATAAGGAGAAATTGACTGTTAGTTGGAAGGAGGATGATAGTAGGGACAATCTGTTGGAGAAGATAGGAGGGGATGGCATCAAGAATCCATGTAGATGGATTGAACTTGACAATGAGGATCACTTCTTCATCTGGCAATTCCCATTAGGGATGCCTATCAGCAAGTCATCTATAATTAGTCATCTTAGAGAGCTGATTTAGATACTAAGAGTTTAAATGACTTGCCCACGGTCCAACAGCTAGAGTGTGTTAGGGGACAGATTTGAACCCATGTCTTACAGCCCTTTATCCACTAACTAAATCAACTTTTTTTCTTCTTCAATGTGTAAAAAACAGTTTCTCTTTACCTTTCAGTGCAACCTGCAGAGGTTTTACTTGGGACTGAGCTATTGGCTCATTAATTTTAAAATATTATGAGCTGTGGGGTCAAGAATCATGGAGACCTATATTTTCTCATTCTGAAGATGATTAGAGACTAAGCTGGACTTACTGACTTCACATTCACCTTGCCCTCCTCTCATCTGCAGTGAGAGATAAAAGCCTTGCTTATCGTGTCAGAAAATGTTTAGACCATGTTTTATTGTGTTCCCAGTTTGCCTAATTTGATAGGGTACCATTTCATATTAGTTGAGGTTCCAGATGGAGATTTTTTTCCATTTCTGTTCACCTTTTCCTTTTCATCCTTTTCATTCTCCCTATATCTCCCTTCTTGCCTTCTCCCTTTATTCACTGACTCTTGGAAAGAAAAAAAAAGATGGGGAATCCCATCCAAATGTTATACAATATGGTTCTATGTTTGGACTGCCAATGTTCATGAAATGTCACAGCTCCCATTCTCATTCTAATGTTAACACATCTATATAGCCCAGTGTTATCTTAATTTCCTTTCTGCTTTTCAAGGAGATGCTGAGGCAGGCAAGAACTACATATTTGGGAAGTCTGAGTTTAGCAAAAGTGTAAAAATGTCACCTATTGTATGGTTGGCTATGCCCTAGCTCATCCCTCAGATCTGTATCATGGTTTCATGCAGCCTAGAGAAACATTAGGAAGTTGGATCACCTAACAATCCAAAAAATGCTTGCTTTTCTCTAAAGAGCCTCATGAGGTAGGAATCACACAATCGTCTAATAATCTGTGGTAGAACAGAAAATTTCTCCTTATGGCTAAAGCTCCCTTGCTGCAGTTTGAGTATAATTTTCATTCTGTCCTCTGTGGGTACAAAGAACATCTCTTCCACTAGCTTATTGTTGTTTATTTTTAAACCTTGCAAAGTTTACTCTCCTCACCTCTTATACCCCAGTTTTTTTTTCTTCTAGTCTAAACTTCTAGTCCTTTAGACTTTCTGTTCAGTCTTGGGTTCTGTGGGCAGAATGATGGCAATGATGACAATTCATATTTATATATTGCTTCAAGGCAGTCAGGCTGCTTCCTGTCCAACCAGCCTGTGAGATGAGGGGTGCAACTATTATACACATTTCACAGAAGGGAACATCAAGGCTCTGGGGGTTAGGGTGTATGTGGATGAAGACACATGCCCAAAGTCACATTAATTAAAAGTGTCAGAGCTAGAGTTATAATAATGGCTCCTATTTACATTGCACTTTGAGATTTATAAACCTTGTATTTGGCACCATCACCAGTAACTGATTTATGCATTTGATTGTGCAAATAGTCATATTTCCACTTTGCAGATGAGATATAAGATGGTTAAACAACTTGTCCAAGGTCACCTAGGTAAGTAGCAAATAGCATAATCCCTGAAACAAAATCCTCTGTCCTCCCTTCTCTTTAGGAAGTTGAGGACACAGAAGTCATCTGATGCCCTTTGTTGCTTATACCTTGCTATCTTGAAGAATAGTTTTTTTTTTCTTTTCACTAATTGGTAAGTTAATAAGCTGTCCAATAATCCTAAATCAAAGAACAACCCAAAGGCGGTTATCCTTTTTGTTGACAACATGGACAAAAAGAGGGAGCTGGAGTGAGCTGGACCACCTAGAGTTAGACCTGGAGGAGGAATTCCTATCTCTAATGTTAAAACGATGGAATGAGACAGAGATGATATGGTGAGAAGAGAGAACAAGGACAATTACAACATAAGAAAATGACTGCTCTCCATACTCAAAATGAGCTGCCCAAGTGAATATTGTAGGATGTGCCAGTTTCATCTAGGCTTGAGACTCAGGACGGGATGAGCTAAACTGGTCATACTAGCCCTCTTAATTCCAGGGAGCACAGGGCAGCAAAAGAGCTATTGAGGGTTCCATGGAGTCTGTATATCTACTTCTACCCCCAGACACAGCCTATGATAAAAGGCCTTTGAAATGAATGGAAACAAACAGGATTTCACTTGAGCTGTCAATCATATAACAGGAGACATAAAGGAGGGTACCTCCCTGCCTGTCTGGACTCTCAGAATGGAATCAGGGCGTCAAAGGTAGCAGCAAGGTACTTTAGAATTAAAGTTGATGCTCACGGGATACTCAAATGGTGTTTTGGAAATGAAGGTTAGAAGAATGTGACTAAGTATTTAATTTTGCAGTTCTACATGACAAAGGAAAGGAATCCTGTACATAGGGATGTCCATTAGAATTAATATGAGTGGGAAGGGAAGGGAAGGGAAGGGAAGGGAAGGGAAGGGAAGGGAAGGGAAGGGAAGGGAAGGGAAGGGAAGGGAAGGGAAGGGAAGGGAAGGGAAGGGAAGGGAAGAATGAAAACATAGACGTGATTTTATGACCTAAAGGGTCCAAAAAGGGACATCTCTGGTGGTTTGGAAGCTTGAAAAGAGGAAATTTTGGCTATATAATAATAAATGATCCCAATGATGAAAGAGAAGATATGAAAGGAGATCAATGTGGAACTCTGATGAACTCAAATTTTAAGAACTTATGGATAGAAATGAGTAGATAGATGTACATATATATATGTGTGTGTGTGTGTGTGTGTGTGTGTGTGTGTGTGTGTGTATTGTATGTACATAAAAATAAAATAAATTGTGTCTATATATATAGACAGAGAGAAACTGAGATAGAGAAACACGGAGAGACAAAGAGACAAAGAGAGATGTTAACACAGTGAAAGGAGAGAGAGAAGACATTATCAGAATTATAATTAATGAATTTTCTCTTGAAATGAATTTTTTGGACAAGACAGAAGATATAGATTGGCTATAGTGATGTGGTTTTCAAATTTGTGGAAAAACTGTACCTAAACAATATTAATATTTTATATGCTAACATATTTATATACTCATATATGTATGTGTATAAACACATTTATATACTTACATTCACATACTTACATATGTATTTATATATGTAAATATATTTTATGTTAACAAATAAAATAGTAATATTCTATATGTATGTGTTTATGTATACACAAACACACTATATATATACACACACAGAAAAATGTAATAGACTGGCAAAACCCCATAAGAATAGTACCTAGACAGCTAAAAATTCTTGAACAAATAGATGTTCTTGGTGTCCACAGACCCCAAAGTTCTGTGGATCTGGATGGGAAAAATACATAGTTATTTTCACTAACCTCTAACTGAAATTCTGGAATAACTTCAGTTATGAAATATATGTGTGTGTGCATGTGTATATTATACATATATATGTATATATATGTATATGTGTGTGTATGTCTGTGCATGTCTGTGTGTATATACATGTATAATATATGTGTATATTTGCATATATATGTGCATGTACATATACATATGTATGTATGTATGTATGCATGCATGTATGTATGTATTCTGAGGAGGGGTTCATAGACTTCACCAGACTGCTGAAAGAATCTATGACATAAAAAAAAATTAAGAACCCCAAGTGTAGAATGAACTGATTCTCAGGAAAACACTGAAGACAGAATACAAAAGCTATGTTTTTTAAGTTATTTTCAGAGCAGTAATGTAAACCATTCAAGGATAAGTTCTTTGTTATGGAAGACAGTGTAATTCTATAAAGTGGCAGAAAGAATAACTATGGATGTTTCAGAATGAATGCATTGTCGGGCAAAGTTTGAATTAACAAAGTTTCTCTTGAAATGAGTTCTTGAGGCAAGTGTGAGGGACCTAAATTGGGCATAGTTATGCAGATTTCTAGCTTGTTGAACAATTTTACCCAAAGAATATTGATTCACATATGTATTTCAACTGGAGCAGGTCTCTAGTGGTATGTGAGAAAGTTAAGATTTCTTCATCATTTTTGTTATTTACTTGAAAGACACAAAAGTCGTGCTTATCCATTTTTACAGGACACTATATTGGGACAGTAATATTAGAAAAGATGAACAAAATTGAAAAAAAAATCTAGTGTAGGTAAATGCCAAACCTCCAAAATAAAACTTTATGGAGATAAGAGTAAAGTCTTGTTCTCAGGACCAAAGATGAATTGTATAAACGTAATACTTGTTCATATGAAATGTCATGAGATTTGACCATGAGCTTAATTAAGCATTGTTGTATAAAATGGCTGCTTTGGAATGTATCAGTCTTATATTGCATTAATTAATGAAATTATACAAATCAAGGAAAGTAATAGTTATAGAATAATAGATTTATAGAATTTGAACTCTGATACCAAATAGTCTCACTCATTTTACAGATGAGAAAACTGTAGCCCAAGGAAGGTTAGTATTATGCCCCAAGTCACACAGGTTTTAAGTGTTAGAGGCAGCATTTGAACCAGGTACTCTGGGGTCCAGAATGAGCACACTATCCCCTGCTATTATCTTCTGTATGGACTACACAATAGTTGGAATAGAGAGATTGCTTTAGAGCTGAGTCTATTCCAGCTGGCTAAATCCCCATTATCAAGTCTTAGAGATTCCTTGGCAAGACTATTTTCAGAACTTCCTGTCCTCTGACTCACATTGGTCAGTCAGTGAAATAGCACTTTTTTTAAGCAGAGAGGGAAAAAAAAAGGATTCTTGCTGTCAAAAAGTTCATGTTCTAGTAAGTGAGACAATATGAAAACAAACCATACTCATATATAATCTATACAGTATAAATGGAGGTAATCTCAAAGAGGCACTAGCTTTGAGAGAGACTGGAAAAGGCCTTTCGCAGAAGGGAGAATTTGAGCTGAATTTTAAAAGAATCCAGGGAAAATCTGAAACAAAAGTGAGGATAGGAGAGTCCATCTCTGGGTCTCTATCTCTTATCTTTTTCTTATTCAAGATCTAACTCTTTTTTAGGGAGAGTGTCTCTGAGGGCCAAATGGAAATGTCTTAAATATTAAAAAAAATATTATGTGAATAAGTACTGATACAGACTTTGGGTTCTTCACAGATATCTTGGCTTTTATACATCTCTCAATCAGGTTTTTTAAGAAGTTAAGTCATCAACTTTATCCTGTCAAATTTGATGTGCTTCTTTTTATTTGGATGGCTGGGCCATGCCTCCTCTAGGAGAGTGGGAGAGTAGGGCCACCCCTTCCAGAACAGGACCCAGAAACATGGGAAGACAACCTTTTGGAATGATGTACCTGGTAGAGTCCAGTTAGAATAGCAACAAGAATCCTTTAACCACTAAACACAAGAGAGTAGATCTTGAACCAAATTGGTTGAATCAGACAGAGAAGCACAATAGAGATGAAGTCATTGGAAAGAAATGTATAAGAGGTTCCATAGATACTATCAAAAGAGAAATGACCAGAGTAGAGCTGTATTCTTGCCAGAAACTTCTCTCTGACAGAGGAATCTTAAATTTAAAGCAGGACTGTGTCCATGTGCATTTGAAAAATGGATTCTCAAAAGAGATAAAATGTTGATTCACAGACACCACATCTGAGAACAGTTCCAAATACAGAATAATTATGACACAGTTAGGAATCTGTTGGGAGATTGGGAATTCAGATCTATACCTAATGTGATGGGTGTTGCAGGATCATAAATTATGTGAATCTCAGAATGATCTTCCCTTACTGGATAGACTTCTACTGACTTGCCTAGTACCAAAATCTAAGAGAAGCAGCATCAACTGTAATTCCAAACAATGACAACCATTCTGAGTTCTGATGGTAAAAGTAACTGTACTGTCCTTTCTGCTCATTCAGGGCAAAGAATTTCTTACCAAAGTACAATTTCATTTTTCACTGATCTTTCTTCCCTTTGGAATTGATCAGGCCTTGAGACAGTGGAAGGATAAGGTTTCTTTGTTTTCTTTCCTTGGTTTTTAATCATTCATAAGGGAATGATTGAAAATTTGTTCTAAGGAAGCTTGTTATTCTGTTTTATTTTAGGATTGGCTTCCTGGAATTTCCATTTCCTGCATCTGTAAAATGGGAATAATATAATTTGCATCCACCTCAAGGTCAATATTGAGAGAAAAGCTTTGTAAACCTTAGTGATAACTATGTTTTTATGCCATTCACCTTCTCTTCTTCTGCTTTTCTTCATCTTCTGTTCTTTTCTTCCTCCTCTTCTACTTTCAACATCATCATAATGATCATCACTTTAAGAGGTCCTATAAAAGTCTCAGTTCCTTACTCATTCACTCATGATCCATTCACTGCTTACAGACACTGTCCTCCATACTATACAGCATTGTTAGAATTAAATGATACAATTTCAGTCAAAGAATATTATTTTTTGAAATTCCCTGCCTTTTAATAACTTACAATTCAGTGATTCATTGGGATATGGCATAGTATAAGAGGAAGAGCATTCAAGTAGAGTTAGAAAAGCTGAGTTCAGATTCTAGCTCTGACTCCTATTAACTAAGGGCCCTAGGCTACACTACTTAATGTCTTTGTGCCTCAGTTTCTGTATTTGTAAAATAGAGATGATGATGCTACCTCACAGATTTATGTTATTCATTTCAATTTGGTTAGTGTCTCCTATGTGCTGGACCCTACTCTAGTTGTTGGGAATACAAAGGCAAAATAAAAAAAAAAAAAACAGCCAATGACCTCAAGGAACCCACATTTTAGCAAAGTCAATGAAAAATAGGCAGAATGAATGAATGAATACATGAGTGAATGAAAAAAATTATTAAGTGCTTACTATGTAAATAGGTGACTAGGTGACACATTGAATACAGCATTGAGCCTGTAGGGCTCATCTTAATGAGTTCAAATCCAGCCTCACATAGCTCTGTTTGCCTCAGTTCCTCATGTGTGAATTGAGCTAGAGAAAGAAATGGCAAACGTCTCTAATATCTTTGCCAAGAAAATCCCCCCAACAGGGTTATGAGGAGTTGGACACAACTGAAAAGCAACTGACAATAGCATCAACAAGAAAATGTACATGAGCACTTTGTTAAGTGCTAGAGACCCAAATAGAAAAACAAGACACAGCCCCTGCCCTCAGGGAGATCATGTCCTAGTGAGGGAGCCTATATATGCATACATAAATACATATATACATACATATACACACATATATGTTTGTGCATATATGTTACATATACGTATATATATAGATAGAGAAAGAGAGAGAGACAGAGAGAGAAGGGGAGAGGGAGGAGGTCTCAGCTACAAATCAATTAGGAAGACTCTTAGGATTCGGTGGCTAAAGACATGATAATCCATCTTTCAAATATAATTTCTAGTGATAAAAATATAGTCTTCATGATTTTATGCCATTTGGTATTACTAGGGATTTTGGTGGCAAAAAACTTTCTTTTCCGGATCTTCAGTACCTGTGGCTGCTGAGAAAAACATGTGCTACAGCACCTGCAGAAACAGTTGCCAGGTTGCATTTCCACAAGGGTTGCTTCCTGAAATGATGCAGAAATAAATATATAGAAAATATCAAAACTAGTGATCGTTTCCACTTCCTATCCATAAACAACTTTGACTCTACCCCTAGCTCCCTCCACTCTAATAGATGAGCGTTAGCCTCACCTCATTTGAAATCAAGGCTGCAAATGATTTCCTGACCATGTTCATGTCATGCTGCCTATATTCTAACCATCATCCTCATACATACTTTTCCCCTGCAGTAGCCCAGGAGCTTTGAACTCTCTTTCTTGATTTCTCAGACCTTATGAATCAACTTTTAGTATACCTTGCCTGGAACCAGGCATCCATCCCACTTCCTGCCCATCTAGAGTAGGCCTTTCTTATTGCCATTGGGTTTTAGAAAAAAAAAGATTCATCCAGGAGCTTACATTCTAATAAAGAAAGACAAAATATCCAGGGGCACGGAGCCCACTGTTGTCAGTTTTTGTCAGAGAAGTCACAAGGGTATTCAGTGGAAACGCAGAGTTATGGATACATCCTTTCCAGGAATTGCAATATTGATTTGATTATTGTTTGCAGAGCTACAAAGAGATAACAAGATATAATGGACAGAGAAATGGCCTCAGAGCCAGGAAGAAAGGATATAATGATTTTTAAGCACCCACCAGGTGCCTGACACTATCGTGAGTGCTCTCATTTGACATCTGAGAGGTGCAATTATCATTTGAATTTTACAGTGGAGAAAACTGAGGCAGATTGATTAATTGATTTGCCCAGGGTCATGTAACTAGCAAGTATCTGACCAGTTGGGAACTCAGTTCCTGCTGACTTCAAGTCTGGTGCTCTATCTAGTATAGCAACTAGCTAAGTCTTGAAGAACCAGGTTCAGTTATTGCATTTGACTGGGACTTGTTTTGTGATATTGGGCAAGGTCACTTAATCCCTCAGTGCTTCACCCAATTCTTTAAGGCTGCAAGTTGCAGAGTGGATGCCAATTTGCATTGTTAGAGGGGGATTTCCCTATCAGGGAATTGCTCATACCAAAGAAATCACAGGATGGTTAAAATAAAACAAAGCAAGAAAACAAAAACTAGCAAAAATAACTCCCCCTAACATAATGCTTTTAAGGCTTACAAGGTCCTTCCACTACAATAGCTCTGTGAGGTCCATAGTGCCACCAAATCCCTTCCTATTTTTTTATGGGGGAGGGGTGAACTTTTTAAAATGTATTTTTATTTCTCAGTTACATGTAAAAATTTTTAACATTTATTTTTAATAATGTTGAGCTTTAAATTCTCTCCCTTTTTCCCACCTCTCTTTCTTCCTTGAGAAGGCAAATTATTTGGTTTTCATTAAATATGTGAAGTTATGCAAAGTGTATTTCCGTATTAACCATATAGCAAAAGAAAACACTGACAAAAAAGGAGAAACATAAAGAAATTTAAAAATGTATATTTCAATTTTCAATCGTTCATCAGTTCTCTCTCTGGAGGTGTAAGATAGCATTTTTCAACATGGGTCTTTTGGAATTGTCTTGAACCATTGTCTTGATCAGAGTAGATTTATCTTTCACAGCTAATCATCATTAGAATTCTGCTGTTACTACGTACAATGTTCTCCTGGTTCTGCTCACTTCACTTTACATCAGTTCATATAATAAGTCTTCCCAGGTTTTTCTGAAACCATCTAGGGGATGAATTCTCAACTGAAACAAAATGAATACAACATTTCATCCTTCTTCTGAGTCTTATATTTGAAAGTGAAATTTTCTATTCAGCTCTGGTCTTTTTGTCAGGAATACTTGAAAGTCCTCTATCTCATTGAATATCGATTTTCCCCCTGAAAGATTATACTATGTTTTGCTAGGTAAATTATGCTTGATTATAATCCTGGCTCCTTTGCCTTCCAGAATATCATATTCCAAACCTCTGATCCTTTAATGTAGAAGCTGCTAAATCTTGTATTATCCTGACTATGGCTGTACAATAATTGATTTTTTTTTTCTTTCTGGCTACTTGCAATATTTTCTCCTTGACCTGGAAACTCTGGAATTTGGCTAATATATTCCCGGAAGTTTTCATTTTGGGATCTCATTCAGGAGGTGATTGGTGGATTCTTTCAATTTCTATTTTACCTTCTTGTTCTAAAATATCAGGGCAGTTTTCCCTACTAAATTTTTTTGAAAGATGATGTATAGGCTCTTTTTTTATTATGGCCTTCAGGTAGTACAATAATTTTTATATTATCTCTCTTGGATCTATTTTCCAGAGCAGTTTTTTTCTAGTGAGATATTTCACATTGTCTTCATTTTTTTTTTATTCCTTTGGCTTTGTTTTTAATTCTTTTCTTTATTACTTATTTTTTTTTTAGTGAGCTTTTGGACCTCCTTTTCCATTTCCATTCCAATTCTGCTTTTTAAGGGATTCTTCTCCTTATTGGCTTTTTGGACCTCTTTCTCCATTTGGCCTAGTCTGTTTTTCAGCATTTTTTGTGTCTGTTTCACCAAGTTGTTGACTCTTTTCTCATAATTTTCTTGCATCACTCTCATTTCTCTTCCCAATTTTTTGTACTTCTCTTAGCTTGATTTTAAAATGCTTTTTCAGTTCTACCATGGCCTGAGACCAATTCATATATTTCTTGGAGGCTTTGGATGTAGGAGCTTTGACTTTGCTATCTTCTTCTGAATGTGTGTTTTGATCTTCCTTGTTACCATAATAGCTTCCTAGTCAGAAGTTTTTTTTTTTTTTTCCCATTGTTTCTTCATTTTCCCAGCCTTTTACTTGACTTTTAACTGTTTGTTAAAGTAGGGCTCTGCTTCCAGGGTAGAGGATGCACTGTCCCAAGCTTCAGAGGTTTTGTGCAGCCATTTTCAGAGCTACTTCTAGGGCTTTTAAGTTTTCAGTTCTTCCAAGGTGGTGTGATCTAAGAAGGGGTGTTTACTACTCTCCTGGCCTGTGTTCTAGTCTGTGAGCAACCACAAACACTCTTTTCTGCCCTGGAACTGTGAGGAGGGTTCCCCTTCCACTGCTGCCACAAGTTCTGCTATGCTAGTGTTGCTTCTCACTCTGGGACTGCCACCTAGGACTGGAAGATCGATCTGAGTGTGGGCAAAGCAATGGAGTCCTGCCTCAGTGCTAATAAAGACATTCCTGTAATCTCCTTCTGACCAATTGTTGGATCCACTTACTCTCTGTGGGCTGGAAGCCCTGGAAGTAGACATTGCCATGACTGATTTAATCACTGCTAAGGCTTGCTCTTGGTTTGCTGTGACCAAGCTGTGCTGGCACGTCCTGTGCTGGACTGTGCTCCACTCCCATTCTGGTATGACAGACCTTTCTTCTGACTTTCTGAGTTGCCCCTGGTGTCTATGGGCCAAGAGGTCCAGAAACCACCACAACTGCCAACAATTCAGTTGACCCAAACTCTGCTCTGTGCTCATGGGGCCCAGTCTGTGCCGGCACAGCCTGTGTTGAACTACTCCTCTCTCAGCCTTGTGCAACAGACCTTTGCTGTCAACCTTGTAAGTTGTCTTGGGCTGGAAATTTGTTTCACACTGTCTTTTTATAAGTTCTGCTGTTATAAAATTCATTTAAAGTCATATTTTAAAAATATTTGGAGGACTTTGGAGGAGAGCTCAGGCAAGTCCCTGCCTTTATTCTGCCATCTTGGCTCCACCACCCCCCCTTCATGTTTTTTGTTTGTTTGCTTGGTCCAGAGTTCTGAATTTATCTGCATATAGAATCTCTGAGGAAGAAAGTCCCTTATAATGTAGAATGGCCCCTCCAGTCATAGATAATCAAAAGAGGCACTATATAACTCTGATGTGTTAAAGACAAGTATTGAAGTGAATTCTTTCTGACACTGAGTTTGGTGTTTGGCTCTCCAGCCTACCACAAAGTTCCCTATCATTTCCATTTTAACAAATGAAGACACCATACTCTATAACAGCTCCTAGTGCTGACTTCTGATTAATTGAAGAGTCTTCAGTTTCTTTCCACTTTTACTTATGGCATTCTGGCTCTCTTCCCAATGCTAATGGCAGCTGTCAACTTTGAATTATAGGCTAGCCCCATTCCTTCCTGTAGAAAAAGGATAAAAGAGGTTTAGGGACTTAATTTCTGCCATGCAATTAACAAGTAAGAGAAATGAGATTTGAACCTCTGTCTTCTGCCTATGGGTAGAACAGTCTTTCCATAAACAATGTAAAGATGCTCTCATTAACAGAGAATGATGTAAAATATAAAGCCACAGAAAGGAAAATCACTAGCCCCAGTTTAGCACATTGAAAAGTATCCAGAAATTGACATTGAGATTTGTAAAATTCTCTAGGGCAATGTGTGCCAAATAGAGTACAAAGCTTAATTTCCGGCTCTGCAGGAGCTTCTTCCCCCACAACCTCAGAGAACTAGACAATCTGATCACTAGCATCAGAAAAGTCCTGGGCACTGGTTAAAATAGCCACAAGTTAACAGCCTCCAGCAGGGGTGGGAACATATGGGAACAGGAGTCTTTCAGATGTTGAATCCCATCATTAGGTAAAGGAAAACTTAATGAGCCATCTGAGCCTCAGAAAAGGGTGGGGATCAGCTGCCATTAGCATAGGGAAGGAACAACTGTGGAAGAAGAGCTTTGGATAGAGATGAAATCAAGGCTATTGAACCAATCAGAAGTCAGGATCCAAAAAGGAAAAGTCATAGAGGACTACAACTTGAAGGGGTCCAAGAATAAGGGTGTTGGGAATACTAGAAAAGGGTTAGAAGAGTTGAATGAGAAGTAAGGAATAAGAATGAGAGGAGACAAAGAGACAGAAGCAAGTTGATTTTTTTTTAATGCCGGGGGGTAGTTTAGATATGAACTTTGGGTAGTCATGGAGAAATGGGATAGATCTTTCTACACATCAAAGCTAACATATAGCTATCTTAAAAATAAGTGGCTTTATAATACCTAATATCTCATAATATTTGTATGACTTCTGATCAATGCCAATTCTTAAAGGAATAAACTGAGGGAGGAAGGGAGAGAAGAAGAAGAAGAAGAAGAAGAAGAAGAAGAAGAAGAAGAAGAAGAAGAAGAAGAAGAAGAAGAAGAAGAAGAAGAAGAAGGAGAAGAAGAAGGAGAAGAAGAAGAAGAAGAGGGAAGAGGAGGAGGAAGAGGAGGAGGAGGAGGGAGAGGAGAGGAGGAGGAGAAGGAAGGAAGGAAGGAAAGAAAGGGAAAGGAAAAGGGGAGGGGAAGGAAGAGGAAAAAGAATAATTTTTTCTTGCTTCCTAGCTGCTTTCCCACTTCATGCAACTACATCTCTGTTCTTCATCTTTCTACATGGCTTGGTTGGCTAGAAGTGTAAGGGGAGAATGATTTTAGATCAATATGAGTGAGTTGATTTACTTGTAGGGATTGGGTGTCTGTTTCCCTGGTATTCAAAACTTGCCCATAAGGAAATTCCTTTTACAACTCATAGTCTTAGAAGAATCTAGAGTCAACTTCTCTGCATTTTATAATCTTAGAGTTTTCCACAGCATTAAGAGTATCTTACCCAGGGTTATGAGACCAGCATATTTCTCTTTTTTAAAAATTAATTAATTTATTTATTTTTAGCTTTTTCAATATTCACTTCCATAAGATTTTGAGTTCCAAATTTTCTCCTCATCTTGTCCTGCCTCCACTCCAAGATGGCATGCATTCTGAATACCCCTTCTAATCTGCCCTTCCTTCTATCTCTGCCCTCCCTCTCATCCTCTTCGCCCTCTGTCTGTGGGCCAAAAACTCTGGAAGCAGCCGCTGCCCCAGGGCCATACTCAGGGACTGGAGCTGGGACCCACCTAGCTTCTGTCTCACCACTGCAGACACAGACTTTTCCTACTGACCTTCTAAGTTGTCTTTGGTGTTCATGGGTTGAGAAGTCTAGAAACCACCACAGCTGCCTGTGATTCAGTTCTCTGAGGCTTGCTCCAGGTTCGCTAAGGCCTGTGTGCCCACACCAAACTGTTTTCCTCTCCTAGCCTGGCACAATAGACCTTTGCAATCAATCATCCAGGTTGTCTTGGTCTGGAAATGTGTTTCTCTCTGTCTTTTTGTGGGTTCTGCTGCTTTAGAATTTGTTTAGAGCCATTTTTTACAAGTATTTGGAGGGGTTTGGGGGAGAGCTCAAGCAAATCACTGCTTTCACTCCGCCATCTTGGCTCTGCCCTTGAGACCAATATATTTCAAAAGTGAAACTTAAACATAAATCTTCTTGGCTCTGACATAGACTTTCCATCAACTGTGTTACTGTATATGCAACCATAGGATCTCATGAAACTATCCTTACCAACTACTATTGGTTGTCATGCATAAGATCATAGACTCCTTGATGTCAATGAGGAAGGGACCTTAGAGGCCCTCTAATTCAACCTTTAACTTTTATGAAAGAAACCAAGGATTAGGAAATTGATTAATTGACTTGTCCAAAGTACTTGAACCTAATTTTTTTTATAATTCAAATCCAATCACAGACTCTAAAAAGCAAATACACTTTAAGTACAAAGTGAGGAAATTGCCCATCACATTGTACTCTGTACTAGTTAGAGCCCATCTAGAGTTCAGTTGTGGGAACTGTATGCTAGTATGGATGTTGACACCCAAGAATATATCTAGAAAAGTATGGCCACATTACTGAGAGGATTTTGTTGTGAGAAATCCCCCTTGACAGGAAGACTTTTATTTTTGTTTGTAAATCAATTCCAGCTGAAATTCCTACAACTTCTATCCATTCCTCCAACTTCCTGGGTAGCTGCAAAACAAGTGTTTATGTCAAAAAACATGACAATCTTTCGAATACCTAAAGATGCCAACCCTTTCACTCCCTTTAAAAATTCTCTTCTCTGGAATAAATAATCCTAATCTCTTCAAGTAATTCTGCTGCCAGACCCTCACCAACTTGGTCACCTCTCTCTGGCCTCAGTCTATCTCATCAATTATATATGTGCATACACAAATATATATATATATATATTATATATATATATATATATATATATATATATATATATATATATATATATATATATATATATATATATATATATATATTTACACACACACACAGATATAATGCCCAGAATTTTATCTAGTGCTACTAGTATGGTTGTATCTGGG
Organism: Phascolarctos cinereus; assembly: GCF_003287225.1. Taxonomy (NCBI): domain Eukaryota; kingdom Metazoa; phylum Chordata; class Mammalia; order Diprotodontia; family Phascolarctidae; genus Phascolarctos; species Phascolarctos cinereus. Next base: position 38,410,935 of record NW_027555736.1, read on the forward strand.
TTTAGGGGAGGCATGCTTGACATCTTATGGAGATATAATGACAAGCTAGAATATGCTTCAAAAATTCACTTGTGAGGCACAAGTAAAAAAAGGGTTGACACACGCACACACACACACACAAATGACATACACGTGTGTATATGCAATTATACACATATGTATTTATATTTAATTAGATACATATGTTTACATATATATGTAAACATGTACATAAATGTATTTAAAATTATTGTGAAATCTTATTCCTCCTGTCATTTTGTCCTCTCATACTCCTTTAGAGATTTATAGGTGAGTGGCTGGGAACAAAGCTATGAAGTCAGTCTCTGCTAAGTAGTCAAGTTCATGGTCTCCTTGTTCTCTTTATATGTCACTGAGATTTTCAAGCCTCAGACTCTTTCTAGGGTATAGGAAGTCTATTTTGCATCTGAAGGCCTTTTCTTTCACATTTCAATGTCTCTTTCTTTTAACTGCTCCAGACCTACACATTTTTTTTTAAAACTGAGCTTTCACTGGGTACTTCTTTCTTACATTTAAAATAATATTTATGCCAGTTGTTTTTTATGACCTCCATTTCTCAGCATTTCCCCCATCCCAGAGTGACATCCTTTATTAAAAAAAGAATAAAAAAGAAGTAAAACACGTTTAGTAAAACGAACCAACACATAAAAAAAGTCAGTGTATGCATCATTCCATATCCATAGTCCTCCATCTCTGCAAAAAAAGTGGGGGAGGTTACTTTTCCATATCTTTATGGGTGGGCAAATGTCAGTAAAATTTTGAAACATTGAGTTTTGATTGCTTAGGTTATGACTTTTTCATTTATATTGCTAGAGGCATTGTGTATATTTTTTTTCTTAGTTCTTCTAACTTTACTTTATTTGTTTTAATATGTCTTCTCATGCTTTCCCAATATACATTAAAAAAAACATTCACAAGTGTCAATTACTGTAGCAGTTTGGCTAGTACAATTTTTAAAATTTCATAATTTCAGAGAAATTTCTTTAACTTACCTCTTCCTATAAAAAAAGACATTAGCTGTTTTGAATTATATTACTGGACTTGTAGTCAGGTACTATATCAATAATAATAATAATAATAATAATAATAATAATAATAATAATAATAATAATAATAATAATGTTACCTATGCCTTGATCACTCTTCTTTCCAAAGGCTTTCACCCAGCACAAAGATCTGGGAGACCTAACTTATCTGAATCTTTGCATTGACTCAGAAGACTTGAAGGATAAGGAAAGGAAGAAGCATTTACAAAGTACCTACTATGTGCCAGGCACTGCATTAGGTGTTTTACAAATATTATGTACTTTAGTATCTACCATTCCAGCCCCAATTACCAAGAAAAAGGGGGGTAGCGATTAGCTTTGATTGTAAGCACATGTGTTCTCAAGGCTCAAAAAAGAGAAAAAATTTATCTCCAAGAAGAGGGAAATAGATGGAACTATTATCAGAGTCTCTTAAAACAAATAACCATCCATGAAGAGTGGATGGCCTGTATGGTCCTAGTCACTTACAGCACTGCCCAGAGTATGGTTCCAATGGGAGTCTCCACTGAGTCTCCACAGAGCTCCCCTCTGTGGGTCCTTTTCAAGCTCCGTAGCACCGGTCTTTTCTGGAAGCTCTGGCATTCTCAGTAGATACTATCGATTTGCTAATCTAGTTTAGTCCTTTAAAATCTGCTCAGCTCAGGCACAAAGTGATCATTCAGTGCCACTTGCTCTGTCTAAAGTGGATGTGTCCTTCCTTGATCATGCTCCTCAGCCTCTAGCAGACTGCATTCATACCGTCTCCCAAGGGAGCAGCTCTCTAATATGAGGTCTAACTGAAGGACACACTAGCCACTCACTTTCTCATATATGAGAAGAGAAGAACATGTGCTTCTGGGCTAGAGTTCATCTGCTTTGTGAAGTCTTTTTTGCAGTCCCAGAGGTCTAAAGGTTCATCTCCCCTTGCACCTTAGCCATAGGTCTTCCTCCATTCTTCAAAGCCTCATACTGATTTATTAAGATACCAGTCACACTTTATCTTTTTCAGCACATGGGTGATGTGTCTTCTGCTCTTGTTAGGACTCATTGTCAGGTCTAGAGTTGGAGGACACCCTTCTATCACTCTTGTTTATTGTGCTATGTGCCTGTTCCCATGCTCCTAGGAATCTGAATGGGGTGATTAATTTTGTCTAAGGGGTTAAAATTTTACCTATGACACTCACTGGGTACATAACTCTTGTCAAATCACTTAACCTCAGTATTCCTCAAACAACTCTCTAGGACTTATCTACAAGGATTTCTTTTGATGTGTTATTGTTGGTAGAGGCAATATTCATACTGAGAATTTACTGTGCCAGAAAAAATTCATAGCTCCAATGCCTGTTTCCTATTCACTCTTTCTTTGAGCTCCGTTTGTGCAAGAAAAAAAAAATTTTTTCAATCTCCATCACGCCTGGGTCTCACTACTCCAACATTAGAATTCCTAATAAAGAAATCTACTAGGGGGCAGCTAGGTGGTGCAGTGGCTAGAGTACCAGCCTTGGGTTCAGGAGGACCTGAGTTCAAATCCGGCCTCAAACACATAACACTTACTAGCTGTGTGACCCTGGGCAACCCCTACTGCCCAATCAAAAAAAAAAAAAAAGAAATCTACCTATTGCTTAATTATACTGGTCTTAGGAATCTAATTCTGAGGGTTCATCCTCATGCAATTTCTACTTTCCTGATATAATTGAATTTTGAGAACAAACCAATTCCCACACTTTCTAAGCCTCGAAGTTGGCCAAGTCCAAGATTCAGCCCCACAGCGAATCATGTAGTATTATTTCTGAAGGACCTTGTTAACTTCCTTGATATAAATATTATAGGTTCAGCATATACCACCAAACATGCAGGGTTATCTTAGCAACGCATCTTGACTTCTATCACTCAATCAACTAACTATGTATTGGGCACGTGCTAAATGCCTTTACTCATGAATTTGCCAAACTTTAAATCCATACATTTAGAGATTGTTTTATCTAAATTTAAATAATCTCATTTCATTCTATAGTCTTTTATGGGTAATAAGGAATATGAATGAATGAAACAAAGAAATAGAAGGAAGAAAGAGAGATAAAGGTAAAAAGGAAGGAAAGAAGGAAGGGTGAAAGAGAGACAAAGAAGGAAGAAAGATATAAAGAAAAAAGATAAAGGAAATAGATGAAAGAAAGAGACAGACAGGAAAGGAGAAAGAAAAAGTCCTTAGGTGTCTGCTGTGTGCCAGTGTGCCAGGTTCTGTAGACATAAAGCCAAAAGTGAGATGATTCTTACTCTTGAGTAGCTTGGCAAAGTGGATAGAACTCTAGGCCTGAAGTCAAAAAGACCTGAATTCAAATGTGACCTCAGATATTTACTAGCTATATGACCCTGGGCAAATCACTCAAGTCCTGTTTGCCTCAGTTTCCTCATCTGTAAATGGACATCATAATAGTATCTACCTCCCAGGGTTGTTATGAACATCAGATAAGATATTTGTAAAGTGCTTAGACCAGCGCCTAGTATATAATAAGTACTATATAACTATTAATTATTGTATATGATAATAATAGGAATGAGACCCACTCTATTAAAAGAGTGAGAGAAAAAGGAGTTTTGGTCTATGGAGACACAGGGAACGTGAAAGGAGACTTAGAACAGTTGATTATCACATGCTTTCCAAAAGCAATAGTGGTACTGGTGTGATTAATATTCTCAGCGCAAGAAGTGAAAAAGGGAGGCAAAGAGTGGAAAGCCAGACGGCAAGATCCCCAGTTTGGGCCTAGCTTCCTGGGATGGTTGGATGGGATTTGAAGCATGGCCCAGGTCAGGCTAGGCATATTGAGCTAAGTGAATTTATTCTTACCCACCAATGTGGACAGCTCAACACTAGCCCTAGAATAGTAGCCATTGTATAGAGTAGAATAATCTTTTATTGACTTTAACTTTACCTCTTTTAGAATGCTAAGGTTGTTCCCTTGTGATAGCATTCCAGGCCTGGGCGAAGCTGCCCGTATCATCCTTATACACAGCGCGCAAGAGTCTATAGACTTTGATCCTGTTCCTTGAGTGTCATCTTTCTTGATGGAAGATATCTTTGGAGTCGTCTGTTTTGTTCAAGTCCCTCTATCCCTTTAAGTGTTTTCATTCCTCTTTTATTGTTGTTTCTATGTTTGCTTCTTTCCTTCCTTTGTTGAAGTGTGTGACCAAACCTGAACACAGTATCTAGGGAGCAGGTACACGGCACTGCTATGTGCAAGGGGGCAATACTGGTTTCTAATTTTCTTGATGATACCTAGAGTTTATTGTTGTTGTTGATGATGGTGTAGGCCTTTGTGTGGCACTGTGTGCTGCCTTCTGGGCACAATGACTCCCAGGACTCTGGGACAAGTAGCTCTGAGCTTATCCTTCTGATCACTGAGTTTATAACACTTTTCCCCTCAGGGCATTTTCCTGCCTTTGACCATATCGAAAAACATTTACCACTTTTGTATCTATTCACATGGCTCTACTAAAAATGTCCCTGTAATGTTCTCTCATCAGCAGCACCTCAAAGCATCAGGTGGGGGTAGGGATTAAAATAATAATAATAATAATAATAGTAATAATAATAATAATAATAATATTTAGAGCCAGAAGACCAGGGTTCTCATGTATCCAACTCTGCAACTTATTATATATATATATATATATATATATATATATATATATATATATATATATATATATATATATATATATAAAAATAACTTTTCAAGGACTCAGTTTCCTCATCTACAAAAGGAGTGACTTAGCCGTGACAACCTCTCAGGTTTCTGTCAGAATTAAACTTCAGCCACTCCCTGATCTACATAACGTGTGGAAGCCAGCATGGAGACTGATGAGAGATACAAACCAGATGGCCTCTAAGGTCCTTTCCAGCTTTACATCAAAGACCTAAGACAAAGGAAAGCTAGCTTTATTGCTGTCCAGGAGAGCTGGATGTCATTTACAAACTGACAGATACTGAACATTCTATGGCTGAGTAATTTCTTGAACAGTTTTAGAGAAGGCAGAAGTAGCATGTAAATATTCATGGTATCCTGGCACTGGTTAGTTCAGAAGAGAAACAAGAGAATACTAGAGCTAGAAGATATTTTAGAGATCCAACTCTTTTTTTTTTTTTTGCCCCAGGCCCAGATAGGGGAATTGGCTGATTTTATACAGCAGCAATAAATGTGAGATCAAAATTCAAATCCAAGTCTTTTGACTCCAGATTGAGCACCCTTATCTGTCATTATACAATGCTGTTAAAATGATGTAGGAAAATGTATCCTGGATTGGGGCCCAGGGGATCAGGGTCCAAATTTCTGTCCTGCTACTTAGTAACAACTTCAGGCAATCCCCTTCTGTCTCTGAGCCTCAGTTTCCTCATCTGCTAAATAAAGTAGCTTAGCCTAGATTGGCCCTCTGGTCCCAGGCAGTTTTAACCTTTGGCCAGCCCATGATCTAGCTAACATGCAGAGTTCAGTTTCCTGTCTGAATTGTGTGTGTGTGTGTGTGTGTGTGTGTGTGTGTCCACAGTGCACTTGGCTGTGTGTGACAGCACTACTGTTTTAGAATCTGACTGGATTTTTATCTGAGATTTATAATTTGCTTATCTTCTGGGAAACATAGGGAATTAATTTAGGCAATTCTTCCCAAATGCTACTGCTTTGCTGGTGTGAATTTGGTGGGGGATCAGTGTTCATTCGGTAGGACGTTCCCCTCCAGTCTCTGCCTGTTTCCCCTCTCTTTTGTCCTGAGTCCATTGCCAGGCCATTCTTTCCAGTTCTTTGGCAGACGTTTCTGAGTGTTAAAAAGCACTGGACTTCCATGTCCCTTCAGATTCCCCACATGGGTTAGAACACCCAGAGCTTTCCTTCAGAGGGATTATGCCATTGATTATGCCATGGCTACCCTCACTGTATTGCAGGTTCAATGTTGCCTGTTAAGTAAGACTGGCATTTATCTTGAGGATCTTCTGGGACTGGCTCTCTAAGCAACTTACTCCTGACATTTGGAGAATGCAGTGTGGTAATACCACCTATGAAGAATGTCTCTCAAATGTGATCATAGGATTTAGAGCAAGAAAGGATCATAGAAATCCTCTCATCTAGGCCCTTGACTTCACAGCCAAGGAAACTGATAGTCAGAGAGGTTCAACAACTCACCCATGGTCACACAGTAAGTAAGGTACAGAAATGGGATTTGAACCCAACCCTTGTGGATTCAAATTCAGTGTTCTTTTCAATGCGCCGTGTTGCTTTCCTGGGGTCTCTTCTTAAACAATGCTAAAAAGAAAATCACTGGTTTTCTTTCCTGGCCCAAGATTTGTTTATGTCACCTTGCAGTGCACATAGCACATGTATTCACAGACACACATATGCATACACTTATACAGAGAATTGTTGGAAAAGAAATTATCCAGAATGCTCTGTGATGCCAATAGATGGGCTCTTTGGGCAGGGTGCTGTGTGTGTGTGTGTGTGTGTGTGTGTGTGTGTGTGTGTGTGTGTGTGTGCATACTCCCTTCATTGACCTCTTTTCTCTCACTGGTTTGCCTGGGTACCGTTAGGGGAAGAGAGAAGGGAGGGGAGTAGTCTCTGCATCAGTGCCCCCATGTGTCAGGCTGAGCAAGTCTGTGTGGGAGCATTTCCTTTCTCCACTGGGTGGTTGGAAGGACTGTGTGAGCTCAAAGGAAGCCATCTTAGCACATCTGCGGAATGCACCTTATCAATATAATGACGACTGTCAAAACACTCGGCAGGCGAGCAGGTGTTTTTCCTCTTAAAATGTTAAGAAACAAGTCACAGACATCTCATGCGTGCTATGCCTGGCCTGGGGCTTTGTGTGTGAGTGTGTGGAATGTGTCTTCCTGTGCTGCTGCCTGAAGGGTGGGCCCTGTGACTAGAGAGGGAGGAGGATGTCTGTGTGACTCATTCATCCCTGATCAGAGGAGCTACCAGGGGATCCTGCACAGGAGAGGCTGGGAGGAGCACCAGTGATGCCAGCCTTAGTCAAGGGGAAGCCTGTTGGGGCAGTGATGTGGGGGGGTGGGGTGGGGTGGGGGAGGGGAGGCTTGGGCAGCTTTTACTTAAAGTGGAGTCACCGGGAAAAGGGAGATGGGTTTGTCATAGATCGATAGAAGCATAGACTACCAGAGAAAGAAAGGAATTGAATGTCATTTACTCTAGTCCCCTAATTTTATAGATGATGACATCCAGCCTTCTGGAAGAGGCCTTCCCCATACTGCCATTTGTGCCCTTTCCTCTGAAATTAGCTCCAATTCATCTTCCCCCCCTCACCACACACACACACACACACACACACACACACACACACACACACACACACACATACATCCTTGTCTGTATCTAGTAGGTACTTAATTATTTATATATTATCTCCCCAATTATACCTGGGCTCCTTGAAGGCAGATGCTTGGTTCTTTCTTTCTTTCTTTCTTTCTTTCTTTCTTTCTTTCTTTCTTTCTTTCTTTCTTTCTTTCTTTCTTTCTTTCTTTCTTTCTTTCTCTCTCCAGAACTTAGAGTTCTGCCTTATTCACTGACTTTCTGGCTAAGACTTTATTCAATGAAAGGCAAAGCCTGGATTGGAACCAGCACCTTCTGAAACTTGTCAAAGGCCCCTATGTATTACATCACGCTTTCCACTATGGAGACATTATGTCATGTCTATGGGCCTGAGGTTAGCTATTAGATGGCACAGTGGATAGAGCTCCAGGCCTAGAGTCCAGAGGATATGAGTTCAAATGTGACCTCTGACACTTAATAGCCTAGTGACCCTGGGTGAGTCGCATAACCCTGTTTGCCTCAGTTTGCTCATGTATAAAACGAGCTTGAGAAGGGAATAACAAACCTTTCCAGTATTTTTGCTGAGAAAACCCCAAATGGGGTCACGAAGAATCAGACATGACTGAAAATGATGAACGCCTAAATAAATAAATAAATAGATAACATGGTCCTGAAAATGTTTGTACCTTGCAAGGCAGATGTAGAATGGCCAGAGAACAGAGCTATAAAAGGCAGTTTTATAACCAGGGCTATCACCACTAACTATGCTTGGCTCAATCTCTTGAGGTTACTAATGGAGAAACAAAACCAGAGAAACCCTTAACTGGGTGCTGAGTCCCTGGAGAGGGAGCAAACCATTAGTTAACTTCTCATTTCAACTAATTATTCTTGCTAACTAGTTGTTATATGTTGCTTCTACCCCACTGACAGTTTGCAAGGGCTGTCAATGCCCTCTAAGTTGAGCATCTTTGATGGAGGGCCTCGTTAACCTGCCCTAATTATGGTTTTATCTCAAAGAGAACTTCGCCTTGAGTCAACTGGAGAGTACAGTAATCCTCTGAGAGGTGACAGTTTGGAGCTGACGTAAGGTGTGTCTCAGGTCTCCATTATGCAAGGATTATGGGACTATAAACCAGTGCATTTGGGTGGATGGAGAGGAACTGAGATCTCAATCTGTTCTCTTTCTCTCCCCTTGACTGCATTGTGTTCTCTTCCCTGTTCCATTATCTGATTTTCCATTCAATTTCCCCTTATTCTTCTCCCTCATAGTCTGACTCCTTTTCACTGAGTGAAAGCCACTAAACCACCACATTTTCCAAGTACTCCCTTACTTCAGTTAGATTAGTCACCTTGCTCTCTACTCCACTCCTACCTCTCTTTACCCCTGATGTTCTCCTTTCATTTCTACCCATAAAAAGCCTACCTATCCTTCAAGGCTCAGCTCACAGGCACCTTTTTTGTGAATGCACTGTCTAACTGAAATGAATAGAACAAGAGAGCACCAACTTAGCGGTAATACCCTCCTTCTCAAAGACTCAGTATGAGGTGCAAAGCATCTGCTATACTAGTTGCTGCTACTCATTGGAATGCTCACAGAATCATCACAGCTTCAGAGGAGAACACATAGGGGCCATACTGAGTCATCCCTCCCATTTCACAAGTGAGAAAAATGAGGTCCAGATTAAGTCATTTGCTTAAGGTTAAGTTGGTAAGTGACAGAGACAGATTTGAACCCAAATCCTCTTTCCTGAGATCCAGAATTCTCTCCCTTGTGCCAGAGTATTAGAGCAGCAAAGCTCTCTACCATCTGAGAAACCAAAGTAAATGGAGCTCAGATAGAAGTATCAGATGCCCTATTCTTACACCACTTATCTCTCATGCACAGTTGGAGCCAAAGGGGGATCTTAGGCATCATCTTCTCCTCATTTTGCAGATAAGGAACCTAGAACCAATAGAGAGGAAGTGCCTTGTTTATAGTCAAAAATCTTCGAAAGAATCAACAGGGCAGAGATAAAAATCCATCTCTTTGGACACCTAATCCAGCACTCCTGGTGCTTCTTCCCAACCTCCAGTGTAAGGAAGAAGGAAGCAAAAGACAAAAGAGCCTAGGAAGATCCAGGAATTCATGGCACAAAAAGAGACATGTCCTCATTCCATCCATACCAAAAGAATGGCCTGTTCAGGGTCTGCTCTCTGGATTCCACCAATATCTGGAGCAGCTTTTTATTTGTCTCTCTCTCTCTCTCTCTCTCTCTCTCTCTCTCTCTCTCTCTCTCTCAAACAGGGGCTGAGTAGGAACCCACAGTGTATGTGACTTTGGGGCTCACAAAATTAAATTTACTGTGCCAAAGAACCAATCACAAATCTTGCACAGGAAGCCATGACTCCTCAGATGGCCTTCCCCAGGGTCTTACCTGAGCAGGCTACTATGGCTGTCTCAGCAACTCTTATCTACCACAATTCATGGGAAATTACACAAGGGGCAGCTAGGTGGCGCAATAGATAGAGCACCGGCCCTGGATTCAGGAAGACCTGAGTTCAGATCTCAGACACATAACACTTACTAGCTGTGTGACCCTGGGCAAGTCACTTAACCCTCATTGCCCAACCAAAAAAAGAAAAAAAAAGAAAAGGAAATTATTCAGGAAGGAAAAGAGCCTACTGGGGGCAGGTTTGGCTCGATGATCAGGCCTGGCATCCAGTTTCTGAGGACACATGAAGTACAGAGGAGACAAAGGAAATAAATGCTGGGCTGTGGTGAAAGCCTTGTGTTAGTTAAAAAAAAAAAAAAAGAATGCCTCCCCACCACACTCTGTGTGCTTTCTCTGTCCAGTGTTCCTCCAAGAAGGCACACCACATCACTGCATGCACCAACAGGGCAGGAGCCAAAGTCCAATCCCAAATAACCTACAAGGCAGGCTTCTCTGAGAAAAATGTCCAGAACCCAACCAATCCTGAACGTGGATACTGAGGCTCAAAGATTCACCCAACTACACTTCAAGTCTTATGCAGGAGTGGAACTTCAAATATATCAAACTTCAGCATCAACAAACTGGACCTATTTTGGCTTAAGTAGATCCATTCTGGCCTCCACTCTCTAACCACCTGATAATATAGATTTGCTTCTTAAACTGTGGGTCACGAGCGGAGAAAGTTTAAGAAGTCTTGGAAGACTGGCCTTCCTACTAAGCCCTTAAGTCAGTATGATGCTGCAGAGGGGGAGCTTCAACTGAGAAGAAGAAGTAATCGATCCAAGTTTTCAAGTGATAGTAACTGACATTTACACGGTGCTTCACATCCATCGGGTTCTTCACTTGTATTATCTCATTTGATCCTTGCAACAGCGTTGCTATTTTTAGCCCTATTTTAAAGATGAGGAAACTGAATCTGAGTTCAATCTGCTGACTTTTGGAGTCAGGGGAGCTGGATTCAAATCCACACTCTGATGCTTACTAGTTATTCAATCTTCAGCAAGTCCCTAAGCCTTAATTTCTTCTCTTATAAAATAAGGATTCATAAAATGGTTGGACTACACAGTCTCTGAATTCCTTCCTCACTCTAGAGCTATGAACCCCTCAAATATTGCATGTGCTATCCAATGTTAAGTGACTTGCCCATGGGTGTATCTCTATAGGCAAGATGGGAACCCAGGCTTAGTGGCACAGTGGATAAAGCATTGAGCTGAGAGTCAGGAAGACCTGATTTTAAATGCGGCCTCAGAGATTTACTAGCTATGTGACTTGAGCAAGACACCTAACCTCTGTCTCAGTTTCTTCAACTTGAAAATGACCATAATAATAACAGCATCTAGCTCACAGGCTTATTATGAAGATCAAATGAGATAATATTTGTAAAGCACTTAGCCCAGTGTATGCATACAGTGTATGTATAGTAGGCACTTAATAAATACCTATTCCTTTCCCTTCCCCTTCCTTATTTTCCTCCTTTCCCCTTCTCTATGCCAAGAGTTTTATCTATGACACTATCTGGTATCTCTTTTTCAGTATACCTAAATAGTAATTATGGTCTAAGTAACTGGCGGGATTTTCCTGTTCATAGTTTGAGCCCCAGGAGAAAGGTAACGACTTAGGATAACACTAAAAAAATAAAGGATTGAAGGGAGAGGAAGGAAAAATAGCCATATGATATTGAGTCAACTGTGCAAGATGGCAGCAAAAAACAAATAAACAAACAGATGTTATCTTAGCCTGCATTAAAAGAACTAGGAGGGAGATAGAGGAAGGGAGGAGATAACCCACCTGTCTACTACCCTGATAAGATCAAATCTGGTTTATTGTGTTTAGTTTCAGGAATAACATTCGAGAAAGGCCATTGAAAACCTGGTCCAGGCAGAAGACCATCACCAGGATGATGAGGGAAATGGAGACCAAGTCCTATAAGCATATATTGAAGACAATGAGGAATTTTCTTGGAGGAAATTAGTAGTAGAGGAATTTGATAGAGACAAAGGAAGGCTTAATTGGAAATTTGTAGCTATCCTTAAGTGTGTGAGGGACTGTCAGGAAGAGATATTACACTATTTCTGCTTGACTCCAGAGGGCAAAACTAGAAGCAGTAGGTGGGAGACATAGAGAGGCAAATGTTCCCTCAATTGAGGAGTATGTGTGTGTGTGTGTGTGTGTGTGTGTGTGTGTGTGTGTATGTGTGTTAATAATTTAAGCTGTCAAAAGTAGGATGGTCTGCCTTAGGTAATAGTGGTTTTTTCCCGATCAAGAAAAGAATGAATGCCCACTTGTAGTGGTCCTAATCAAGGGGGTTCCTGTATCCACATAAGTTGAATGATACGGCTTCAGGGGTTCCTTCTAATGCCAAGATTCTGTGGAAACACTGCAGTGCATGCAAGCTTATTTAACAAGAAGGACAATGCAGAGAAACACACTGTTTCACAATTTAGCATCAGTAATTTTCTCCTAATCCCATAAAGTATTTTACATACATACACACACACATACACCCCCCCCATATAAACACATGCACGTGTGAGATGCCCTGTTTCTCTTCTCCTCAGGGCTAGCCCATCATAGCACAGATGCTTTCAATAAAGTTATAGCCTTGTCATTTATGAAACTAGATGCAAGGACACAGTGACTGATACAACTTCCTTGACCTGCTTTGAGAAACATGGGAAGGTAACAAGTGCTTTGGTTCAAGGGGGTGAGCCTCAGAGACTCCTCATCTATTGCCCATGGCTGTATTATGCTGATTAATCTTGGCAATGTTTCTCCTCCATTGGAGACAGAGGGAAGATGCATATTTATATGTTTCCAGCCATCAGCCAGGGATCTCAGATTCTCCTCCTTGGTGTCACTTTAATTAACACAGTCCTGTGTGCCTGGTGACAAAATTAGGTTGCAGGGTGACAGGCGTTTAAAGCCCAGAAGGGAGGGACATGTTTCCGTGAGCCAGTTTTTCTTCATGGTCTCTATTGGTAATGTCGGCAATCCATTTATAACCTATTTGTTAAGGGGGAGGGGTACTGGAAGTAGGGGAGTGAGTGAAAATTAGGCCAGCAAACCATCTCAAGCCACATCTGCATAAGTAATACAGGTAGTTTGTTACATTGATGCTAAGTGAGAGTATGTGTCCCTGACCAGATGTGGTCAGTCCAGATTCAGTGATGCCCGTGCCAACTTTATGATATGTTTGATTTAGGTAAAGAGAATGGAACCTTCTGGGACTGGGCTGTTATTAAACACCATCTGCAGTTTTCACTTTAATTAATATTGTAAGGATTAAAATCCCTTGCTTTCACTTGCACATTAACCCTTTAGAGTAGTGGAAAGGTAGGCAGAAGTTTTAACTTCCCATAGGCATATCAAATTCAACATGTCCAAAACAGAATTCATTAACTTTCCCCCTACACCCATCCCTCTTCTTTCCTTTCCTTTCCTTTCCTTTCCTTTCCTTTCCTTTCCTTTCCTTTCCTTTCCTTTCCTTTCCTTTCCTTTCCTTTCCTTTCCTTTCCTTTCCTTTCCTTTCCTTTCCTTTCCTTTCCTTTCCTTTCCTTTCCTTTCCTTTCCTTTCCTTTCCTTTCCTTTCCTTTCCTTTCCTTTCCTTTCCTTTTCCTTTGAAGCAATTGGAATTAAAAGACTTGCCCAGAGTTACACACCTAGGAAGTGTCAAGTGTTTGGTCTGTGGCTGAATTTGAACTCAGGTCCTCCCGACTTCAAGGCTGATGCTCTATCCACTGCACCACCTAGCTTCCCCCTTTAAACCTATCCCTTTTCCAAATTCTTTATTACTATTTAGGCTACTGTTGTTTAGTTGATTAATTCTCTTCCTTTTACTGACCCCATCTCTGGTTTTTTTCTTGGCAAAGATACTAGAGTAGTTTACTATTTCCTTCTCCAGGTCATTTTACAGATGAGAAAACTGAGGTAAACAGGGTTAAGTGACTCACCCCGGGTCACACATCTAGAAAGTGTTTGAAGTCAAAGTTGAACTCAGGTCTTCTGGACTCCAGGGCCGGTGTTGTATCCACTATGAAGCCACCAGCTGCCCTATCTAGGCTACCACCATTCATCCATTCGCCCAAGTTCAGAGTTACTCTGTCCTCCTCAACTCTTCATTCATCTCTAGTCAGTTGCCAAATCTTATAATTTCTTTCTCCACAAAATCTCTCCTACATGTCCCTTTCCACTCATGGAGTCACAGCCCTAGCTCAGGCCCTTGTCACCTTTTTCATAGACAATTGCAATAGCTTCCTAAGGGTTGTCCCTGTTTCAAGCCTCTCACCCATCTTTCACTCAGCTGGTCAGAGCACTTCCATTCCCCACTCCCACTCTAGTCAATCAATTCCAGTGGCTCCTATCCTCTCCAGGATTAAATATAAAGAGTTTTATTTGGTATTTAAAGCCTCTCACAACCTTTTCTAATTGTCCAATCTTCATAGACATTACCTAGGCTAGCCCACCTGCTGGTCCTCACATAGGACATTTCATTCCAAGTCTGCGTACTCTTGCACTAAATTTCTCCTTTACTTAGGAAGTTTGTATACCCATATTCCACCTTTTGGAATCTCTGGCTTCCTTGAAGAATCACTTTAAATGCTGCTACCCACAGGTGGCCTTTCCTGCTTTCCTATATGCCCTCAAATGTTACCTCCCATCTATTCTGCATATATATATTGTATTTCCTGATTAATGTACACGTTTCCCCCATTAGAATATGAGTTCCTTAGGCCAAGGATTGTTTGTGTTGGTTTGGTTTTTGCTTTTGCTTTGTAATGCTAGTGCTCAAAGCAACGCCTGCCTCATAATAAGAACTTCAGAAATAAATAAGGCAACTAGGTAGTAGAGTACATAGAATAGAATAGAAGTCTTAGAGTCAGGATGATCTGAATTCAAATCATTCCACAGAAACTTACTAGCTATGTGACCCTGGGCAAGTCACTTAACCTATCTCAACTCAGTTTCCTCATTGGTGGAATGGGAATAATGATAGCATCTAACTCACAGGGTAGTTGTGAGGATTAAGTGTTATAACACCTATAAAAACACTATATTATTATGGCTATTTTCTTCTTGTTAATATCTATTGAATGATTGCTTTTATTGAGCATTAAGAAGAACAAGTCTGTTTACTGGAAGGTTTGTCAACTTCTGGCCCCTGCTCGTCGAGATTTCTCAGCAGAATTATCTGCTCTTTCCTCTTTTCTTTCCTAACGTGGAGGAAGAGCTATCCCTAATCTCTGCTAAAGATAATTCCTCTGTCAAAGGTCATTGAAGAGTTGAATACCACTAAGACCTTCTCTCAGCCTTACTCCTTTTTGACCATTTAATCCAATTGATTATCCTTCCTAATACTGGAGAGGCAATTCACCATCCCAGGAATACACTCCATCCTTACCTCTGCCAGGTGGAATTCTTCTTTCCAGACTAAGTTCAGGTGCCTTTCCTGACCCATAGAGTTTTTAGTGCTTTCATCAGATTACCTGGAATGATAATTAACTGCTCAGATCTTTTTGGTGTGTTCTCCACCAGTAGATGTGTAAGGTCTTTGAAATCAGGGGCCAACTTGGTTTTTGTTTGGCTAGTTTTTTGCCTTTGTATCTCCAGGGCTTAAAACAGTATCTTCCACACAGTAAGTGATTTAATGTGTATTTATATTATATAAATTTGATTTGCTTATAAATGTATTTATATGTGTATGTTATATATTTATAACTATATGGTTAATATATTTATATATTTAAATTATATGTATTTTAATACTTATACATTGGAATGGAATTAGATTAAATTGAATCAGTTGGGTAAAGTGATCAGCTCTTGTGCAGAAGAGGATCTTAAGAGGACAGGAGTCAGATTTCTGTTGGGAATGTCTCCCCAGCCTGTAATCACCAATGCAGACATCTATAAAGACTACATAACTCCCTCATATAATATGCAAGCATAGCTAACTATATAATGCAATAATGAATTCTAAATGCACTAGAAAGATGAAATGAAATGTGCCACATGAGATCGAAAGAATAAAGTTGAGGGAGGCAGACTTCAGGATATCAGGATAAAGGGACAGCCAACTAAGTTGGATATGAAGTTTGATGAAGAGAGAGAGAGAGAGAGAGAGAGAGAGAGAGAGAGAGAGAGAGAGAGAGAGAGAGAGACAGAGAGAGACAGAGAGACAGAGAGACAGAGAGACAGAGAGACAGAGATACATACAAATACATATATTGGCAGAGACATAATATAACCAAATCTGTAGATGGCTGATTTTTTCTTATCTTTTTACCCAACATGAGGCTAAATTCCTAATGGATCATAGTATTAAAAGGAAAATTCTTTGGTTGGGCTTTCACCCTGATTAATGAGGCAAAACTCAGGAAAAGGAGAATTAAACAGAATTTATTGAAAAACATATGAAAGTAGCAACATGTCAAAGGGCTGATCACCAGCAACCAGCAAGGGATTCAAGATGGAGCCAGCTTTTCTTGATAATTTGCATGAGATAAAGACAATTTGGGTAGCTCTATGTCAGCAAAAGGAGATAGGCCATTGTGTCCCAGCTCCTCCTCAATTGCCAGTATGCACAGGCTAACAGGTAGGGGTGATGGTTAGCTGGTGATACAAAAGCTACAGACTGGCTGATGCCTTCCACAATGCTGACAAGCGGGACTGAAAACAATGGATCACTGAGTCAGCATAACTTTAAATAACAGCTAGAAGAAAATCTTAAGAAGCATCTGACCCAACCCACTCATTTTAGACTCAACTTGGTAATACAGTCAATATATCACTGAACTTGGATTCAGGAAGACCTGAGTTCAGATCTAACCTCACATACTTTAGCTTTGTGACCATGGGCAAGTCACTTAATCTCTGTCTCCATTTCCTCATTTGTACAATGGAGATAATAATAGCACCTACCTTCCAAGGTTGTCACAAAGATAAAATTGTATACTATTTCTAAAGCAGTTTGAAATCTTAAAGCACTATGTTAATGCTAATTATTATTACTGCTACTACTGCTACTACTACTACTACTTCTACTACTACTAAATAAGCATTTATTAAACATTTCCATACTTAGACCTAAGTGGTAAGGATATAAATACATAATAAGTTCCCTCAAGGATCTTAACATTCTCTGGGCTGAGGGCAGTGCACGACAGGTACAAAGATGTCAGGAAAGGTTTCATGGAGTAGAGGTCACATGTATATCATTGAATCTCAGAATTGAAATGCCAGAGCCTGGTATAGTGTCTGACACATGGTGGGTACCTAATTGATGCGTATTGATTGTTTGTAAAGCAAGCATATTAGAAATCATCTCATGTAAACCACTATCCATTGCATGAGTCCTCTTTATCCACCCCTTCCCATTATCCCTACACACCCTTCAATAATCGGTTGAGATCATATAACCTCTTCTTTATGATTTGTGGTACTAAAGAGCTCACTACCACAAAAAGCAACCCACTGGAATTCTATATATTCTTCCTTCCCTCCTTTCTTCCCTTCCTCTTTTCAGAAGGATTTAGTTTTTCCTCTTCTGTCTTCTGATATTATCTGTGTTTGGGTCTGCATGATAGCTAACGAAGGCTGTTTTTGAAAACTGTCTGTGACAAGGAGAACTTTTAGCTTTGCCCTATCTAACTTGCTAGAGCCCAGAGAGTATCAGGGAAGGAGGAGGAGGAGGGCAAGAAGGGGAAATGGGAGGATAGGTGCATGCAAATTTCTCAGGTCCCCATGGGAGTGTTCTGTCCAGTGGTTAAAGAGTTGGGTGGGTGGGGAGCCAAGCTCTTGCCTAACTCCACGATTGCTAATGGAGGAGAATGACTGGAATTGGATATTAAGCAGCAGGGGGATGAACATTTCAGCAGAGACCTCATTTTCTTGTAAATACTGTCAGTAATAAATAACAAAGGATCAGGGAGCCAGCCGGGCCTGTCTTTAAATAAAACATGCTTTTGAACACTGCCACGAAATCCTGATTTTTCTTTAACGAGGCAGGTAGCTACTTCTTTGGAGATCTCCTTCTCTGGGTCTGTTGGAAGCTTCTGTTTTCCAGCCATAAAAAAAAGAGACTTGTGTATGAAGGAGCTTTGTTTTTTGGTTCTGGCCTTTCATCCCAGAACCCCATGGCGGGGGGGGGGGGTAGCTGCACACTTCTAAGAAGTCAGAGGACAACACAGCTATTTGTTCAGCTACATTTGGAGGGAAGCTAATTCGCTTTGTTTCATTTGGGTGTTTGTGTTTTGGGCCATGCTGGGTGACTGGAGACATGCTCCCTCACCACCTCCTGCTTCCTAGGTGGCAAGTCTCCCAGAACCCTCTGTTGTCAAAGCTTTGGGTATTTAGTACGACTGGATTTTAATTACTAGATGTTTGTGCTTTGTAAAATCTATCCTGCAGTTGTTGTGGGCTCCAGCAGGCATAATGAAATGGGATTTGAATTTTTAAGGAAAACACACAGTTTGGAGTCCTCAAACAGTAACTTGAAGGGCTAGGAAGGACTAAACATTATCAGCTTGTTAGTCCCAATGGCAAATTTAAGGTATTCCTTTAACAAAATCACTTCCCCCATGATGATAAAGATGGAAATTATCCATATCTGCAGGACTTTGGAAAGACAGGAACACTGGTCCATTGTTGGTGGAACTGTAAATTGGTTTGACCATTCTGAAAAATCTTTGGTATTTCTAGGAGCAAAGTTACTAGATAGTTAATACCCTTTGCCTTAGTAATCTCACTACTGGATGTCTATCCACAAGATATGTAAAAGTCTCATATACATCAAAATAATAATTTATGGGATAGACAGAAAAAAAGAAGCAGAGGGGAAACTCATCAGGTGGGGAATGGATGAACATATTGGGGTGTTGGAAATGATATATGTATTTTAAAATAAATTTTATTTATAACTTTTATTTCTGCATCACTTATATTTCCCCCTGAATCCCTCCTCTTTGTCCCTCCCAAAAGTCAACTCATATCAAAAAAGGAAAAGAAAAACAAAACTAATCAAAACCAGTCAATGCATTGAAAACCTGTGATATGTGCCTGTGGATCCCCACCTCTGCAAAGGAGTGGGGGTAAAGGGAGAGGTGTTTACTCATATTTGATAGGGGTCAAGTTTGGCCTTTATAATTTCTCAGCATTCACTTCAATTGTTTTGTGGTTGAAAATAACCTAATATTCCTCTACTCTAAGGAACAATTAAGATGAGGAATTCAAGGAAACTTGGAGACTTGCATGAACTCATCCAAAATGGATTAAACAGAACATAAATAGCAATATACCAAATAATATATCAATAAGCATTTTTGGGTGCCAATTATGTGCAAGGATCTGGGGAAATAATTACAAAAAATAAATGCTTCCTACCCTTAAGAAGCTTACATTCTAGTCAGGGATCCAGCATGTATACTTTTGTCTGTATAAAATATTTATAAAATAAATACTTGGTTCCCTAATGCTTGGATAAGAGGGTAAGAGAACAAATATTCATTAAGCACCCACTATGTGCAAGGAATTGCACTAAGCACTTTATAGGTAATATATCATTCGACCCTCAAAACGACCCTGTAAGGGAAGTGTATTATTGTGATTATTCAGTTGTTTTTCAGTCTTGTCTAACTCTTCGCGACCCTATTTGGGGTATTCTTGACAAAGACATTGGAGTGGTTTGCCATTTCCTTCCCCAGCTCATTTTACAGATGAGGAAGCTAAGACAGGAGTGAAGTCTATGTATTAAGAGTAATAAGACCATTTTGGCTGAGCCATAGATTGTGGAAATGGGACTAATATATAGTAACCTGGGAAGGTAGATTGGGTCCAGGTTGTGAAGGGTTTAGAAGCCAAAATGATACCATTTTATTTCATCCTAGAAGCAATACAGAGCCACTGAACGTTACTGAGTAGGGGAATGCTATGGCCCGACCTTCATCATAGGGAAATTGCTTTTATTCTGTTTTGGACATGTTGAGTTCGAGGGATCTTGTAAGACACACGGATTTAGAGATGACCAAGTGGCAGTAGAAGCTGTAGGACTAGAGCTCTGGAGAGAGTCTAAGAGAGTCTAAGGATGCACACACACACACACACACACACACACACACACACACACATTTGGGAGTCATTTATATACATATAACACATGAACCCATGGGAGCTAATGAACTGAGAGGGAGAGAGACACACACACACACACACACACACACACAGAGAGAGGGAGAGAGAGAGAGAGACAGAGACAGAGAGACAGAGACAGAGAGAGAGAGAGAGACAGAGAGAGAGAGAGACAGAGAGAGAGAGAGAGACGAGAGAGAGAGAGAGAGAGAGAGAGAGAGAGAGAGAGAGAGAGAGAGAGAGACGGAAGAGAACCTAGGACTAAGCCTGGGATGTACCCACAATGATTATGGACATCATTACCTCTGATATTATTTCTAATTTGCCTGGTATATGTATCTTGTACATGCATAGTTGTTTGCATGTTTTCATGGGGATGGGAAACACATTTTTGTCATTCTTTTCATCCCCAATGCTTGGCATAGTGTCCAATACCTCAAGCAATCATAAATCTTTATTACATATTATATTCCAGGCACTGTGCTAAGTTCTGGGGATACAAGAGGAGACAAAAGATAGTCCTTGCCATTAAGAAGTTTACAATCCAATGAGGAAGGGAACATGCAAATAAATATATACAAAACAGGCTATGTGCAGGATAAATAAGAAATAACTGGCAGAGGAAAGACACTAGAATTAAGAGGGAATGGGGAAGGCTTTCAGTAAAAGATGAGATTTTAATTGATATTTAAATGAAGTTAGAGGTCAGTACTTGGAGCAGAGGAAAGGGTGCATTCCAGGCCTGGGGGACAGCCAGAGAAAATGCCCAGAGATAGAATGTTTTGTTCCTGGAACAGCCAGAAGGCCAGCATCATTGGATCAAAGAATCTGGGGGAGTAAGTTATAAGAAGATTGGAAGAGTAAAGGGGGCTTGTGAAGATTTTTTTGAATGCCCAGCAGAGCATTTTGTATTTGATTCTGGATGCAATAGTATTAGGGTGACATGATCAAATGTGTGCTTTAGGAAAATCACCTTAGTGGTTGAGTGAAGAAAGAGCTGGAGTGGGCCCTTAGTTGATACCTGTTGACTTGCAGAAACCACAAGAAGCATTAAAACACAGCTGAACTGAGATTAATTGCAAAGAACATTTTTGTTCCTGGAAAACAGATTAAACATAGGACACAGGTCTTCACTCTTACAAGAATAGTGGAATAGTAGGAATACCTATGCTGGCATGGAGAGGAGGCAGTCTGGTGCATATGTCTTAAGATGCAGTCACTTTATCAGGTGCTGTTATTGTTGTTTTCCTAGCTGCTTTTCTTTGTTTCAAAGAAGAGAACCATGTGGATGGGAGAATATTGGAGGGATAATATTGGTGAGTGACTAGAGTATAAAAAAGGCAACTATAAAACTTTTCATATTAAATGAAATTTAAAATAAAAATTACTCCCCAGTGCATGATTCAATCAAGCACTGAACAGGTGTATTGCACTTGAAACAGGCTGATGTATGGAGAGCCTAAAATTATAGCTCCTTGGACCAGGTTTTCACTGACCCCTAAGAAATCCAGCTCTGGAATTTGAGATGAAGTTAATGGAATGAATAACATTTGGCTTTAAAGGACATAAAACAGGAAAAAAAATATCCAGTGCTGTCTGAGTCCTAACACTCTGGCTTCAGGCAATATTACAGCCTTCCAGAAATGGCTGAGACATTCTCATTGAATGGGTATGGAGTGTGTTGAATGGAGTTTCACATTTACAGGTTCAGAACAAGAGATAATACATCAAGGAACAATGGGGCAAGATGGAGAGTTTTATAAGTTGGTAATTATCACCCATCTGGGACCTCACGTAGAACTTTGTATTGCCCTTCTCCTATGCATTCTTTATAGAATATGGAATTTTATAGGCATTTGTGTTTGTGTTTTATATGCTAACCAGACTGTAAGCCCCAGGAAGGCAGGCTCTCTATCATACACACTTTGCGTTGCCTACTTTATAACTGCACCAGAGCCTAGCACAGTATTCTGTGGATTTTATCACTTAGATTATTTGCTTGATTCATTGGATGACTCAATGAATAAATATCATCACATTGTTAGATTTTCAGCTGTCCCAAAGGGCATCCTTAGATGGTCATATGCTCACTGTCTGAACTTTAGTGTATCAAAAAACTGAGTTTACCTCCTTTTCCAAACAAATACTCTGAGCCTCAGTTTCATCATCCATAAAATCAGCGTGATGATATTTGCTCTGCCTATGTCACAAGGTTCTTGAAAAAAATGAAAGGAAAATGAGATATAAAAGTGCTTTCAGTATTTAGCTTCCCAAGGGCTCAATAATCATCCCATTGTTTCAATGAAATTCAATGGGATTTTTTCAAATCCCTTAACACTTGTAGTCTGCTTCACACATTAACTCTTAATTACATTCATATTTATACATATAGTACTTAGTTATATTCATCTGTAAATAGGCACGTATTTATAAATATTTTCCTCATGTACATTCTTGCATTCACTGATTACTGCCCACATGGATATTAGTTGTATCCCTCCAATTTGCATACATACATACATACATACATACATACATACATACATACATACATACATACATATATATGTATATATATGTATATATATGTGTATATATATGTATATATATGTATATATATGTATATATGTGTATATATATGTATATATATATATATATATATATATATATACATATATATATATATATATATATATATATATATATATATATATATATATAAAAAACTCTGTAATTTCTATCACCACTCCTACTTTCCCTATGCTTTTTTTTTTCACATTTCATATTTAGGAAGTCTAATTTTTTTTCCTTGTAATGTTTCCAGGATTCACCTTTCCCCTTCCATTTCTATTGCATCTACCCTAGTCCAAGCTTTTATGATTTCAGACCTGGATTCCTGCTATTCTATCTGCTAGCCTTTTAGATGATACTGTTCTCCCCCTTTTTCATCTCTGATAGAGAGGCTGTTCTCATAGTGGCTTAGTTTTAGAGGTTCCAAATTCAAATTTCAGCCCTACTACTTGCTACTTGTATGACCTTAGCCGAGTCAATTTCTATCTGTTGGGTCACAATTTCCTTACCTGTAAAATTAGGAATGAGTGTGTTTGTGTGTATGTGTTTATGTGTGTGTGTGTGTGTGTGTGTTACATGTATATTATATGTATGTGTGTGTAAGTGTAGATGAAGAGGATAAGGATTTAATTTTCTCTATTAATTTTTTTCTGACTCTATATCTTATTATCCAAAGGTTTTTGAAGTCAGGGACTGTACCTATTTTTGTTGTTGTTGTTCTTGGAAAATATCCTCCATAGTGTTTATTATTCCTTATTATTTATACCTTGGTGTCCAAATTATATTTATGGAAGGAAGGATTTTCGGATCTATTTATTCAACCCCGATATCTATCCTGACTGCCAGTGTGACATCAACAACTACCCCTTGGACATTTTGAATTTGATACCCTATAGGCATATCAAACTCATCATGTTCAAACTAGAACTCATTCCCCACATTAATCCTCCCATCTTCCTCACACAAGCAATCATCCCTACTCTGTAACTTTCCCTGACTATCCCTCATCTCTGGAATGTTTTCTTTTCCTTCTACATCTTGGCTTCCTTCAAGAATCAGCTGAAATTCCACTTCATGTGAGAAGCCTTTCGCAGTCCCTTACCCAACCCATTGCTTATGATTTCCCCTCAACATCACCTCCTATTTACACCATATAAATCTTCTGCCGTACATAGTTTGTTTACATATTGTCTCTCCATTGAGAAGTTGAACAAGGACATAAGGACTGTGTTTTTGCCTTTCTTTGTATCCTCAGTGCCCAGCACATAATAAAACAATTATTGCTTCTTATTGTTGTTGTTGATGATGATGATGATGATGATGATGATGTAAATAAAAGATGGAGGGAGGGAGGAAGAGAGAAGAGTAGAGAAAAAGGGGGGGAAGGAGTATGGGAGAAAAGAAGAGAGGAAAATGAAAGTACTCTTGTGATACAGAAGATGATGCAGTGCCTCAGAGACAGAGAAAGCAATTCCCCAACCTCCCTTGGTGCTGCTGCTGTGATTTCCAGTTTAGTCAGATCTTAATGGATTAGGGAATTCAGTCATTATAAATTAGAAGTTAATGGTGCATCTTGTTTTTATATTGATTCTCAGCAGCAAATATTTCAAAATCACAAACTCTCAGAGCTGGAAGGGACTTTAGAGATCATGGAGACCAACTTCCTCATCTTAAAGGTGAGAGAACTGTGAGCTAAAAAGGTTAAGTGACTTGCTCAAGGTCACACAGGTAAGAAATTACAAAGTTGGACTTCAACTCCAGGTCTCCTGACTCTAAATCCAACACTTTTTTTTTTTTTACCATACTACTAGTATTCTGTGCTGGGAAACAGGTGGTTTTTTTTTTGTTTGTTTGTTTGTTTTCCTGGTTTGGAAGATATCATTACTTGGCTTCTGAAACTATGGATACCAAAGGTTGTTCACTATGGAAACTCATTCAAAGATGGGAAGAGCTGGTTTGTAGTGATGGAAGAAGCCAGTATTCTGGTCTGTAGTTGTATCATTCAATAAATCCATAAACATTTATTAAAGTTCTTCTGTGTTCTAAGCCCTGTGGTAAGCACTGGGAATAAAAGGAAGGCAAAAGAGAGTCCTTGACCTCAAGGAGTTCATGATCTATTGGAGGGAGGAAGGGAATAATATGAAAACAGTTATACAACTATGTATAAATTATATACACACACATAGGCACACATATATATATATATATATATATATATATATATATATATAGATAGATAGATATACACATATATACACACATATATAATTATTACTTCAACATCACAATTTTCCCTATTACAGTTTCAATATTTCACAGGTTGGCATAAGAAATTAAATGAGAATTCTTGGGGGATTTGTGGGAGCTGCAGATGACATGTGAAGGCCATCAGGTAACACAGGAAAAAAAGTTTAGGAACTCAGAAATGCATAAAATAAATGTATGGAGTTGTATAATATCAACATATTTTATCTTTTAATACTGTAAACACCTCATAAAAGAACAATAAAAAAATCAGACTTCTTCTCTGGCAAAGAGAGTGTCAAACAATTTTATGCAAATTTTCTAGATCATGGAGGTGCTGTGCTCCTAACCCCTGTGATGTGGAAGGCATAACTGTACACACACACATACACATACACACATACAGAGACACATCTTGGTGTACATGTTGGGAAATAATCAAGAAATGAAAGGCAGTAGACTTAAGAGGGATTGGTGAAGGTATCCTGTAAAGGGTGAAATTTTGTCTGGGACTTCAAGGCAGCCATGAAGGCTTGATGAGGAGAGAGAACACTCCAGGCATGAGGCACAGCCAGTGAAAATGCCTAGAGTTAGGAGATGGAGTGTCTTGTTCAAGGAAAAAATGAAGAGACCAGTATCAATGGATTGAAGAGTACATGATGTGTGATTGGTCATGTGGAAGGGTTGGTAAACAGGTAACAGGGAGTTGTGGAAGTTTATTGGCCAGACCTGTGCTTTAGGAAAATCATTTTCATACTTGAGTGGAGAATGGATCAGACTAGGGAGAAATATCTTGATCATACTTGGCTTTCATTTAGGCCAAAAGTTTAAAGATTCCTGGGGCTAGGGGAATTCCAAAAAGAGAAGGCTAAGCCTTTATTTCTACCAATTAACTGCTTTGCAGGGAGGTGGGGTTTGGGTGGAGTCTATTCCTTAGAAATCTTACCATTTGTCTTATTTGAAGCATGTAGATTTATTGTATACTTCCTTGCAAACAGCCACAAGAAATTTGCT
This sequence comes from Phascolarctos cinereus, assembly GCF_003287225.1. Lineage (NCBI taxonomy): Eukaryota > Metazoa > Chordata > Mammalia > Diprotodontia > Phascolarctidae > Phascolarctos > Phascolarctos cinereus. The sequence continues at coordinate 38,436,711 of NW_027555736.1, forward strand.
TACACACCTGCTGGATAGCCCTTAGTCTACTCTCTTTATGGGTAATGAATATTTTGAAGGGAGGTTAACCATGAGAAATGGGCTGCTTCATGAGGGAGTGAATTTCTCATCACTGAAATTCATCAAGTGGAAGACAGGTGATTGTGTGTAATATTATAAAGCATACTCCTGCTTTTATTTCTTAACCTAGGAGCCTATGATTTGTACTCAGAAGGCTAAATGGGATATTCAGGATCATCTAGTAATATTATTTTTTGTAGAATAGGAAATGGAAGCAAGGAGAGGTTATATACTAAATGAATTGCCCTTGGTCAAACGGAGCCTAGATTTGAATTTACATTTTCTGACTTTCCATCTAGCCCTCTCCTCCCACAGCCACATTGAAATCAGTTGACAGTTAATCAATAAGCTTATAATGAGCATCTCATATATACCAGGCATGATGCCAGGTGAGATGGCCACAAATAATAATAAAAAAAAGAAACAATACCTATCCTTGGTATGCTTGCAATATATTGAATTGCTTCAAACTCTGAGATTCTGTCAGTCTGTGATTTTCTGTGACCTTTTCAATCTGTGACTAGTCCAGACCTCCATTTCTAAAATCAAGGAAGACTGTACTTACAGTGGTGTTTGCTGGGATTTCAGAGGAACTTCCCCTGAGATAATTGTGGGAAAGGGAATATGCTAAACACAGCCTATCACAAGCATTCTTCCTACTCCTTGCCCAAGACTTAAATGAATTAAGGAAAAACATGGGAACACAAACCAGTCATTCATATTCCATGTCTTTGCCCCCTTTGACTACTGCTTACATTTTACAACACTTAAGGTTTTCCATGTTTCCCGGGAAAAAGAGAGATTTGGGAGAAGAAGAGAGGTTTAGGAGGAGCTACTTCCATGAGAAGAGAAGAATCTTTGGGCATAAGTGGCAGGGAAGAATTTGATGGAAGGACAAAAAGATCACTGGTTTGACTGATAAGTGAACAGATGCCATCTGGTTCAATACCAAAATTTTACAGTTGAAGAATGTGAGGCTCAAAAATATTAAATGACTTACCCAAGATTACAGAGATAAATCCTCTAGTCCCCAAAATGGTGCTTTTCCCAGTTTTCCTCATTGCCTAACATTAGCATCCAGGGGACCCAGGATATCGGCTATGGAGCTTCGCCACTAGAGATTGGGGCCAATTTGTAACAGAACATCTCTTTTGGAGTCAGACACTAAGGAAAAAAAGAAAGAATGCCAGTGGAAAGAGAACATTCCGCTAATTAGGAAAGTATTTGTGGTCTTTATAACATATTCACATTAGGAGGGATAATTGGACCCCTAACTCCCATGTTTTTCAAGCTGCTAGACCTCTTTCTTTTATCCTTAAGAGAGAGTAATAGGAGTTTATGACTTGGATTTAAAAGTCACATAATTACAGCATCTTACTAGTTGGTGAAACCTTTTTTATATATATTGAATATTGATTTCTTTCCTGTTCCAAGTATATTTATCTCCATCACTCATGAGACTACTTCCTTGACTTGAAAAAAGTATTTACAAATATTTTGCAATGATTTATCTCATGATATAAACCCATCTATCTATTTTGTTGTGAATATATTTAGAAAATACTGAAATAGATTTATTGGGGATGGGGAAAAAAGAATGCAAAGGAGGCATAGAATTATATCAGTTCCTATCCTTCTTTTAGCGTGCTCAGAGAGGAAACTTGCTTTTTTTTTCCAGGAGAGATGACTAGGGTAAAAAGAGAAAACTAGACCTAATTGCTTTGGGGAAGAGAGAAAGCTTGGGGTATTAAATTGAAAGAGTGGGAGTCAGACAAGTTCATGCAAACTTGAGATGTGGCATCTTATAAAAAGCAATGGATGCAACAAAGTAGGGGAAACAACCTTCATCTCATCAGCTCATCTCAACCCACCTCAGTCACTTATTATCTGTGTCATCTTCGACAAATTACTTAACCTCTCTGGGCCTCAATTTCTCCATCTGAAAAATTATGTAACTTACTTCTGAAAAAGAGGTAGCATGTATCAGAGAGATCTAACAATCTTGAATGCCACCTCCCCTCAGACAGCCAAGATCTTTTTCATTTAGCTTGCAGCAGACTTTTCCTATATGAATTGACTCTGTAGAATGTGAGCTGGCTGAGGGCAGGGATTATCTTGCTTTTCAATTTGTTTACTCAAAGCATAGCACAATATTTGTATCTAATTCACTTAATGAATTATTTCTCATTCATTCATTCATCTTAAGTAAAGAAAAGCAAGAATATCAGATTGAGCTTTTTATTTTATTTATTTAATGTATTTATTTATTTTATATATTTATTTTATTCCAATTACAACTTTTTTTTCAACCATATGTTATGGATGGCAATTTGGGCTTTTGAACAAGTTGGTACTAGAAATGAAAAGTAAACAAAACAGGCATAGAAAACAAAAGAAAATGTGAGGAATGAATGATTGGGATGGGAGCGAAGGAAATAAGAAGGAGAGTTTCAGATGAAGAATGAACCTAAGGATATATTACATATGCACCTGGATATGACAAACATTAATGAGGATTAATGGGATATCAAAAAGATGCAAGCCAAAATATGGATTTTACTACTGCAGATAAAACATCTAGTTAGGTATTGTTTGCCCACCATGGCAGTCTCATCAGGGAGGCATTCACTGTGCCATGGCTGTTGCTTAGAGATTGGATCTAAGGGAGGTGCCCGGCTGAGTTTGCTGCAGCAGCTCAGGCTAGCACTAGCTAATCTGTAGATGGAGACATGTAGGGAAAGAAGGAAGCCTCCTCCCCACTCTCCAAAGAATATTTTTTGCATAAATATAGAGAGGAAAGCTATTACCTGAAGAAGAGGGATGGAGGAAGCTAAGGTATGAAACTTGAAGGCAAGTATGTGGAAGAAGCTGGTGGTTCTTAAGCATTTCAGCATCGAAATATACCAGGAAAGCAGTGGCCTTGAAGCCATAAACATTGGGGTTCCTAGCATAGCACAGGGAAACCTCTCCTCAGACCCACAGAAATGAAATAACCACAGAGTAGTCAGGAAATGGACCCCATCATTCCAAATGCAAGGAATGAAAAAGCCCTCCACTGGGGCTCGCAGGCAGTTATGGATGCATTTCCTACCAGAGGAAATGGCAACAATTTAAAGCCTTTCAGGACTTGACTCAACTGTGTAATTCATCCTGATGTTTTCCATTCATCAGAAGCCTGGTGTTTGTTTGCATTAGCATGATAAAAAACAATAACAAGGGTGGGAGGAAAAAGTAATAGGTTTCACCCCTTACATTCAAGGAAAATGGCACCAGTCACAAATCTGGGAGTCTTGGAAGGAAAGAAATCCTGTGCTTCAATTATACACAAAATAATGAACACTCATTAGAGAGACAGCTTTGTCCAATTCATAATTTCCTCATTTGTTTCATTCCTTCTAGATGCATGGAAATGGATGCCAATAGATATGGTTGACACATATAGAAGTGACAGATGAGACATTTGGATGCTTGTACAAATGAAAAAGTGTATTCAGAATACTTGAAAAACCTCATAGTTCTTTATGGGTGTCTAATATCATTATAATAATTATCATTGTTATTAATTTGTAGGAAAATAGATATATACTTCAAGCTCTTTGTAGGCAGGTTCTGTGACTTCCACTACAGTGCTCCACAGTGTAATTCTGGGACTCAAGGTAGAGCTGCAACTAGGAATAAGTACACTTGAGATACCGTGGGAGATAGAGTGACAAAGCAGAGTTCAATTCTTTTGACTACATGGAAACATAGATCTCCTGGATTCCCATAGGTAGGAATTGTGTGACTTCATCTTATGTGAGTAGACATATTGCTCAATTGATCAAAATGTACTTTGTGAACTCAGCCATAACTAGATTGGGGTGAACAGGGCTTTGATCTGGGATTCTGTGCTTTGATCTAGGGGATGAGATTGCTTCCTCTCTGGAATTTAGGTTCGATACTATAGTTACCATGTCTTCATGCCCCAGTTATAAATCTTTCATCATCCTAAAGTGCCATGGAGTTTAGTTTCCTCTAGGTCACCCATTAAGATCAGTGGCTATGGTGCCATCAAATAGGACTTACTTTTCCTTCAACCCACCAGATCAGATTGCCCACTCACATCAAGCAAAGACTTTTATTTCCATTGCTACCCCAGCTGTCCCATTCATTCAGGCAATTCATTCAAACTCTCTGGGCCTCAGTTTCCACATCTATATAATGTGGAGATTTGGTCAGATGGCTTCTAACATCTCTTCTAAATTTGATTCTAAAGTCTTGTGATCTTTTCACTCCTAGTGAAAACATTCCTAATTTGGTTCTATTCATGAACTTCTAGTATATAAACTCAGTATTGTGCTAGGTGCTATTGAGAACAATAGGGAAAGGAATGTTTACCCACAAAGCACTTCCAAATCAATTGAGGAGACCTGCCATCCACACAGGAAATGACCAATGAACAAGACAGCATCCTATGAATCAGCATTATCCTTGCATGTAAACTCAGAAGATAGTCTAAAACAGATATTTCTTGGGCAATAAGAAGATGGAGTTTTGAAGGATGAGAGTAAATAGAGGTTCATTTGCATTGAGATTGGGAGGGAAGACATCAAGGCAGATTATAGGTAATCCTTGAACAGAATAACAGATGGAGGATTTAAGAAGCAGTGGTCATTACTATTAGTTTTCCTTCAATATCTCAACCTATCTGTTGCAATTTTAGTATTTCCCTGTTCATATTTGAGTCATGCAAGAGCTTCAAAGGCCTTGTGGTTGAGCTCTTAGATATTCCATTTCCCCAAGAAAGAGAGATCTCTGGACAGAACTTGGAAGGCAGTGGAGGCGAAGTGTCCAGTTGGCTGCCATGAGTGCTAAAAGATGCTGGGTGCTACACCCCTCTTCAGATAAACAGTAGAAAGTTGCTCAATTAGCCAATGGAAATTGCAGTAGGGAAGTGGGTCTTGCAGAAAGTTATGGATGCATTTCAGACCAGAGGAAATGTCTCCCATTACTAATGTCTTGATGCTTTTCTGCCTTTCAGAACATTTCAGGATCTGTCCAAACAAATGGATATATCTTATGGCACAGTCAGAGACTCAGCTGTATATGAATACTTTAGAGCCAAGGGGACCAATCCCTTGGAACAGGACAGCACATTTGCTGAGCTTTGGAAGACCATCAGCAAGAACAATGGGGCTGATAACTGTGTCTCCAATCCTTCTGAAGGCATCAGGAAGGTAAGAAGGGGAAGCATGAGACACCTTGCATTTCCCTAGTCTAAGAAAGTTAGGGGATGATGATGATGATGATGATGATGATGGCGATGATGATGATGGTGATGATGATATAGTGTTTTAAGGTTTGCAAAAATTTTACACATGCTATCTCAATTATTCCTCATGAAATCCTAGAAACTAGGCTGAAGTATTAAGAATTAAGTGACTTGTTCAGGGTCACACAGCTAGTAAGTTTCTTAGGCCAGATTTGAACTCAGGAAGATGAATCTTCCTGACTCCAGGCCCAGTGCTCTACCCACCAAGCTGCCCCATTTTTAATTACAGAATGACTTAACTTTATACCATAGGTAGTAGAAATCCAAGGAAAGTTCTCAAGGAAGGGAGTGACATAATGAAGCAGCATAGTCTGTTGGAAAGGGAATTGAGTATGGACTCAGAGGATTTAGATTCAAATTCTTCTGACGCTTGCAAGGCATAGTGAATTTGGAGTCAGGAAGACCTGCCTTCAGATCCTGCTCCAGATATTTACTAGCTATATGATACAGGAGGAGTCACTTAGCCTTTATGTGACTCAGTTTCATCACCTGTAAAATGAAGAGTTTCAATTAGATGACCTCTGAAGTCTCTTCCACCTGAGACATATAATCCAATGATCATATGAAGGTAGAACTTTAGGAAGATTAATCTTGTAGTGGTATCCTCTAATTGCTTCATTTTGTGCTGAATGTGGAGAAAAATACATAATTCAGCCTCTGAGATGTAGTAGGCAGGCTCTGTGCCTCTGGTCTATCCTCTTCACCTTGCTTCCTTGACCTCATTAATCATTAAGTCATCATGTCCTATCTTCTCTACCCTTCCTTCTCTACAATTTCATCATGTTTGACTTGTACAGTCACAGAATCTCACAACCAAGAAGCTAAATAGTCACCTGTGTCTTATCAGGGATCTCCTCTTCAAAATCCCAGTCAAATTTCCTTCCTTCCTTCCTTCCTTCCTTCCTTCCTTCCTTCCTTCCTTCCTTCCTTCCTTCCTTCCTTCCTTCCTTCCTTCCTTCCTTCCTTCCTTCCTTCCTTCCTTCCTTCCTCCCTTCCTTCCTTACTTCCTTCCTTACTTCCTTCCTTCCCTAGTATTAAGCTGGGGATCAGCAATTCTACATTTTCCATCTGGTGCCCTAACTATCTTGACCACCATCCTCTGAGCATGCTGTAGTTTTCCAGAATTCTTTCTAAAATACAACACCCTGAACTGAATAAAAACTCCAAGTTTGGTCTGATCAGGGAAAAACTTCCACCTCCTTAATTGAAGAATCTTATAATGCAATATAAGACAACCTTAAGCTTTTTAGCTACTGCATCACACTATTGGCTCATATTGTGTTTGATGTCCACTAAAATTTCCCAGTCTTTCTTTCTTTCTTTGTTTCTTTTCTTCCTTCCTTACTGCCTTTGTCTTTGTCTTTTTTCTTTCCTTCCTTTTTTCTCTTTTCCTCCCTCCCTCCTTCTCATCTTCTTCGTCTTGTTTTTGTTCTTGTCCTTCCTTCTTCTTCTCTATCCCTACCTCTCTTTCTTACCCTCTCTCCTTTACCTTCCCAATCCCCTTTCTTCTCTCTCTCTTTTTTCTCTCTTCTACATTCCTTGCCATTTTTCCCTCTGTCTACCTTCACCCTCTTGTATTCATCATCATCACATGGGCAATATGTTGACCTCCCCTATAAAATTGTCAAGACTTCCATTAGTTTGGACTCGACAAGCCAATCATTGCTCAGGTTGGGCAATGGAAGAACAGAGTGGGGCACATAAATGAAGGTAATAGAGTTTCATTGTATTGATGCACAGAAACACAAACCAAACAGCAGCCTCATCAGACAATGAGCTCACTTCACTAAAGTCCCTGGAGTACAAATCTGAATAGCCAAATGTCACCTTGGAACCCAGACTTCCTATTCATGATTTCATGGGAGACCACATCATTGAACAACAAGGAAAACTACCAAAGCATTTACTTTACAAAAATAGAATAAAAATGTATGTTGAAGAACAAAAGGCCAAGATTTCCAATGGAAATAATGAAAACGAAGGAAGGAATAGGGATTAACAGTTTCAAATTTCAAGCTATAATACAAACCAGCAATCATCAGAATGATTTGGTTTGGTTAAAAAAAACCAGAGATTGAAGAGTTGAACACAGAGATACACAACACAGAAAAACAAACATATTAGATTAGCATTCAATAAATCCAAAGGCCCCATCTATTGGAGTAAAGGTTCAGTACTTGGCAAAAAAAAAAAAAGTAGTTGGGAAAACTGAACAGCACTCTGAAACAGTCTGAAATAAATTAGATCTAGACAAAAATGGCACATGAATGCCAAGATCAGCTTCAAAATAACATGAATATAGCAAAAAATGTCTAAGAACAAGGAAAAATAACTTCAGGAACAATAGAGGTTAATGGCCAAACAAGAGGTAGAGCATCATAGAAAACCATTTTAACATTAATTTTAAAAACAATTTTGAATTCCAAATTCTTTCCCTCCAACTCGTCCTTTAACCCTTAAGAAGACACGCAATATGATATTGAATATAAATATAAAGTAATGGAAAACTTCCAATTAAGCTTAGTGGGGGAATAGCTAATTAGGTAAAAAAAAAACTTTGCAGGAAGTTTCTCTGATAAAGGTTTCATTTCCAAGATATGAGTAATAGATTTAAATTTATCAGATTAAGAGCTATAACCTAATTAATAAGTGTCAAGTATATAAAGTCAGTTTCCAAAGGTAGACATCAAATTTTTCTATAGTCATATACAAATACTCTCAGTAATCAATGATTAGAGAAATGTAAATTAAAACAATTTTGAGGTTCCCTTTGATATCAGTCATATCATCAACATAGACAAAAAAAGGAAAATGACAAGTGTTTGCTGGGTTCCTGAAAAATAGGCACATTAATCCACTGTTGGTGGAGTTGTGAACTGATCCCTTAAATCTGGAAAGCAACTTGTAACTTTGCTTCAAAAGGTAGTACACTGTTCAAGGTTTTTGACCCAGCAATGACACCCATAGATATCTCAAAGAGACCAAACAAAGAGGAAAGTATCTTATATGCACTAAATATGTTTAGCATCTCTTTTTGTAGTGTTAAAGAACTAGAAACTAAAGTGTTATACACCAATTAGTAAATCACTGAACATTTCATGGTGTGTGAGTGGAATGGACTGTTATTATGCTATAAGAAATGACAAAATGAAGTTTCAGAGGAAAATGGGAAGACTTTTTTGAAATAATGTAGGGCAGAATAAGGAGAACATTTTATACAATGACAACACATTGGATAAAAAACAAAACAAAACAAAAAAAACCCAAGAACTTTGAAAGACTTCAGAATTGATCAATGCAATGATAAACCATGGTGCCAAAGGACTGACAATGAAGTATGCTACACACTTTCTGACAAAGAAATTATAAACTTAAGCTGCAGAATAAGATACACAATTTTGGACATAGCCAATGTGGGAATGTGTTTTGTGTGACTATGCAAACTTTTTATAAGGCCTCTCCCCTCCAGTAGATAGAGGTTGGAGGGAGAAAAAAACAAATGTTAATTTTTTTAAAAATACATATAATTTAAATAATGGATAAATAAGAATGGGGCTAGCCAGGTAGGACCATTATGAGTCCACAATTGGTATTCCCCTACTTCTACCACAACAGAGATGTATTTATACCTGTTGGGGTTAGGTAGTACTGATATGAGACAATTTTATTGTAGTCATGGTCATGATTTTCACTGAGCCTGGTTTTCATAAGGTTCAACAAAACAACTGATCCTATGATTCAGATCTTGAGGCTTTATCACTGATTCCAGATGAAATCATCTTAGCCAGCCTGGCACAGGGCATCTACAAAGAGGGGGAAACACATTCTGGGAGAGCCTGTTCATACACCATTCCTCTCTCTGGTGGTAAATCCAAGAGCTGAGAGAAGCAAATTCCTGGAAAAGAGAAAGAAAAGCAGAAAATCAGAATTGGAGGAATGCATACATGGCCATCACACAAAATGATTTCACAGGGTTAATATAGGATTAAGACTTTTCCTGCTGATTTATAGACCAATACTCTGTTTACCACTGGAGAAAACTCATCAACATTAAAAAATATGAGATTCATGACAAGAAGTCGTATGACTTTGGACAAGGCACAAAAGTCTCAATTCCCTCATCTGGCAAATGAAAGACCATCTCTAAGGTCCTCTTAGATTCCTTAATGTATGATTATCCAGAATTATATATCTCAAGAGTGGCTGAAATTCTTCATCTCCCTTCCTATAAAGAAAGTAATCAGAGCCAAGGAAGAGTTTGCCCTGATGACAGAGGTTCAGTGATGGTCAAAGGACCCCAAAGGGGGTGGTGAATTGGGGGTGAATCTTCAGGCACACTCTTGGTCTTGTCTGCATCTTGACAACCCAGCAAATTAATAATGGTATAAATATTCCATGTTGTTGAAAAGGAAATAAATCTCTGCCCCCCTTCACTTTTATGTTTTTGTATACAGCCAGTTTTTCTATAACAAATGTTTAATCTCAAGATAGCTTTTTTACTGACTCCCAGCATGTTACTCCTGCTGTCAGTGTGTACAAAGGAAAAGCAAACATTTTAATATGAACCTAGGAAAAGTGTAATTAGGAAGATGAATCATTGGAGTCAACAGATAATCTGTTTGCAGTACTCCAGATCCAGGGTGTATGCTCCTTACCAAGCAAAAGTTGGGATCATTTGTTCCTTGGAAAATTTCCAAGAAGTAGCTTTTAAGTAAGATTAGTTGCCTTTTCAAACCAGGACTTCAAAGAAAAGACTTCAATACGTCTTTATCTTCTTCATCCAAAATTTCATTCTTATGCACTGAAATTCATGGTTTCCAAGGCATTGTCTTTCAAGACTTCAGGGTCTCTGTGATCTTATGCACATAGGCACTCTCTCCACCAACACAGAGACCAACCACTAGTGAATCATGGCATCATAGAGCTAGAGCCAGAAGACACAACAAAGGTCATCCAAACCACTCCCCCCCATTTTACAGAACAGAAAAATGAGGCCCATGGAGGACGCAACTGGTATTTGAGATTTATGATAACAAAGCCTCACCCAAAAATAATTTTATGGCCTGTGTGGAGATGAACGTCTCCAGCTAAGCAAGGCTGGTCCTTGAATATTAAATATCTGTTGGGTCCATAGTTGGCCCCAAACTCAAAGCATTTCAAACATGGTAGAATCTTTCAGAGCTTGTAATTTGCTATCATGGCCTTTGTGAACCCAGCGTTACTTCCATGACATGTTGAGACATTAAAGGTGGAATTTAAAATGGTAGTAGTATATTATATCTAGGTTCATATTGTACTTTATTATGAGAGAAAACTGAGCATAGTGTACGTAATACTGACATAGTGGATGTAAATAGAGTCAAGGAAACTCAGAAAGACCATGTTCAAATCTTGCCTGGATGAGGGAAGATTTGGGAGACCTGGGTACATTTGTTGGCATCACAGAAAAAAACAGATAGGGAGAGATCAAAGATTAGGGAGCAAGAGGAGGTGATGATTATTGGGAAAATCTACCAGAAAAAAAATTACAGTGGATGGTATTAGGCCCCCACATTGAGGTGTTGGTCTGGACAACCTTCAGAGGTTCGAACAAAAGAGGAAAGGATGGGAGATGATATAGGGGGTGGGGTTAAATAGAGAGAAGAGAAGAAGAGAAAGCAGAAGGTGTATGGCCTATGTTTTCTCAGTAAAATGAGGTGAGGTTTTTCTGTTGACATGCAAATAGGAGAGGACAACATAGGAGGCATGAGGAGAGAAGATAATAGTCTTCCCTGTTGACCTCTACAAGTATGAGGAAAGTTGTTAAGCTAGGTTTCTGGTTTAACATCAGTGTTTTGGTATAGTAGAAAGTCCAGAGCCTAGAATCAGGAAATACAGGTTTGAATCTCACCCCTAACTTTAAGCATGTCAGGAATAAATGTCTTGACTTCTTGGAACCTCTGTTGTCTTCCCTCTCAATGCAATACCCATAATACACAAAACAAAGGATTGTGCAGCAGTTAAATGAGGTGATACATATAAAATGCTTTGCAAATCATAAAGTCCTATCAAATTTTTTATTATGTATGACTCTAATGCATCCATTCAGGGGAATGTGCAGAACAGAGCTGTCCCAATCACAATAGTGAGTCTCCTGTTAAAAAATGCATGGGGGACTCAGTGTATCTTCATTGAAATGTGTTCATTTGACACATAGTGATGTCTTATATTTTCTTAGAGAATAGGGAGGTTTCCTATTTGTCTATATTTATCTCTAGAGTGGAAGAGAGTGAGTCAGTACTGGTGAGCTTTGTCTTTTGACTAGACTAATTTAGCTATTTCCTGGGTTTGTAGCTTTAAGGTGCCCCTTATCTCTATTCTTTCAGTATTGCATCCTGGTAAGAAGCAGGGAAACTAAAACCACCTTTGGGGGGAAAAAACAAACACAAAAAGACAAGTATCCAAGCTTGGATGGGTGGGTAGAGGGTTTTCTAAATATTTTGTTCCGGTTTTAACATTTTTATGGTGGGGTATGGTCACCCAAATGTCATAAAAATCTAAAAGCGAGCAGTCACATAACTAGTAAGTGTTTGAGGCCAGATTTGGACTTGGGAAGATGAGTCTTTCTGACTCCAGGCCTGGTGCTCTAACTGCCTCTACCAAACTCACCATCAATATGCTATTCTTATTTGTCTTTATGCAATGTAAGTGACCCTGGATTCTCGAGGTGTTTGACAATGATCACAGGCAGTGACAGTTCTTACCAAACTAGGAATGTTTTGAGGTGGAGACCTGCCATCAGGCAACATTTGTGAATCTGATGTTGAGCCTTGGGGAACTGAGAGAGGCTCAACCCCAGCCTAGGCTCAGATTCATGAATCTGAATTTGACCACAGCAGCTTTCAAAGATTATTTTCCAGAAGAATGTATTGAAATTGGAAATTGTTTTGTTTGGCATTTGTATTTCTATCTCTAATGCTGGTATAGTGCCTGGATCTTAGTAGGCATTTAATAAATATTTGTGGAATACATTTAATTGAATTTCCAAAATGTAGAGTAGCTACAGTTACTCAGTGATGAGGAAACTGAGGAAAATGGGGTTATATGACTTGCTGTGTGACCCTTGGCAAGTGACTTAATCCTGTTTGACTCAGTTTCCTCATTTGTAAAATGAGGTAGAGAAGGAAATGGCAAAACACTCCTGTATATTTGCCAAGAAAACCCCAAATGGGGTCATGAAGAGTTGGACATGACTGAAAAAGGGCTAAACTACCCATAATGACAAAATAGTGATTTTTTGAAATATGAAAAAAGTGGACCTCTTGGCCTTTGGGCAAATAAGTCTCAGATGAGAGGAGAATCTTAGGCTTCTTCCCTCCTTAATTATTGTTGTTTAGACACCTTTCCAGTCTCCTTCTGTCTCCTTTATGTTTGACTACTTCCAAGGCAGTAGAAGGTAATGTTGATAAGGGAAAAAGCTGTCTAACCTGTATGTATACATATATACATATACTTATGTATGTATATATGTATATATATAAAAAAATATAAATTTCATTTAGACATCCTGCCATACCCTTTATTGTTCCTGCCACTGTCATTTTACCATTTTACTTGTCTATACTCAGTTTCTCCTGATCCTCATTTTGCCCCTTCTAAAGTGTGATGTGTTTACCGGCTTCACAAGATGTGCACTATGCACACCTTCTTTGAATCATTCTAGCATCTTCCCACCCTGCCATGAGAGTGCAGAACCCAAGCTCAGTAACCTGACATTTCCTCTCCTTTGTTATAGCTAGATTTATTGAAGTCTGCAATTCAGCTTTTCTATTGCCAAACTGCTAAGAATATCAATTAGAAAAACTTTCCGGTGCAGTGTTGAGCTAGCAAGTCATTTGAATTTATATGATAATAACTTTGTCAAATGAAGTCATACCTTACTGTTGATGGTAGACTATTTTCCCCCTTTTTGTCGGATCAAATCTATCAAATACTATTCCTCATAATATGCTTTCTTTGCAGCACAGTGGCTGACCCGATCTGCCATTTGATTAAGCCTTTACATAAATCAGACTTAATATTTAATAACATTGTCAGATGAAATACAGTGTTAATAGTTTAAATGTCAATCTTCACAGCTCATTGGGCACTTTGAATAAATAGACAAGTTGCTTGTTTCTGATTCCATGGCTAGTGAGGTGGCATTATAACTTTTTTTCCCAGAGAGAAAATGCTTGGTACACTCTGTGATGGTTGGCAGGCACAACAGGGTTTTTTTTTTCTACCAAATAAATATAGCTAGGAGCATAAAGTAAGAATGCAAATGCCATATGGAAATTGCCCTGCAAATCTTGTTTATTCCTTCCACCAATCAAATTCTACATGCATGCACACAAGCACTCATGCACACTCATGCACACACACAGTATTTTTATGAAATTGCTTCAGAACCTGGATTTGCCCTCCATACCTTCCTCCCTGCCTAGTCTATAATTATATCCCTCCCTCTGTACCTACAGATTCTTGGGGTTTTGTGTTTAAGTACTGTGTAACTTAGAGTTACTTAGTACCAAACAGTTGGGGAGTCTGGTCAGTGTCATAGCCCAAAAGAGGGTACCTCTGTGACAGCTGAACCACTCAGGAAATTGGACTGTCCTCTTGCCTGTCACTTCCACCACCCCAAAACCATCACTCACAGGCACAAGGATTTTGTTTGTTTCTTGCCTCACTTTCATCTGCCTCCTCTGAACCAGCTTCCTTTTGAATTAGACTATTCACCGCTGATTGATTTCTGGTTAATTACTATGTCTATTCTCTTTTCTGCCTCATCCTTTCTTCTTTTAAACTAAATAAATATACTTTTAAGGTAGAGGAATCCAGGGCTCTGCTCCCCAATTTGTTTGGGAAATGTGGACTATAGAAGTCTTTCGTTGAAAAGATCCTTAGACCCTAGGTTTCTTAGTCAGCAGAAAGGCAGTACTGGAAGGTACAACAGTTCAGCTATCAGTTGGGAAATTTGTCTCACAAGTGTTGACTCTGATCCTTTCTATCTGTTTGTACTTGGGTAAGTGACTCCACTTTTAAAAACTTCATCTTCCATATCTATACTTAATATTTATGTGGCACTTTAAGATTTACAAAGTACTTTATATTTATCATCACATTTAAACCCCACAACACCCTTATGAGGTGAACGCTTTTGTCTCTATTTTACAGAGCATAAAACTGAGGGTGACAGAACAAGTGGCTTGCCCAATGTCCCACAACTAATAATTGAGGCAGGGTTTGAACTCAGGTCTTTCTGACCTGAGTGCTTGGTAAAAAATAAAGATAAGTTCATATAAACTTAGCTATGACTATCTGGAAGGGACCTTCAAGACAATTTAGTCGTATTACAGATGAGGAAACTGGCCCAGAGAGGATAAGTGACTTTTCCAAAATCACAGACTAATTTGCAATTACAAAATTTAAGAGATGGGAGTGAATTCTCAGAAGCCATCTAGTCCAACTCATTCATGAAGAAATGCCTGCTATAATGTATCAGGCAAGTGGTGATCCAGTCTATTTGAAGACCTTAAAAGAGGGGAAAGTTACCATCTTTCAAGTCAGCTCATACCACTTTTAGGCAGTGCTAATCTCAGGCTGTTTTTTGAGTTTTGTTTTTGTCCTTTCATCAAGCCCAAATTTTCCTCTGTGTAACTACTCTCCCCCCCTCCCAATTGCTTTGGGTTCTGCCTTCTGTGACTAAACAGATCAAATGCAATCTCTTTTCCATATGACAGCCCTTCAAATATGTCAAGATAGCTTCTGTGACCACCATACCCAGTCTTCCCTTCTGTAAGCTAAATGTCTCCTGTTCCTTCCAAGCCCTTCATAAACTATACCTTCCCCATGCATGTTTTCGGTCTTCTTATACCTTCCATGCCCATGTATTCTTCTCTCTAGTGAAACTGGCCTCTTTGCATGTTCCATAACCAAAACAATTCATCTTTTGACTCTAGGCATTTTCCCTGATTTCCCTCCATGCTGATAATGCTCTCCTTCCTTATTTCTACTTCTTATTTCTCTGGTTTCCTTCAAGTGCCACCTAAAAACTCACTTTCTACAAGAAAGTCTTTCCCAATTGCTATTAATTCTAGTGTTTTACCTTTGTAAAATACTTTCTCTCTCTCTCTCTCTCTCTCTCTCTCTCTCTCTCTCTCTCTCTATATATATATATATATATATATATATATATATATATATATATACACACACACATATGTAGTGTGTATTACAGATTATAGATAGATAGATAGATAGATAGATAGATAGATAGATAGATAGATGATAGAGAGATAGATAGTACATAACATTTGCTTGTTGTCTCTCCCATTAGATCACAAGCTCTTCAAGGGCAGGAACTATCTTTGTTCTTCTTTGAATCCCTAACATGTAGCAGAATGCTTGGCAGATAGTAGGCACTTAAAATGCTTCTTGACTGACTGACTCATATGACATGGATTACAGACCCTTCACTACCTAAACTTCCCTCTTCTGGACATTCTCCAGCTTATCAATATCAATTTTAAACTGTAGCACTGGGGTTTATACAAAATACTTAATGATGTCTGACCAGGGCAGAGTATACGGAGTGGCTATTGCCTCCTTATTTCCAGAATCTATGCTTCTATTGATTCAGCCCCAAATTTCATTAGTTATTTTTCATTCCATATCACTGTGCTAAATCATATTGCATTTTTAGCCATTAAAATTCTAGATCTTCTTCCTCCAAACCAATATCTAAATCATGTCTGCCTTATCTTGAACTTACAAAGTTGATTTTTTTGTACCCATGTGTAAGATATTACATTTATACCTATTGAGTTTGATGGGATTTGATTTAGCTCAGTGATGTAATCTGTCAGGATCTTTTTGGATTCTGACTCAGTTATCCACTGTGTGACCTATCCTTTCCATATTTGCATCATCTACAAATGTTGTAAGTGTGTCATTCGTGCTTCCTGGTCAAGTCATTGATAAGCATGTTACACTGCACAGGGCCAAACCCATACACCTGGGGCTTTCCACAAGAGAACTCTATCTACAATAACATTGAACCAGTAGAAATTTCTCTTGATATCCAATCATCCAATCAATTCTAAATTTATTGTTTGCATTATTGTCTAGTCTACACCTCTCCATCGTTTCCACAAAAATACCATGAGATACTCTATCAAAAGCTTTGCTAACATCTAGATAAAGTCCAGGTCAAGAATTCTTCTCATGTACCAGTTTAGTAGTTCTATCAAAAAGGATAATTCTTGATGAAGGCCAGATTGGTTTTTGTAATTATTTTTCTCTTTGTAGGTTTTGCCAAACATCTCTTTAATGATTCATTTGAGGGCTTTTCTCAAAAGTTGGAGCTCATTGTTCTGCATTTTGTAGATTCTCTTTTCTTCCTTTAAAAAAAAAATTAGGACATTTTTCATATGCTCTAACGCTGTGGTACCTCTCCCATTTCCTATCATCTTTCATTTTTGCTGATGGTGCCTCGGCAATCACATCTGCCAGGTTTTTTTTCTTTCAGTACCTGAAAAAGGAGTTCACTTGGGTCAGATTAATTGAATGGATTTAGAGCAACTAGGTGTTTTATTCCTATTCCCTTGCTTATATAGGTTTGAAATCATACTTTGTCTTCTGTTGTTCATTCTTATTGCAAAGTCATAAATACCTGTAGTCAACAAAAGAGAAGGGATTTCAACTTAGATGATCTAGCACCAAAACCTATCCTCTTCTAGTCACTTTTGTCAATCAATCAATACATATTTATTAAGCCCCTACTATGTGCCAGACACTGTGCTCTATGCTGAGTATACAAAAAAAGAGACCAAAGACAATCCTTGCCCCCAAGGAGTTTACAATCTAATGTAAAAGACGATATGTAAAAATATAAATACACAAAGGAAGCTATATATATATATATATATATATATATATATAATATATATATATATATATATTATATAGTATAAATAGGAAATAATTAACAGAGTGAAGGCACTAGAATTAACAGAGATTGGAAAAGGTCTCCAGCAAAAGATGCGACTTTTGTTGAGATGTCAAAGATAACAGGTGGACATGAGAAGGGAGAACATTCCAGGAAAAAAAATGCCCAGAGCTGAGAAATGGGGGCCAGTGTCACTGGACTGAATAGTACATGTTGGGGAGTACAGTGTAAGAAGACTGGAAAGGTAGGAAGGAACTAGGTTATGAAAGGCTTTGGAGGTCTACCAGAGCACTTTGTATGTGGTCCTGGAGGCAATAGAGAGCCACTGGACTATGTTGAATGTGTATGGGGAAGTGATATGGTTGAATCTGTGCTTTCATGAAATTACTTTAGGGGCTGCATAGATGATGGATTAGAGCAGAGACTTGTGTCTTGCTTTTATATTTATTCAGAACTCAATTTCCCAGTCAAGATAGGCAAAATCATTTAATATTGAAGTTTAAAGGGTTGATGTTCAAAGCAGGGTTGTCAAGGAGTGCAATTCAGTAGAAAGAGGGCTGAATCTCGTATCAGTGGATCTGGGTTCAAATGTGAGTTTCCCTGTGTACTATTCGTGTGATCTTGGACAAGTGGATCTTCAGACTTCTATTCTATCCTTGATAAAGTGAATTTTTTGAACTTGATGATCTTTGAGACCCCTCCCAGGTCTCCAATTATGAACTTGTCATTACTCCCTTGGAAAAAGAAGAGACTTGATTTAGTGTATCCTATTTGTGTTCTGTAAGATAATGCCCACATTCAACTTTGCAAGAAGACATAAATTGGTTACAAGGTCCTTTAATGTTTCCTTTGCATTCATTTCACTTTGGCCCAATTCTTATATTTACCAAAAATGGAACTGGTTACTGCGTTAAGCTCTCTTTACTGAAATCACACTATTTTTCACAATCTGAAAGTATCATTGGATGTAGGAAGACTGAATGAGAAAGGTTGTGTTTCTCATTTCATCTGTAATTGATGATCAGAAATGTCACAATTATGGCCATCTCCTTTCCTGCATGGATTCATTTCAGACTATTTTCCATTCTCTTTCACTCTCTCTCTCTCTTCTCTCTCTCTCTCTCTCTCTGTCTCTCTCTCTCTCTCTCTCTGTCTCTCTCTCTCTCTCTCATATATATATATATATATGTATATATACATATATATATGTATATATATACATATATATATGTATATATACATATATATATGTATATATATATACATATATATGTACACATATATACATTTTTCTATATGTATGTATATAAGCATATACAAATGTATATCTGTGTGTTTATGCATTCTTTGCTTTTCTCTTGCTTTTGCCTCAGAAGTATGGACGCATGATACAGATGTCGCTCCCTCACCTCCAAGTGTACTTCTCATTTGACATATTTCAGATGGTAATCAAGAGTGTTACTTTCAAATATCCTTCAGGTGTTTCTGGTGCAGTACCCTTTTCCTCCTTTAAAAATAGTCAAATCCATTTTTGCTTATTCTTTGTCCCATCCTAAGTCTTGCCTTGGATTCAAGACAGGATTTAGGAACAAGATGTGTACAGTCAGAAAAGGAGGGTTTTCTTATTTAACCCTTAGCAATTATTTGCCATTTATTCTTCATAAATGGGAGAGGGCATAGAAGTCTAGATTCTAAAAAGCTAAAAGGGATCTTCCAAAGGTCATCCAGCTCTAACCTGTGTCAGAATGGAAATCTCCCACTCAACCTCCCCAAAGCATGACCTTATGCCTCTGTTTAAAGATTTGCAGTAAGGGAGGGGCCTATAACTTTCTGCAGTGGCCCATTTCAGCATTTGACAATTCTGATTATTATGAAGTTTTGTTTTTTTTTTCCTGTCTGTTAAGATTAAATTGGTCTTTCTAGAAGTAATTAGTATAACGATTATCATGATAGCTAGTATTTGTAAAGTGATTTAAGGTTTTCAAAGCACTTTACAAATATTATCTCGTTTGATCCCTGCAACAACACTTGGAGTTATACTGTTATTATCCTCATTTTACAAGTGAGGAAACTGAGGCAGACAGAGATTAAGTGACTCACCCAAAGTCCATTCATTGCTCTGAGTTCTGTCTTCTGGGTTTGACAGAGCAAACTGATTCTGCAGGTACTGGTAGATACCTCTTACATCACCCCCGAGTCTTCTGTTCTCCCAATCAAAGACCTCAGCCTTCTTATGACATCTGAAAGGGTTTCATTCCTATTTTCACCATCCTGACTGCCCTGTCATGGTGCATTTTGTATTGTCAGTTTTCCTATTTGAAACCATAGATTTGTCTGCCAAATGGTGTCCAGCAGGGGAAAATAGGAAGACTCTGCTTACTATTTTACCATTGGGTTAGGTTATTCATACATAACAGATTCCATTGGTCCCATCACGTGTCTTTGCCATTTAATCTACTGTGATGATGATTGGGTTGGGATAATCCAGTTCAAAGACCACAAAAAATCCCTGACTGGGCCTCAGTTATTAAATTGCTTTGCTTTTGCTTTTGGACTTTGCCAAGAAAATCTCGTTATGAATTCTTCAATTACTTTCTTTTGCAGGTTTTCTCATTTATGCAGGCACATGTGGGAACTCAACCAACATTCCTGCCATCGTAGTCCCTTTGATGATCTTCAGGCTTTCTATTAGATAGAGAAGGAGAATATTCATTTTCTTTCAATCTAATTTTATTTTCCAGAATATTTTTGTCCTGATTTGCTTTGTACCCAGATAATATTTTCTTCATTCTAACTCCATTTATAAATGTGCTGATTTCTTTCCAGTGAAGTAATTTGTTCCACTGAGCATCAGGGCTTCTGGTTTTATGACATTAATTTTGGGGTCCTGATATCCAACTGTATTATCTTGTTGTTTTTTACATTACGTTAACATCGCAATGTCTCCTTTTGGATTTAATAGCTTTCTTTGGGCCTATTCTGCACTTTAAGCTTTAGTTCAAAGATGGGATGTTTATATTCATACACCCTGTAGCCATCTATTTCGGTCCCAAGAACAAGGCCATATTTCGGGCATTAGAAGAAGGCAAGAAAAGATTTCTGTTAAGAGGAGCTACCCCATGATGGTTGCCTCTTCAGAGAAGTAAAGTGATTAAAAAGGGTTTCATTAAGGGTAAATATGCAAATTTGATCCCTATGTTATTAATATGTATGAGAAAATTTAGGAAACTAAAGTAATTCTGTCAGTATAACTGCAGAGGTTTCTTAGAGTGGCATAGTACATAGGAGGCCTGCCCTGGAGTCAGGAAGACCCCGGTTCAAGTCCTGCTTCTGAGACTTTAGAGTTCTGTGACCATAGGGAAGTAATTTAGCTTCTTAATGGTGTAGGGCAGGGGTAGGGAACCTATGGCCTCGAGGCCACATGTGGCCTTCTAGGTCCTCAAGTGCTGCCTTTTGACTTAGTCCAGGTTTCACAGAACAAATCATTTTATTGAGGGGATTTGTTCTGTAAAGTTTGGATTTAATCAAAGGGCTTAGGACAATCACTAAAAAGTTTTAAGTTTAGTAGATAGTTGATCTGCATTGGAAGAATGGGATTTCCACACCAAGAGTAACCTGCATAGATAAAATTAGAGGTCTGGACTTCAAGTAGGACATTTTTTTTTCTCTAGCCTAGAGTTATATCATCCAGAAAATCAAAACATGGTGGAGTCAGAGATGACTCGTGTCTCCCCAAACCTTTGCTTTGCCTTTTTATTTGTTTGTTTGTTTGTTTTCCCTGTAAAAAAGAAGTGAGAGTAAATATGGACTGCCCTGGATAGATTGTGACATTTAGTACAGTTGCTGTAAAGGCTTTGAGGTTTGTGAGTGAGCTTTTGACTCTGACATTTTCAAATGAAGCAACAGGGAAAACTTTGGAATGGAAACAAGCTTCTAGAAGCAATTTTTCAGATGGCAAACTCTTCAAGAGCATCTACCTGACATATAATGGGGAATTAGTTCATATGAAGCAATGGTAATTTGGTGGTTAGCCATGCCTTTCTCTTTATAGGCTAATGAGCAGAACTGGCTTCCAGAAACTCTTTTTAGGCTGAGGAAAATAAAGTTTAGACAAATCAATCTCTTCCAGGTTAAAAACAAGGCCAGTATAAAACAAAATGACAGATTGGCTTCTAACATAGATGGGGAACTTCTCAATTGTGAAATATCATCCTCTCCAGCTTAGATTGATTTTGTAGAACTAACGTGTCTGGGCAACTGTGGTATTGGAGAAGAAGATCTAGAGCTTGCTTTTGAGTTCTGACTCTGCTATTTACTAGCTGTGTGACTATTGGCCAGTCCTTTCATCTCTCTAAGATTCAGTTTTCTCATTTATAGAATGGGGATATTTATACTTTATCTATCTCACAAGATCATGAGAAAAATGGTTATGTGCATTAATTTTATAATATATTTCTTTGGTCACTGTTATATTTTTTCCCCTCTTATCTCTGGTTTGGCTTATTCCCGCACCCCATTCTTTGCCTAATAATCCTTTTTTTTTTTTGTGGATTCAAGCACATAAAATATTACTGTCTCTTTGAGCTGCTCTTAATCTTTCCCATCTAATAATCTAAATTGACTTCTGTCTGTGTTTTTGTGTGTGTCTATCATGCCCTTTGGACAATTTTGAATTTTGACAAATCATTGAAAATCAATTTCCCCCTTTGCCCTGCTGGTGAGGTTATTTATCATGCCCATTTTGGAGGATAGATTTTAGTCTTTGATATCAGAAGAGATACCATTGGCTCTGCAAATTGAAAAGTTCTGTTCTGCACAGGTCATAAGATAATCACTCCTTTGCTTTTGAGGCAGTGGTTGACTCACCAGTGCACTCAGGAAAACCAAATGTTCCTTGAAAAATGCACAGTGTATTTGAGGAGCAGATAAACTAATATATGCAAGCTGATGGAGTGTAGGATCAAAAAGAAAACAAGAAAAGCCACTGCAGTGTCTTTTGCATAGGAAATGATAAAGTGTTATGTTTAATTGAATTGAGGGGAGAAAGTGCTTTGGAAATATGATCAGAAGACATTTAATGGGAGAAGGATGGAGATCAAGAAAATGAGATGGAGAAGGGATGGTCAGACAGATGAGAAGAGATGCAAGAGAGAACAGGGGCACAGAAACCAAGGGAGAAGAATATGTCCAGTGGGAGGAAGATTTTTGACAGTGTAAAAAGCTACAGAGAACAAGTAGAACAAAGCGGTGAATTAATTATTACAATGTCATTGGTAATCTTGGAGGGAATAAATGCCATGCCTCACCCCAACCCCTAGGAGATCATGAGTTCCTTGAGGAGAAGGAGTATTGTTTGGTTTTGCTTTATTTTGTTTTTGTATCCCCAGGAACTTGCAACATGTCCTCTACTTATTAGGGGTTGAATAAGGTTGGCAAATAGCTTTCAGTGGGGAAAAATAAAGAAGATGCCCAAGCACTTGGAGATTGCAGTTATTTAGGTTCTCCATATTAGAGGTTTAAGACCGGTGTTGGACCATGGCAAAGGAAGGAAATTGGAAGAACATCCTTTGGCAGAAGTAGGCTTCTAGTCCTGTGCTCCTTTTTTTTTTTTTCCCCTTTTCAATGAAGGTCCTTTTCTGGGACTGAAAGTGTCTGATACCTTCAGGTGTTCTCCCTGTCAAAACCAATCTCTACGAAAGGATCTGAGACTTACTCACACTAAAGCAGAAATACTACAATATTACAGTGAGGTGACTAGAAGGGACTTTAGAGACTGTGTTGTCCAGCATTATAATAAAACTATGAAATCTGACCTGGTTCAGTTGAAGGCTTTGTTTTTGTTTATGTTTGTTTTGTTTTGTTTCCTATAAGGGAATGGAGTACCTTTGGGTTGCTCTTGGTACATTTTGACATTTATGAAAATTGCATAAAAAGCTTCTAGCTTATTGAGTGAGCTTTTGGCTCTGACATTTTTCAAAGGAAGCCATAAATAAACAGGCCCAGAGAGAAGTGACTTGCTCAAGGTCACATAGCTAGTTAGACTGAGAAATCAGATCATGTGACATGTTTTCTTATTCTTTTCTTCTGGGTTATTCTCCTTCCCTCTGACCCTCTTTTCCTCTCACTCTCTCATTTCTCCCTCTCCTTCATCTTCTTCCCTCATTTCTCATTTCTCAGCTCTCATGTTTATTCTCATGGAAATACTAGTGCGGAATAGACAACGTGCTGAACCTAGAGCCAGAAAGACTCAGATTTGCAGGTCTTTTTCTTCATCTGTAAAACTGGTATGGTAATACCAATATGACAGGGTTGTGTGTGGGGAGGGGAGTGCTTCACAAACCCTAAAGCGCTTTCAAATTATGAGCTAATATGATTAAAATGATATACTAATAATTATTAATATCATACTTCAATATTTTCCAAGTGCTTTATATATAATTTCACTTGATCCCCAGAATTACCTTGTTAGGCAAGTGCTTTTGTTACTTCCATTTCTGAGATGAGGAAGTCAAGACAAAACATTAAGAGATTTACCCAAGGTCATACGCATCCTAAATGTCTGAGATATCATCCAAATTGAGGTCTTAACAACTCTCAGTTTAATGCTTTGTCCACTATGTCACTTGGACACCATTTTTAACAAAGATCGCTGTCTTAATTATAAGGCCACTTTTAAGGTGTTTCAGGACTAGGTGGAAAAGGGTGAGGAATTTGTTGGAGGAAGAGATCCTCACCTTTGGTGTACTCCTGATGTCATCTTTTCTGCCACATCTACCTG
This sequence comes from Phascolarctos cinereus, assembly GCF_003287225.1. Classification (NCBI taxonomy): domain Eukaryota; kingdom Metazoa; phylum Chordata; class Mammalia; order Diprotodontia; family Phascolarctidae; genus Phascolarctos; species Phascolarctos cinereus. The sequence continues at coordinate 38,460,828 of NW_027555736.1, forward strand.
TGTAGAGTGCTGTTCATAACAATCAACTGCTTCCTTTCTGGGACACACTGATAAAGACAGAATGAGGCTAGCAATGTCTCTATTAGACAATCTCTTTCGTGTCCTTTTGCTGTGGCCTCCCAATGTCTTATTCAGGCCATCATGCTGGCTGCATATTGAACAGAGATCTTCACTGAGGTGCCTGCAGTGACCACATGGTTCTGTTTAGGAGAGATGTCCTTCATTTGCAGCCCACCACTCTGCAGAAGGAATGAAAATTGCTCCATCCCATGCATAGCACTTTGCTGGCATTGGATTCCCCTTTTGATTGTGCTTCCTAATTACCTAATTGTGTTAGGAATTTTGAAGATTTGTCCCATTCTTTCTGGACTGTGGCACAGAGCTAAATTAATTTTCTACTATGAGTAGCACCAACTCTGGTCACCTAGGGAATGTACCTACTAATTCTGATCTCAGGAGCATCTGGCTGTTAACCTCTCTCAGTGCTGAGAAGGGGTCATTCATTTATGTCTCTGCCTCCTATCTCTTAATCAGAGCTCTATTCATGTGACAGAGTAGCCTCTGACCCTGTGGTTACTGAGTTATTTTAATGGCTTTTATGAAGGGCAGTATAAAAACCTTTGGGAAGTTAGGATGTACAACTTTCCTTCTTGGAACCGCTAGCTTTGGTTTAGTTAACAAATTCACATCATTTGTGGAGAGAAGCCAAGTTTCTTAATCCAAATCCTACACATTCACCAGCCCAACTCACAAATCCTTCCTGATTCTTCTCTTTCATTAAAAATGTTCTCACTTTCTTCATTTTGTTTTAGCTAGAATACTTTGTTCTAGTCTCAATGTCACTACCTGCCCAAACCAACTTGCATAATGAAGCATATCCCAAAAGTTTTAGTGCCACTTTAACCTCAACACCTTACACTTTCCTCTGTACCTTCTGTATCCCTTCAGCAGACTATAAGCTTCCTGTTAATAGGAACTATGTGGTTTTTTCTCTGGGAATCCTCAAAGTCTAGTGAAGTCACTTGAACATAATAGGCACTTAACAAATGTTATTGTTCACTTAAATTGATTGGTCTTTCATCATCTACTGAGTGTCCCGATCATGTTTTGAATTTTGGGGCATTGGACAATTAAACTCCTTGGCCATTTTTTTCCTGGTCCCCTTCCCCCTTACTATCATTGTCCAGCATATCAGACTCAATCTTTATTTCCATTTTTTAGCCAATACAATGAAATCATGTGGGTGTGTGGGTGTGTGGGAGTATGAATTAAATCATTTTTTGGTCATAGTCATGCTGAGAGCCAGATCATTACTGGCAAGCAAAAAAAAGTATTATGCATATGGGCATTTTCAATAATTGACTGATAGCTAATTTTTAAAATTTTTCCCTAGATGATGAGCTCCTTGAAAGCAGAGATTTTTTTTGTCTTTCTTTATATCCCCAGCATTTATAACAGTGCCTGAAACATAGTAGGTGCTTAATAAATGCTTATTTGATTCGACCTGATATTTTGGTTGTGCGTATGCAGAGCAAGAGATTTCTGGCATCAGCTCTAGCCACTGTCTTTTCTCTCTCAAAATGGCATTTTGTGCAAGCCCAGGCTTCCCATTCCTAGTCTTTGTAACTACTGAGATAGGCATTAAGGATCTTTTCTTGGACAAATTTCATCTTATTACTGAGCAGGCTTTCAGCATGGTGAGGAAGGTGCACTAAACTAGAGTCAAAGAACTAGAGGTCAAAACATGACTCTGCTATTTCATCTAGCCCAGACTCAATTTCCTCATCTCTAAAATGGGGATATAGAGCAGCTGATCTCCAGTGATCTTATGATCCTATTTCTCAGTTTGACTTACAACACTAAAAATGATCCCACTTCTAAAAATGTGATCTATAGAGCCTGTAAACTCTTGCTTTTCCCCATCTGTCCTTTGCAAAGCTGTTTTATGATTCCTGAGTATCAGTCATCGCATGAGTACATGGAAAACCCATGAGCTCTGAAGACCTAGGTTCAAATCCCTCCTGGGATACATATATGACCTTGGCCAACTCACTTCAATTCCATGGGCCTCAGTTTCCCTATTTGTAACTTTAGAGGATTAGACTAGACGAGGTGTCTTCTATCTCTAGTTTTAAGATCTGTCACTGGATGTGTTACATAAAGATGGGGAAGGGAAATCTGAACATGCTCTTTTATTAGCAACAGGTGTTGTCAAATGCTTTTTTGGGGGCAAAGATGTAAAACTGGGGGAAGCTCAACTATTCTTTATCCTACTACCTTCCTCTATCTTTTGCCCTTTCCAAGTTCACAGAATCACAGAACCTTGGAGTTGGAATTGACCACAAAGGCCATCTGGTTCAACCCACAAATGAGTAGCAATCACCTCTAGAGCAGAAATAAAAATGTCTTATCTATATTCTACTTGAAGACCTCCCTTTACCTTCTGAGGCAGTTCATTACAGTTTTGATGCTTGCTAGGTAGCACAGTGGGTCAGAAATCTGACCTCAGGCACTTACTAGGAAAAGTCACTTAGCCTCTGTCTGTCTCAGTTTACTCAACTGTAAAAAAGGGATAATAATGCCTACATCTCAGGGTTGTGAGGATCAAGTGAAATAGTATTTGTAAAACACTTACTTCATGCTACTCAATAAATGCTTGTTTTCTTCCTTCATTTTGGAGAGTTTTAATTTGATTAATTTTCCCTTTTTATTCTTATGTGGAGATTAAATCTGCCTCTCTTAAAACATACACCCATAACTGCAAGTTGTGTTCTCTTGGGTTATGCAGACCAAGTTTAGCCCCCATTCTGTTATGCCTTTAGAAAGTAGTAGAAAAGAAAAGAGATTAGTAGAGTTCTTGAAATCTCAGAAAACTGTTGCTTTGAGCTGAGTCAAAGAGAGAATTGCTGGTGCATTGGGCAGAAATGGGATTTCATTTTATTACCAACACAAAGCTATGAAGCATGAGTTCTATAATGTCTCAGCTCACTTTTTTTTTTTTATGGTGCTGACTTTCTTGCTGTAATAAAGCAGAGCAAGGTTCCTTTAAATGCTGTTTAGGGGGCTCTGTTGGAAGCCCTCACTATCTATGCTTTGTGGCCCTAAATCAGTGTTCCTTTGCAGTTCAATTAACATGGTTGACAGGAAGAGGTTGACAGAGTTCAATGCCTGTCCAAATTCTACTTAGGACACACCAGCAGCTGCTTCTAAGACTTGTCAGGTGCTGATATTAACAAGGCTATGTTGCCATCTGGGGCTCCAATTCCCACAGAGGTTAGTATTCTGAGGATGGCCTTGCCTTTCCAGAAATGTCAAAGAAGCTGACATCACATCTTCTGCCTAATATCTTCTCCTTCTCCTTCCTTCTCTAATTCTGTTGAGGCACCCAACAGCCTCCCAGTTACTCAGGCACAAATTCCTGGAGTCATCTTTGATTCCTAATCATATATCCATTTTGGTTTCACAGTCTTTCAAACATCTATGCCTCCCTTTTAATCCACATGGCTTCCGCCTTTGTTCAGGTCCTTACCCTCTGATTCTCTATCTCTTGGACCATAATGCATCATCCTCCATCTAGAAGCTTCCTTGTCCAATCCCACAGCTGTCAGAATAATCATCCTAATGTACAAATATGAACATTTCACTCCCCTGATCAGTTAGGATTAGTTGCTCTCTATTGCCTATTTTAAAAATTCAAAAATTTTAAAAATCAGGCCAATCAACCAAGTAAAACAAACAGATTAAAAAAAAAACTCATTAATGCTAGTCCTGTGGGAGCCTTAAAAAAGTTATGGCACTTTTTATTCACACAGACAATTAAAGCCAATAGTTTCAGAGCAAGTTATGATCTGCATTGGTAAAGAAGTTTCTTCATTGGGATACACAAACACACACACACACATATATACTATGTGTATATATATATATATATATATATATGTATATATATATACATACACACACATACACACGTATATACATATATATACATATATACATATATATACATATATACATATATACATATATATATGCTAGATAGATAGATATACAGATAGAGAAAGAGAGACAGACAGAGACAGAGGGATAGAAAGAGACAAAGAGACAGAGAGGGAGGGAGGGAGGGAGACAGACAGACAGACAGACTGACTCTGAAATATCTCGGTACAGTTTTATCCTAAAACCACAGTAAGTTTTAACCTAAAATCGCACTAAGATACTTTTGGGACACACTTTATGATGAAACCGTAGGTCTAGTCCCCCCAAAAAAAGAATACTAAGGGAACAGTAATTAATAATCACCTCTATTTAAATTGAACATAAGAATTAACAAAGTTCTATAATCTACATTATCTTTTCTGATTCTCGTAACAAGCCTATGAGATTAATGCTGTAAGCATTACTATCTTCACTTTATGGATGAAGAAGTTGAGACTGATATAAATAAAATTTGCCACTGAAGTGATTTTCCTAAAGTGCAAGTTCTACTGTCACCTCTCCTATCCTCTCTATCATTTCCAGGATCAAATACAAAATCCTCTGTTTAGAATTCAAAGCCCTTCATTATCTAATGTCCTACTTCCTATTTTACTTTATTTCATATATATGAATATGTATATGTACATATATATGTGTGTGTATATACACACACACACACACACACACACACACACACGCACTTATACTTTCTATTTCTACATTCCTAGAAACTCAGGAGTGCATAAAATATATGTATAGTATTATAAAATATTAATATTTCATCTTTTTATATTTTATTTTTAATTGATAGAATAAAACCAGCATTTTCATAATATAGTGCAATATAAAAGATGATTATACATTAAACTGCAAATCTATGATGCACAACTTGCTATTTCATTCAAATATACAACAACATCATCATGTAAATTCATTTTGTTTCTCCCCTCCTCTCCTGCCCTGGTGGCGGCTACCATGGACACAAATTTGTGTGTGTGTGTGTGTGTGTGTGTGTGTGTGTGTGTGTATGCTGTGTATGTAAAATTATTCTATGCATACTTCTATTTGTCAGTTCTTTCTCTGGATGCAGATAACATCTTTCTTCATTTGTCTTTTATAGTTAATTTGGGTATTTATAATAATCAAAATAATGTATTCACTCAAAATCCTTCTTAAAACAATATTACTGTTATTATAAACAATATTCTCTTGGTTCTGCTCATTTCACTCTTCATAGTTTCATGAAGTCTTTCCATGTTTTTTTTTCTAAAATCACTGAGCTCATCATTTCTTAAAGCACATATAGTAGTTTTCTATTACAAGCATATACCACAACTTGTTCATCCATTCCTCAATTGATAGGCATTCCTGCAAATTCCAGTTCTTTGCCACCACAAAGACAGCTGTTATGAACATCTTAGAACACCTAGATTCTTTTCCTTTTTCCCTAAATATATTTGTAAATGGAATGGACCAAGTAGGGGATCAAAGGATATAGGTAGTTCAATAATTCTTTGGGCATAATTACAGATTGCTCTTGAAAATGATTGAATCAGTTCACAATTACACCAACAATGAATTAGTGTCCCACTTCTTCCACACACCCTTCAATATTTGTCGCTTTCCCATTCTAACATTTTAGCCAACCTGGTAGGCATAAAATGATATCTCAATGTTGTTTTAATTTGCATTGCTCTAATCAATAATGATTTAGAGCATTTTTTTATTTGACTATAGATTGTTTTGATTCACCAGAAAACTGCCTGTTCATATTCTTTGACCATTTATCAATTGTGCAATGAATCATATTCTCATTGATTTGACAAATTTATTTATACATTTCATATGTGAGAACTTTATCTGACAAACTGTCTATAAAAATCCCCCCCCAAAATTTTTTGCTTTCCTTCTGATCATGGCTACATTTGTTTTATTTGTACAAAAACTTTTTAAAATTTAATGCAACACAAATTATCCATTTTACAGCTAATTTTGCTCTCTATCTCTTGTTTATGCACAAATTGTTCACCTATCTATAAGTCTGCCAGGTACTATGTTCTATGTTCTTTTAATTTTCTTGTAAAATCTCTCTTTATATCTAGTTCATGAATCAATTTTGACCTTATCTTGGTAAATGTTGTAAGATATTGATATATGCCTCGTTCTGTCACACTGCTTTTCAAATTTTCCAACAATTTTTTACCAAATAATGAGTTTTTATCCCCAAATCTCGTCTTTGCACTTGTCAAATACAATGTTATGTTTATTTGATGCTGCAAATTGTGTATCTACTCTAACCCATTGATCTACCTTTCTATTTCTTAGCTAGTGCCAGATATCTTGATAATTACCATCTTAATAATATAGTTTAAGATCTAGTACTTGCTAAACCTCCTTTCTTTACATTTTTTAATGATTTCCTTTGATATTCTTGACTTTTTGTTTATCCAAATGAATTTTGTTATTTTTTTCTAATTCGGTAAAAAAATGGATAATTTAATTGGGATAGTGTTAAATATATACATGCTTGTTTAAGACCACAGAATTACAGGTTTAAAGTTAAATGGGGCCTTTTGTTTCATCTTGTCAAACTCCTTCATTCATCAATAAGAAAACTGAATATTGAAGAGGTTAAATGACTTGCCCAAGACAACCCAGGTAGTAAGTGAAAGAGTGATGGCCCTGTGAGTCAGAGGCTTTGGGTTCAAATCTCACCTTTGATACACCCTGTGTAACCTTGGGCAAGTCACTTTATTTCCCTGTACCTCAGATTCCTCATGTCAATGAAGGGGTTGGACCAGAAGCCATCTGAATCTCATTCTAGCTCCATCTCCATGATTCTATAACTTCTAAGTCCAAATCCAGCCTTCCTTCAACTTAACTACAGACAACCAGGTGGTACAGTGGATAAGGTGCTGGGCTAAGCCCTGGGTGGGTCACACACAAGATAATAATAGGAAAATGGGAATAATAATAGCATCTACCTCATACCATTGTTGTGAGAATCAAATGAGATAATAATTGTAAAGTGTCAGACGCAGTACCTGACACATAGTAAATGCTGTATAAATGCATATTTCCTTTCCCCCTTCCCATTCCACTATGTGCTACAGACTCCTTAAATACAACCAATAAGTGTAAGAGACAGAATTCAAATACAGGCTTTTCTATTGCAAGTTGAAAACCCTATCTAGTATAACTTTCTACCTCAGAGAGTAGACCAAAGGTGCCCTATAGAAGATGGTAAAAGATACAAATATACTTTGTTATAAAAGGACACATCCCCTATTTCACCTTGTGGAATTTTACCCAAAGTTGATGCGGTAGATAGAATACCAGTCCTGGAGGCAGAAAGACCTGAGTTCATATCTGGCCTCAGACACTAGCCGTGTGGCCCTGAGCCAGTCACTTAACCCTGTTTGCCTTAGTTTCCTCATCTGTAAAGCGATCTGAAGAAAGAAAGAGTAAACCCCTCCAGTATTTCTGCCAAGAAAACCCCAAATGGGGTCATGAAGAGTCAGACATGACTTAAAAACAACTTAACACATGCTTGCCTTGTCAAGATTAAGGAATCCACATTAAGACTGCAAACACCAAAGGAAATGAAAGAAGGCATATTGCTGACTTTGAGATTTGAATGGCCCCACAAGCAGTGTTCCTAGGTAAAACTGGAAGGACTTCATTATCTCAGTCTATGAGAGGAAAATCTTAGAACTCTACAAAAATTCTATCTGTCATATCATCATCATCATAGTCATCATCATAATCGTCATCACAGTTGTTATCATCATCATCATAGTCATCATCATCATCATCAGCAGCAGCAGCATCATCATCATCATCATCATCATCATCATCATTATCATCATTCATAGTCCAATATTCTGGATTGTCGAGATTGTGTTGGATGGTGATTATGGTGCCCTTTGTTTTATCCCTACCTCTTCAATAAGCGTCCTCTATTCTAACAATGCTTTCATTCAAACCATTGATTTTAAAAAATATAACAAAATCAAGATCTCTTGTTCTACTAGAAACCTCCCTTTGGGCTCAGTTATTCAACCAGTTTTCACTCACCTAACTGTATTCTCATCTAAGATAGTCCATGTCTCTCCATTTTTTCCACAAGTGAAGTATAAGAGAGTATCAAATGCTTTGCTACACTCTACATAGAGGTTGGCTATGTTATTCATCCAGCCTGATAACTGTATTACAAAAAAGAGTAATTATCTTTTTGCTGAGCCCTTTCTGGCTTTTAGTGATGACTTAGTATCATTTTTAGTGATCCTTTCTAAATATGTAGGCAGAAACCCTTTAATTAGAGGTTTGGAAACTTTGCCAGCACTATGTGTATGTGGGGAGAGTGAGTGTGTGCATGTGGGTGGCAGGGTTTGGGAGTGGGTATGGGTATGGCCGTATGGATGGGTGGGTGGGCATGTGTGCATGCACATGTGAGTGACAGTAAGGGTGTCCTATAGGAAGGAGTGTGTGTGTGTGTGTATCTGTGTATATGTGTGTTTGTGTTTGTGTGTGTATATATGTTTCTGAGTGATGCAGGTTGCAGAAGACATGGTCACTAGTTCTTGCCTGTCAAAAGGAATCGTTTTCCTCCAAGCCAGCTTTTTGCCCATTCTTTTTCTCCTAACAGTGGTTGTTAAATTTGATAGAACAAAACCAGGCTGTTGACTGCTGTTCCTTGTTCTCACAACAGATAGCTTTTACTACTCCTGGCAGAATGCTTGTCTGTAATAGATCTCATAGCAAAGCCTTAACTGAATCTCTCTGACATCCAGCAGATGAATGTTGAATATCCAGCACTAGGGCTGCCTGTAGGTCAGGTTAGAGGAAAGAGAAATTAACTGATTTCATGGATGAGGAAAAATCTGATTTTAAATGTCTAATTTATCAACCATTGGCCCAAAGTTCTCTACAACCCAATGTAAACTCTGAAGTCTGTCACCCAGAATCTGAGCACCATTAGAATACAAGATCACTGAGGACAGAGACTGCGTTTTTGCCTTTCTTAGTGTCCTCAGTGCTTAGCACAGTGCTTGGTACAGAGTAAGCACTTAATAAATGATTGTTGACATGACACTGGTATCTAGACCAGGTCCGTTAGCCTGCCACTGAGCATCCTTTCCTGTTTCTCCTGTGACCCGTGGCAACTAACCGTCATCAGTCTGTCTGTAGTTACCTTTAGTTGGAAAATGAGCCACTAAAAACTTTTCTACAGCCTGAAGAAGTTTAGCTTATTTTAATTGTAGCTCTTACCTACTGCCAAGGTGTGCAGGTCTAATGTAGACATTTTTAAACTATTGAGACAGAGGATATGTTTCCTAATGGGAAACATTCTAAGGACATGAATATTTGGATATATCAGGAACCATTTAAAGTGACTAGTATCTTACCTATGTAGAAGATTATAAAGTGACTAGCTTTTCCAGGATCTTTCTTGGCTTATGAATATCTGTTGGAGTCCTGGAATACTCACATTTTTAAACTATTTCCTAGTATGTCCACCTAGACCAAATGAGCATGATATTTATTTTTTTTAATTTAGTATTTTATTTTTCCCAATAACCTATGAACGTGATTTTTAACATTTGTTCTTAAAACTTTGAGTTTCAGATTCTTTCCCTTCCTACCTTCCCACCACCACCCCTTGAAAGGGCAGACAATTACATATAGGCTATACATGTGTAGTCATGCAAAACATTTCCATACTGTTCATGTTGTGAAGGAAGACATAGAAAAAAAAACTGAAGAAAAATAGAGTTTTAAAAAAAAAGTATGTTTCAATCTGCATTCAGACACCATCAGTTCTTTGTCTGGGGATAGATAGCATTTTTGATCATAAGTCCTTCACAGTTGTCTTGGATTGTTGTATTGCTGAGAATAGCTAAGTCATTCATAGCTAATCACCTTACAATATTGCTGTTTCTTTGTACACAGTACATTTTATTTTGCATCAGTCCATGCAAGTCTTTCCAGGTTTTTCTGAGAGCATCCTGCTTATCATTTCTTATAGCAAAATAGTATTCCATCACAATTTGTTCAGCCATTCCCAAAATGAGGGGCATACATTCTATTTCCAATTCTTTGCCACCAGAAAAAAGCTGCCATAAATATTTTTGTACATATAGTTCCTTTTCTTTTCATTTTTGCCTCACTTTAGATACAGATCTAGTAGTGATATTGCTAGATCAAAGGGTATGCATGGTTTTATAGCCCTTTGGGCATATTTCCAAATTATTCTACAGAATGGTTGAATCAGTTCACAGCTCTACTAACAGTGCATTAATGTCTCATTTTTCCTACATCCCCTGCAGCATTTGTCATTTTTCTTTTCTGTCCTATCAGCCAATCTAATAGGTATAAGGGAATACCTCATAATTGTTTTGATTTGCATTTCTACAATCAACAGTGAATTAGAGTATTTTTTCAAATGGCTATAGATAGCTTTGATTACTTCATCTGAAAACTGATTATATCTTTTGATCATTTGTTAATTGGGGAATGACTGGTTTTTTTTAATATAAATTTGACTCAGTTCTCTATATGTTTGAGAAATGAGGCCTTTAACAGAGAAACTTCCTTCATTTTTTTTCACTTACTATTTCTAACTATATTTCCCTCCATCCTACCACCCTATTTATTCTATTCTCTTTTCTTTCACCCTGTCTCTCTCTAAAAGTGTTTTGTTTCTGACTATTTCCTCCCCAATCTGTACTCCCTTCTATCACCCCCCACTTCTCTTACTTCCTTTCCCTCCTACTTTCTTGTACGTAGGGTAATATAGATTTCTATACCCAATTAAGTCTGTATATTATTCTTTCCTTAAGCCAATTCTGATTAGAGTGATACACTTTCTTTCCCTTCCACGTCCCCCATCTTGACCTTCACTATAAAAAGCCTTTCCTTGCCTTTTATGTGAGATAATTTACCCCATTCTACCTCTTCCCTTCTCCCAGTACTTTCCTCTCCCAACTCTTAATTTTATTTTTTTTAGATATCATCCCTTCATATTCAACTCACACCTCTACCCTCTGCCTATATATACTCCTTCTAACTACCCTAATAATGAGAAGGTTCTTATGAGTTACAAGTATCATCTTCCCATATAGAAATGTAAACAATTTAACCTTATTAAGTCCGTTATGACTTGCCTTTACTGTTTAGCTTTCTATGCTTCTCTTGAGTCCTGCATTTCAATGTCAAATTTTTCTATTCACCTCTATCATTTTCATTAAGAATGCTTAAAAGTAATCTATTTTATTGATTATCTATTTTACCCTGGAACAATTATGCTCAGTTTTGCTGGGTAGTTGATTGTTGGTTATAATCGAAGCTCCTTTGCCTTCCAGAATATGATATTGTAAGCCCTCTCATCCTTTAATGCAGAAACTGTTAGATCTTGAGTTATCCTGATTGTGGCTCCACAATACTTTAATTATTTCTTTCTGGCTGCTTGCAATATTTCCTCCTTGATCTGGGAGCTCTGAAATCTGGCTATAATGTTCCTGGGAGTTTTCATTTTTGGATCTCTTTTAGGAGGTGATTAGTGGATTCTTTCAATTTCTATTTTACTTTCTGGTTCTAGAATATCAGGGCAATTTTCCTTGATAATTTCTTGAAAGATGATGTCTAGGCTCTTTTTTTGATCATGGCTCTCAGGTAATCCAATAATTTTTAAATTATCTTTCCTGGATCTGTTTTCCAGATTACTTATTTTTTCAATGAGATATTTCACACTGTCTTCTATATTTTTTTCATTTTTTTGGTTTTGTTTTATTGATTCTTGATTTCTCAAAACTCCATTAGCTTCCATTTGCTCAATTCTAATTTTTAAGGAACTGTTTTCATCAGTGAACTTTTGTATCTACTTTTTCATTTGACCAATTCTGCTTTTCAAGGCTTTCTTCTCCTCATTAGCTTTTTCCTACCTCTTGTACCAGTTGGCCTAGTCTGTTTTTTATGGTGCTACTTTCATCAGTATTTTTTTTTTTGGTGTGTGTGTCTCCTTTATCAACTATTGACTTTTTTTTCATGATTTTCTTGCATCACTCTTATTTCTCTTCCCATTTTTTCCCTCCACCTCTCTTACTTGATGTTCAAAATCCTTTTTGAGCTCTTCTATGACCTGAGATCAATTGGTATTTTTCTTTGAGTCCTTGGATATAGTAGCTTTGATTTTGTCATTTTCTTCTGAGTGAATGTTTTGATCTTCCTTGTCACCATAGCAACTTTCTATGATTAGTAATTTTTTTTCTGTTTGCTCTTTTTTTCCAGCCTATTTCTTGACATTTAACTCTTTGTTAAAGTGAGGCTTTGCTTCTGGGGTGTTGAGTGCACTGTCTAAAGCTTTAGGGGTTTTGGGCAGCTGTTATCAGAAATACTTGTAGCGACCAGTAAGTTTTCAGTTCTTCTTTCTTTCTTATTCTTTCTGGTCTTTGAATGACCACAAGCATTCTTTTCTGCCCTGGAACTGTGATGAGGGTCCTCCCTCCACTGAGGCCACAAGCTCTGGTATGCTAGTGCTCCTCCTTGCCCTGGGACTGTCGCATGGGACCGCAAGCTAGATCCAAGTATGGCAAAATAACAACATTCTGCCTCAGTGCTTTAGCAAGGAGACTGCTGTAATCTCCTTGTGCCAAGTTGTTTGACCTTACTGTCTGTGAGCTGAGAGCTCCAGAAGCAGCCACTGCCACTGATCCATCAGTGACTGTTTAGACATGCTTCTGGCTTGCTGTGGCTTGCTCCTGCACTGGACTGTGTTCCACTCTTACCCAGGTGTGACAGAACTTTCCTGCTAACCTTCTAAGTTGTTCTTGACTGGAAAATTATTTCACTCCATGCTTTTGTGGGTTTTTCCATTCTGGGAATTATTTTATAGCATTATTTAAAGGTTTTCAGAGGAGATTTGGGGGAGAACTCAGGCCTGTTGCTGCCTTTTCTCCACCATCTTGGCTCCAACTCTCAATTAGTAATCCTTCACTAGTGTGATATTTCCCCCACATTTATATGGTCGAGAAAATAATCAGAGATTTGTTAAGTTATCTTGGCTCACACAACAAATCATGAACTTGAATTTCTACCCTCTTATTCCCCCACCCCTGCTACCCACCTTTCTAAGTGTCAGCACAGTGGATTCATGATGAGGAATTAGCCAGTGCTCCTTTCAACATACTGACTACTCTCTTCAACTTAGAGTGACATTTAGCTTCATGGAGCTTTCTTTTGTGATGACTTTGCATATCTTTCACTGTTCCCATCTAGAAATCATAAATGTCTGGCACTAAGACATAAAAAAGTGGCATGTTCAAGAACAGCACATTTGATTTTGTAAGAACCAGGGCATAGTGTGTACTAAAGATTCCGGTCAATTTTTACTTGATTTAAGCGGACCCATTTCCTTTCTCTCTGAACATCATACAAAGAGTGGAAGTGTACCCAGGTTTAAATTTTATTTCAGCATGACATGTCCTTTTAGAATTGCACAAATAGCTCTGTCTGATTGTCATGTTGGTTTACAATGTGGATTTGAAATGCCTTCAAGTCAGACGAGTCAAATACTGGGTCATAAGTCAACATTTAGCAGAAGAAGTGGGATATTAATGGGATGAAATTTGAAATCTTTGAAGCTAGAAGTGGTGTTCCAACAGAAAGAAAAAAAATTCAGATTGTCACCTATGTCCCCACCTTCCCTTATGGAAGAAGAGAGGTCGGTGTTACTGTGGTAACACAAGATTATAGCACTGAGGATTTCTGAAACTTGATTGTCTTGAGTAATTAAATGTGTTCACCAGGGCTGAAACAGAATGGATGTCATAATGCATAGCATTGGTCAATAAGATGTATACTCCAATGAAGTTGAGTATGGGCCATCCCCATTGCAGGAAAACAAACAAACAAACAAAAATGAGTCTTACTGATTAGGCCTTTGGATGCAATCAGTATATAATACATCTATCCTGTGATTTTCAAACATAAGTACACAGAATCCCAGAATCAGCAGGGATCGGACCTGCCATCTAGTTCCTTCATACTTGAACTGCAATCCCCAATGCAACATAACTAAAACATACTTGAAAATATTCAATAAGGAGAAACTGTTATCCTTCTCAAGATTGTCCATTATATTATTGGAAAGGTGGCATGGTAGATAGAGTTCTGGGCCTGAAGTAAGGAAGACTCATCTTTCTAAGATCAAATCTGTCCTCAAACACTTACTCAGCTGAATGACCCTGGCCAAGTCACTTAACCTCAGTTTACCTCAGTTTCCTCCTCTGTAAACTGAGCTGGAGAAGGAAATGGCAAATCACTCTATTATCTTTGCCAATTAAATCCCAAATGGAGCCATGAACAGCTAGACTCTACTAAATAAGTTTTAGGAACCTTTTCATAATGAGAATAAGGATAGGCAGTAGACCTGTGATTCAGTTTGTACAGGAAGAAACTTCATTGACTAATGCAGGTTGGCACCTTCTCTTTAATTTATAATCTTAGAAAGTTGCCAAGGATGCTCAGTGGTTAAGTAATTTGCTTAGGATGATATAGTCAGTAAATATCAGAAGAAGACATGTATCTTCCTGGTTTTGAGCCCAGCTCTGTAGCCACTAAGTCAATCTGTCTCTTGCTATCTTCCCTACAAAAAGCTGAAATTCACCATTCAGCCATTTCCTCCCATTGCTCCTAGGTCTATGCTCTGACATCAAGGTCTAATCTCTCTTCCACATGAAATCCCTTTAAATAGCTGAAGATGACTATAATGTCGGTATTGTTTTCTTTTTTTCCCTAAAATATCCCAATATCCTTCAAATTTTCTTCATATTTCAAAGTCTATAGAAATTTCACCAGTTTAGTTTGATGCAATAGTTTGTGTCACATCTTGACAATGGCCTTCTTAAAATATGGCACCCAAAACTGAACAGAAGTGCCCAAAGCAGAGTACATTGGGAGCACTATCCCTGTAGTCTTGGATAGCATATTTTTTCTAATGCAAAATTATAGTATTAGACTTTTTTTTGCCTATCAGGTTATACTGTTGACTCATTTTGTTTCTAGTTCTATAAAACCCTGACATCATTGTCATATGAGTCATCTAGCTATGCATCTTACATCTTTTATTTGTCAAGATTTTTTAAACAAGTGTGTAACTTGCCATTTATCCCTATTAATTTTATTTTATTATAATTCAGCTATGATTTAAATTGTTGAGATCATTGGATCCTGGTTCTGTCATCCAATATGTGACAAATTTCTTTCCATCTCTTGACCCCCCTAGATTAATGTATTCTACAGATTTGGCAAGATTGCTTTCCATATCTTCACTTAAGGCATTGATAATTGAATGTCACGAGGGCAAGGATTGATACTGAGGGTAGGAGTTGGTGGAATAAATTATTTGTGATTTACCTCCAGGTTGACAGTATATATACTCAAACTAGAACTAAGTGCACAGAGAGATGCAGCAAGACAATCATTTGGGGCTGGCCACAGATTACAAAAACAAACAGAAAAATAATAACAACAAGCAAAACTAAACTAAACAAGACTGAATGAAAGGCATTTCCTCACACACAGGGCACATACTGGCTCTGGACTTTGCAAGTTAATGTAGCCTCTCAGTGCCTCAGGAAATTCCCCAAGAGTATAAGCTACAGAATATTTGTTTTTCCTACATTAGTATGAGTATCTTCACGAGGAGTTCCCTATATGGAAAAAATCACAGATCCAAAACAACAATAACAACAAAATCTTTTCCTACTTATCCACAAGAATAACATGAGGAACTTTATTAAACACTCTACTGAAATCTAATTAGGATTTATCCATAACATTTTGATCTACCAATCCAGTTAACCTTTTAAAACTAGAAATGCTGTCAGTTTGGCATGAACTATAGTTGATGAAACCATACTGGTTCTTACTTATTTCTACTTCCTTTTCTAAATGTTCATAAACCATCCCTCCAATATACAATGCATACTTTTTTTGTTAAGAATTGAAATCAGACTTACCAATCTTTAGTTATCTTCCTTTTTCATTGAAAATCAGAATATTTTTCTTTTTCAAGGGATTATATTTTTTTCTTTGAAAAGCAGAACAATTTCCCTCTACAAGTTTTATGGATTATCTTTTAAGGATCGTTTAAAAGGCACTGACAATGGATCAGTAATTATGTCTGGTTATTCTTTCAGTAACCTAGGGTAGAATTTTCCAAGGTTGTTGATTTGGACTTGTCAATAGCTTCCAGGTCTTATATGTCTATCTCTTCATTTACTTTGAATTTCAATTGCAAATTAAAAAATCTTTGTTCTATTCCCATTCTCCTATCCCCATTCAGAGATTATTCTCCTTGGAAAAGAAAAAAAAATGAAGTATGAAGTGACTACTCTCTCACTGTTCTTATTTATCATTATCCCATCTGTCCTGAGAAGAAGTTCTGTCTCTTATTTAATCTTTATTTCTTGTATCTAACATGACTAAAAGGCCATTTCCACCCCTTTTTGCCATTCTTAGCACTCATCATGGGTCTAAAGTCATTCTGAACTTATGCTCTGAGGGGATGATTCCTTTTCCTCCATTTCTTTGTTTTTAGTACCAAATTCTGTCCCTTTCTCTAGCTACTCCCATAGGAATTGATAAGGCAAGGAACACATTACCTATAATACTTGTGAAGACATGCAAAAATATTTCCACATTTGTTACTGTTCAGCAGTTTCAGTCATGTCTGACTCTTTGTGACCCCATTTGGGACTTGTGACCCCACATGGGCACAGATATTGGAGTGGTTTGCCATTTCTTTCTCCAGCTCACTTTACAGATGAGGAAACTGAGACAAACAGGGTTAAGTGACTTGCCTAGGGTCACACAGCTAGTAAGTGTCTTGGGCCAGATTTGAACTTAGGAAAGTGAGTTCCTGACTCCAGGCATGACACTCTATCCACTGCTCCGCCTAAATATTAACCATGTTGGGAAAAAATGAAGAAAGAAAGCTTCCAACTGGACTGAGAATTCATCAGTATTTTCTCTGAAGGTAGATAGCATTTTTTATCATGAGAACTTTGGAATTGTCACTAATCATTGTATTGATTACAGTAGCTAAGTCTTTTTGCAGTTGACTATTGGTAAAATATTGCTATTGTTCAGTTGTGTCCAAATCTTTGGGACCACATGCACCATAACTGTAAGTTGGGTTTTCTTGGCAAAAATATTAAAATGTCATTTCTTTATCCAGTACACATAGTGGATCTTTTTTGTCATGCAATCAGATGTTAAGTGATTTGCCCAGGGTCACATAGCTAGGAAGTGTCTGAGGCTGGATTTTAACTCAGGTCTTCTTGACTCCAGTCTCAGTGCTCTATCCACTGAATCACCAAATACCTATATGATGTTCTCCTGATTCTGTTCATTTCACTTTGCATCAGTATTTATACGGTTTCCTATGCTTTTCTGAAAACATCTCTTTAATCATTTTGTTCAACACATAATAGTATTTTATCACAATCATATACAACAACTTTTTCAGCCAGTCCCCAGTTGATGGGTATTCCCTCAATTTCTAACTCTTTGCCACCACAAAAAGAGCTCATATAAATATATTTTGCAGAAATAGGTCCTTTTCCCTTTTCTTTGATCTCTTTGATATGCAAACCTAGCAGTGTTATTATTGAGTCGAAGAATATGCTGTTTTATAGCTTTTGGGATATAGATCCAAATTGATCTCCAGAATGCTTCAACCAGTTCAGGACACAGCCAACATCATGTTAGGGTACCCATTCTTCCACATCCCCACAAGCATTCGTCATCTTATTTTCTAAGATACTAACCAACTTGATAGGTGTGAGGTGTTGCCTTGAAGTTATTTTACTTTTCATTACTCCAATTATTAATTATTTTGAGCATTTTTATATGACTATGAATAGCTTTATTTCCTCTTCTAAAAACTGCCTGTTCATATTATTTGGCCATTTTTGACTAAGTAATCTCCCTCTCTCCTCTCTCTCTCTCTCTCTCTCTCTCTCTCTCTCTCTCTCTCTCTCTCTCTCTCTTACAAATTAGGCTCAATTCCCCATATATTTGAGAAATGAAACCTTTATCACAGAAACCTGCTGTAATTTCCCCCCTCAATTTCCTGTTTTCCTTCTAATTTTGGTTTGCTTTGTTTTTGTTTGTGTAAAAGCTTTTTAGATGTCATGGAATCAAAGTTATCCATTATATTTTCTGTGATCCTTTCTATCTCTTATATGGTCCTTTGTATGTATATCTGACAGGATGCTTTCCTATGCTCCCTTAATTTGTATTATATCACCCTTTATGTCTAAATCATGTACCCATTTTGTCTTTTATTGGTATATGGTCTGGGGTGTTGGTATATCCCTAGTTTCTGAGAGACAACTTTCTAGTTTCCCAAGAAGTTTTTGTTGAATACTGACTTCTTACCTCAACCGCTTGGGTCTTTGGATTTATCAAACACTAGGTTACTATGGTCATTTACTTCTGTATATTGTGTGCTTAATTTATTCCATTGATCAACCATTGTTACTTATCCAGCACCAGAATATTTTATGATTATTGCTGGTACTGCTGGTACTACTGGGCTTCCTTCCTTCAGTTTTAAAAATTTATTCCTCTTTTTTGTTCTTGCAGATGAATTTTATTATTATTTTTCTATTTCTACAAAACAATTCTTTGATAGTCTGATTGTTATGGCACTGAATAAGTGAAGTAATTTAGGTAGTATTACCATTTTTATTATGTTGGAGCAATTAATATTTCTCCAATTATTTAAGTTATCCTTTATTTGTGTAAAAGTATTTTTGTAATTGTAATTTGTAAATTATATTGTTCCTGTGCGTATCTTGCCAGATATATCTCCAAGCATTTTATACCATTTGAAGTTATTTTAAATGGTATTTCTCTTTCTATCTCTTCCTATTGGATTTTGTTGGCAGTATATGGAAATACTCCTGATTTATGTAGATTTGTTCTATATCCTACAACTTTACTGAAGTTGTTAATTGTTCCAACAAGTTTTTTAGCTGATTGTCTCAGGTTCTATAAATATGCAATCATACCATCTGCAAAGGGTGATCATTGCCTATTAGTATTCCTTCAATTCTTTTTCTTGTATTATTGCTATAGCTAGCATTTTTCAGCATGATATGGAGTAGTAGTGGTGATAATGGACATCCTTGCTTCAGTTCTGATTTTATTGGGAAGACACCTAGTTTATCTCCATTATGGATAATGCTTGCTCTTGGTTTTAGATGGATACTACTTGTCATTTTAAGAAAGGTTCCATTTATTCCTGTGCTTTCTAGTGTTTTAAATAGGAATGGGTGTTATATATTGTCAAAAGCTTTCTCTGCATCTCTTCATATAATCATACGATTTTTGTTTGTTTTTATTAATGATATGGTCAATTATGCCTATACTTTTGCTGATATTGAACCAGCTCTGGGCACTGTCCTTGAAATATCATGGTCCTGTTTTTATGTTCATCCTCTGTCATGAGTATTTTATTCCACATTCTATATATGTTTCAAAAATCCAAGTTGATTAATGAGCTTCCTAGATGGCCATATTGGCCTCTCCTTTTCCTTTCTCATTTAAAGTGTTCTTATTGTGTTGTTTTTATTCTTAATGACTTTCCACATGACCTGAGGTCACTTCACCTTTAGAATTTTAGAGCTTTCGCTCTTATTTAATCCTTTCTCTAAAAACTTGAAATCTGCCCTCCTAAAATGTAGTATGTATGCTAGATAATGCCTAAATTTCTTATTTGGGATTACTTTCCCCAAAATGTCCCATCATTTTCACTTCAGTAACCAATTTCTCATTTTTAGTCAATCAACAAACATATTAAATTCCAACTATTTTATAGGCACCGTGCTAGAAAGAACCTTTTTACATTTGAAAAGAATGCCTTCCCTTGAGGAAATATTACACACATATGTATATATCATTGTTATTATATTAAACCATTTCAACATAAAGTATAATATTATTATGTATTTTTTGTTGAGAGGCATTAATAGCTAAAGCAATAAACATCTCATGAAATAATTGGTATTTTAAACTAAGCTTTGAAAAGAATTAGGAATTCTAACAGATGAGAGTAAAATACGTTCCAAAACTGGGAGATAATATGTACAAAGGCAAAAAAGATGAAAAATAGAATGTTGTGTTTGAGGAAGAGTCAGTTTGTTTGGATCCCAGATTATGAAGAGAAGTAATATATGAGCCTAGAAAGGTAGGCTAGGCTTCAGTTTTGAAGAACTTTAAATGCTGAAAGGAGGAATTTGTATTTAGTTCTAGTGATAATTAAACATCACCAAAGTTTATTTAATAGAAGAGAGATATGGTTAGAGTGCCTTTGAATGCTTTAGATAAATCACTTTGACAGTTGTGTGGAGAGTAGAATAGAGTGAGGAAATATTTAAAGCATGTAAATCATAAAGTCATTGAAATAGTCCAGGATGATGAGGGCCTGAAATAAGGCAGTGGCTACTTAATTGGAGTTAAAGGTAATGATGAAAGTTTCATGGTGGTAGAAGCAATACGTCTTCCAACTAATGGAATTTTAGTGAGGAAGAGTAAAGGATGAAAGATAAATCATAAGTTGCAAAGGCAGGAAATAGGAAACATAATGGGTTTGGAGTGGAGACACTGTACTCCACTCTTAACATTGAGTTTAAGACTCTTATAGGACTTTGGGTTGGAAATGTCCAATAGTCAGTGGATGTTTCAAGACTTGAACTCTGCAGAGAAACTAGTACTCCATCCATAAACATGGGAGTCAGCAGTTCAGACATACTAATTGAACCGAGAGAGCTGATGAGATCCCTGAGAGAGTATATAAAGAGAAGTGGATAGGACAGATTTTGGGGGTTTATGCTGACAGTTGAGAACATGATACGAATGTACCAAAGAGTTCCAAGGAGCAGTCATGAAGGTAGAGGGAGAATTAAGGGAAAACACTGATTAAAACTCAAGAGGATAGAGAATGCACTAGAAGAAGGTGGTCAGTTATGGCCAAAGCACCACAGGCATGAAGGATAAAGAATGAGAAAGTACCTTTAATTTTGCAAATAAGAGATTAATAGTGAGTGTGAAGTCAGAGAATGGATGACGGGAGATTGAGAATCTAGTCCCAGAAAGCAATTCCTCTATCTCTGGCTATCCCTTTTAAAGGAATGTTACTCTGCTTTTGGTAGAGAGGAGGTAAATTATAATTACTATGAAATTCTATCTCCGTGTAAGCTTATGATCTGTTTATTATCTTCCTATCTATTTTCTTCTGTTCAAGTAGTATGTAGTATGTTCCACTGATAGTTTTGCTTCTATATCCCTTACTTGACCCCAGTACAAATACTTTGCAATATACATCACCACATGGGCTCCCAAATTACCTCACATAAAATATATTAACCTAATTCATCATTGCTTGCATTAATTCTTATCCGTTTTAATAAGGTATACCTTTATAAGCCTCATTGCAATCACATGTGCCATTTCCTGAAGTCTCTCCAATTCCTATAAGTTCAAATTTATTTTCTTTAATTAGAATCTCCCTGCTGATTGTCTGTGCCATATATATTTTAATTTACAAACTCCCTACTGACCGACTTTGGTATTTGTGTGTGTGTGTGTGTGTGTGTGTGTGTGTGTGTGTGTGTGTGTGTTGCAATGCATAGAGTACTTAGTCTGGATTCAGGAAGACCTGAATTCAAATTCAGCCTAAGATTTCAGTAGGTATGTAACTTTGGGAAAGTCACTTAACCTCTTTTTGCCTCAGTTTCCTCAGCTGTAAAATGGGGATAATAATAGCTCTTATCTCCCTGGGTTGTTGAGAGTATCAAAAGAGATAATTATAAAGGATTCGTCATAGGGTCTGGCATGTAGATGTTATAGATGTTATTATTATTCCTACTACTATATTATATAATAGGTTGTACTACTACCACTACTACTACTACTACTACTACTACTACTACTACTACTACTGCTACTACCACCACCACCACCACCACCACCACTACTGCTACTACTACTACTACCACCACTACCACTACTACTACTTCTTACATTTTAATTGCTACTCACATGGCAGATATATGAAGACATTTTCTCTTTTTCCCTCCGTTTTCAATTTAAATTACTCTTGGTGAGATTCCAAATGTGGCAACAGAGTATAAATTCCCTGACCTTTGTCAACAATAATAGTAACAAATAACAATTAATTTATATGGAACTGTATTATTGGTAAAATACTTTAAATGTCTTAAGTTGTTTGATACAACAACCTTGTAATGTAGCCACACATGCTATTTGGAAGATGAAGAACTAAGGCTCAGAGAAGGTATCTTACCTATGGTCACATAGCTAATTAATGTCAGACTAGTGACTGGAACTCATAACTCTAAGCCCAGCATATATTATATCATGCTGCCTCTTCTGTTAGGTTGTGCTTTATCTCTGGCCTGGAAACCATAGTTCCTCTATTATTTCACCAACCCATAAATGCAAATTCCATTCCATTCAATTCAATTAAAAAGACTATCAATTTATAACTGGAAGAACATTAGAGGTAATCTAGTCCATGCCCCGCTTTTTACAGATAGATAAAATGAGGTCCAGAGAAGTTTAATGACACACCCAGACTCACACAGCTAGTAAATGAATGAGGTAGAATTTAAACCTAGATCTTCTTGACTCAAATGAAAGCACCCTTATCCATTATACCACACTGCCTCTAATTTAATTAGGCATATGATGATTTGAAACTTACTGTGGGCAAAGCATTCTGCTAGATGCTGGGGATATAAATAATTCCTGTTTTTCATAAGTTTATATTCTACCGGAAAACATAACATGTAAAGAGATAAGTTAAAATAAAATAATTTGAGGCAAAAGAGAGTTCTAACGGATAATGGTATCATGGTTCTCAGACACCAATGTTTTAGCCAGCTATTCACTTGCTAAATATATATTTTGCCTCTGAAAATCCTTATTTTTAATTGATAATGGATAGATGATCCATTGATGGTGATAGAGATACAGGTGGAGAGATAGAGATAAGCAGAATATTTCTTCAGCACTGAACATATGTCAAGCCTCTGATAAGTTGTGGGAATACAAATACAAGAAAAACAATATTCCAACCTCAAGGATCTTACCTTCCAATGACAGAAGACAGTACATAAGGTGGAATAAGAAAGGTTTCTGATGAAGATGCAGAGTCCACAGAGTGAAGACGTAAGCAAGGACTGAATTGAATTTATATCAGGCACCTCATGAAATCTGGGTCCTAAGACTCACCAATTTGAAGAGAAGGCCACAGGACAGCAACATCCATCTCCAGAAGAAGGAGGCTGTGAGACAAAAGGTGGAAAAGTCCAGAGACTGAAGAGAGGAGACAGGATTGAATATATAGCAATTAAAATCCTCCCTCTACCCCAAAGTTTTTCAGGCTCTCATCTAAGACTTTCTTACACTTAGCAATGCTTTCTTGTTCCTTCTTATATTTTCACATACCCCTATATGAACCAGCAGGAGAGGCCTGTGTTCATTAGGTTTGACATTTTATATCGATTGCAATTTTGACCTTCAGGATAATTTGGTGAAACAGTATGAAATGATGCCTTGCAAGATAACAGCAATATAGAAGGAAACTTGGAGACCATCTACTCCAGAGGGCTCATTTTTACAAACGAGAACACTGAAGTCACCAGAGATTCAGTAAGTTACCCAAAAACTGAAAGAATTTTAACCCAGATCCTTCAACTTGAAACTCAGCATTCTTGCCAGGGCAGCAAATTAAAGGTTGTGATCCTTGACATTTCTCAGAGGAAATTAATTCTCTAGTGGGCATTGTTTCCTGATGAAGAAACCTACATTGATGACATATTTCAAAAGTACTAACCCATGCCTAGGAGCCCTGTGTATTTGCATTACACTGCACCATCCATCTGTTATGCCAGGCTCAGTGTAGTTACCAGACCCAGTAATATATCCCTTAAATAATTAGAAACAAGCAAACAAACAAAATATGGTAAATAATATTTTTCTTTTTAAAATCTAACATCATCAAACAATATAAAAACAAGAAGGACTTTGAAACCCTGTCTAGTCCTATGTAGTTTCATTATTATCTCAAAACCCAATCTGTACCTGACCAAAAATCACATCAGAGGATCTTAATAATTTGCCACCCAGTACTAAATTGAATACTGCTAATGAGGGACCTGTTATCTCTAGTGAATAGCCATTTTGCTTTTATATATAGTTTAATTCAATTTTACTTTGTTTTCTCAAATAATAAGCATTTATTTTCTCCTCCCATCCTTACCCTTGAAAATAACAAACACATAACCCCAGTAGCCAATATGCATACTCAAGCAAAACTAATTCCCATAATGGCCATGTCCAAAAATATGAGCCTCATTCTGCATTTTTTATCCCTCACTTCTCTGTTGGGAATATTTAATTGTTTTCTTTTTATATTTGTATCCCATGGCATTTAGCACTGCGCCTGGAACATAGTAAATATGTAATAAATGCTTGTTGTTTGTTTGCTTTCTTGATTGATTATACTGAGCTAAAATCTGCCTTGCATCTCTTGGCCATTGCATGATCTCTGTGTTCGAGTAAAGCTGTCCATGACAAGAAGCTGTTTCACCTTACGCTTCTCTATTCAGATAAATTATTTCATATTGTGCCAAGTTAAGTAGCTTTCATTCTTCCCTGGTGGCCTGCATCCAACTATGGCTGGCATCTCAACATTGGTACCCAGCAGTAATGGCAGAAGCTCAATCAGTTAATACCAGCCTGAAACAATGTGGATGAAAAATCTTCAAAATGTCTGTTTAGTGCAAATCAAGGAAGAACAAGTAGTTAAAGACATCCATTTCTAAGGAAACTTCCATCAGGTCACTAATTTTTTGTCCTTTTTAGTAATCTCTGTGGGCTTCCCAGAAATCAGCTCAGAGTCTGCCTGCCCCTTCTTCTCACCACTATTTCTTCTCTCCTTTACATTCTACCCTTGAAAATGGAAAGAAAATAGAAAAGCAATAATGAGTGCTTGTAGAAAAAAAATGGCAGTTGAGCCAAGACACTCTTTTTGTGATGCCTGGTAATTCTTACTCTGAATCCTTTCAGAAGCTCATCTCCATGAACTGGTTACTAAATGCTTATCTATTCCTGGTAATGGGTTAGTCACTATTGCAAAGTGTGGGTTACAAGGACCTACCATCAAAGAATTTAGGTCTCAGGTCAGGTCATAGAAAAATAGGTTTGAACTAGAAAGGACTTCATAGGCCATCTAATTCAACCCCTTATAAATGAAGAAATTGAAACTCAGAAGGGGTAGTGACTTAGCCAGGGTTATGTAGGCCATTCTCTAGACTTACTGTATTTGTCAAACACACAAAAAAAGATTTCTCTTAAAACCTTAGAAGGGCCTAACAAAACAAAATACCAAAGACAGCCTCCATCCTTGTCAAGAATCAAATTCCTACTTTGAATCTAAAGAATTGTATAATCTAAGATATAAGTCAGAGCTCAGAGGCCACCCGGCACAAGAAATTTAAGATTCAAACCCTAATTCTTTATTTACAAATCATGTGGCTTTCCCTTTCTGTGACAAATCCTATGCTCCCAATCGTGGTAGATCTGTGGTTTGAGAATGTCTTTTCAGCCACATTATACCAACTACATGGTCTGAATTCATCTAAAGGTACTGTGTTAGCATGGAAGGGTAAAGATGAATACAGGGGTAACTTACACTATCTACTTAACAGGGTTGTGAGGGAAGTGATTTGAGAAGTGTAAAATCATGTATAAATGTGACTTGCTTTTGTTCTCATTTTCTATTTGTTGGAATTTCAGATTGAAATAATCTGGGAACAAGTCATCATCCTACTGCTTCTTTATTTTAATTCCAGTGGTATTATTATTTATTATTATTATTATTATTATTATTATTATTATTATTATTATCACAGTATATTATAATAAAAACGATAGCTAGACTTAGGGACAGGAAGATCCATCCCATTCCTGGCACATACTGACTATATAATCCTGCAAAAGTCACTTAATGTAATCTCACACTGCTCTAGGAAATTGTCTTAGACAAGGTATTGACACCATGGACTACTTTGTCAGTGTAATGAATCCTATGATCTGCATCTTCAATATTATTTCATTGTTTTCATTAAAATTGAAAAAAAACCCTTAAGTTACAGGTTAGAGAAAATAAAGACATATTTTTACCTTTCAAATTCATAGACTCCCTCCCCCTTCCCTTGCCAAACTTATGACAGGCAGGGTCAAGACTTCTTGAACTAAGAGTCAGGAACCCCTGCTTAAGACTGTATACTTCAGAGAATTTGCAAACCTCTATGGATAGAAGGAATTTTTTTTTCTTATCAGGGAGTTCCTTAGATCAAGAAATTACAGGTACAGTCCTTATGCTGAGCCCTGTGATTAGTTCTTATTATTACTATTATCATTATTTTGCTATGGGTTAGTTAATCAGAGTACCTTATGTTTAATTCTCACCTTTGAAAGTACAAAGAACCTGATCTCAGCAGAATAAGAAAAAGGGAATGGCAGGAATAACTGGGGTTGTGGGGATTGTATGATTTTGACAGCTCCTGATAGGATAGGAGAGGTCTTTTACTGGATGTTAGACTGACTGGTAGAAGGAGTAGATTCACCTAAAGTAATGTTTGAAAAGGGAAAGTAAGGTAAAGAGGGGAAAAGACTAGCTTCACCTGTTGATAATTCTTTTTTTTTTTACTAAGATTAAATATGATTTATAGTTATTCATAATTTTATAGGTTTACAGATTTGGAGCTGAGTTGTTATCAGTCATTTTTCAGTCATGCCCAAATCTTTATCCCATATGGGGTTTTCTTGGCAAAGATGCTGACTGGTTTGGCACTTCCTTCTCCAGCTTACTTTACAGAAGAGGAAACTGAAACAGAGTTAAGTGACTTGCCTAAGGTTACACAGCTAGTAATATCTGAGGCAAGATTTGAACTCAAGAAGATGTGTCTTTCTGACTCCAGACATGTCACTCTATCCACTTCACCATCTACTTGCTCTCAGAGCTGAAAGCAATCATTTAATCTAAGCCTCTCATTTTACAAATAAGGAAACTGAGTATCAGAAAGATTAAATAAAATGCCCAATGTCACACCAGAAGAATGAAACGTGGCCAAGATTCAAACCCTCAGTTTCCTCAGATGTAAAATGGTAGCAAAAGAAAGTTAATAATAATGACAAGAGCTTATGTTCATATGGTGATTTGGGGCTTAAAAAGCACTGTCCTTATAACATCTTAATATTGTTTTAGAGCTTTAGTGTTCATTTCCAGATGGTATGGTAAAGGGAAAGAGTTAGAGGAGACATTAACTCCCCTTCCCTCCTTTTCTTTCCTTTTCCATGGACTTTATTCCTGAGTATTTTCCTCATTAGGATATTCTTTATATTGATGAAAGCAGAGGTTTAATTTCTAAATGAGAACTGGTAGATCCAAAGTCCTACATTTAGTATCTTACTCCAGGAGGTTATATAATGGAGAAAATGTTAGGCCATTTATGAAGGGAAGGACCTTGGTTGTCTAGTTGAAGATATTCCTCACTAGGCAGAATCTACTTGTGTTCCTCATATTACAGCACACAGACAGCTACTTCTCCCACTTGGATAGCCAGTCCTACATGATTTCATGTCTGTTTTGTTTTGTTTGTTTTTTTTTCAGGCAAAGAAAGGAAATTATGCATTTCTGTGGGATGTTGCCGTGGTGGAATATGCAGCCCTGACAGATGATGATTGCTCAGTGACCGTCATTGGCAACAGTATCAGCAGTAAGGGCTATGGCATAGCACTTCAGCATGGCAGCCCCTACAGGGACCTCTTTTCTCAGAGGTAACTTGGACATTGATAAGGGAGGAGGGTTGGCCAGTATGACATGGTAGGAATGGTTGCTGGGCTAGTAATTTGGGCTTGTAGATTCTCAGAAACTTTCCAGTTGATGATTCCCGATGTTACAAAATAGCATGAGGAGGGAGCCGTAGCCTTTGTATCCATTTTATCTTTGATGAAACTGTGATATGGAAGGCATTGATCTCAATGAGAAATCTTACAAGGTGTCCCTGCTTTGATGGTCAATGTTAAGGTGATGGTCGATGTTAAGATTGTACATCTCATTTGTGGACTGGATTATTTAAATCATAGCTTAACTTTCCCTTCTCTTTGCTCCAGGATTGGTAGGTGAAGGGTAGATGTATGAAAGGACATGAGATAAAAACCAGATCATTCTCACCATATTTAGTAGCTGCCTAGATTAAGGGAAATTTGGAATGATGTCCTTCATATTCATTGGCTTTCTTTTAGTATTCTTCATCCTTTTCTATTTGCCTTTATGGATTAAACCATGTATTTCCCCTATTAACCCCTGAGTTTTTAGCTATTCTCTTTTTCTTGTACTTAGTATATTTATAAGTAAAGTGATCTTCATGTTGAAATGGGGATAATGATATTCCTTTCTAAATCTACATTGACCCCTTCATTCCCCAGTACTAGATGTCATTATTTTCCCTACTACTTTCTACTGGCTTCCAAAAGCACAATGAAAGAACCACACTGTTCTCTTCCCAGTGAAGGGCATCATGGCATCTAAGGAGTAGATGCAAATTAGCCTGCTTAAAACACATGAAAAGACATTACCATAGAAGCCAAAAAAAAAAAGAAAATTCTGGGTATTGTCATATTTGTGGTTTCCTCTTAGATTTATTTGAAGAGATGAAAAGAAAAAGAAGTAGAGTTGGTGAGAAGCCTCTGATGAGTGCTGGAGACTGAGACACCTTCAAGGAGGAAACAAACTAGACAATAACACAGGTCTCATTGACTTGGAGATCAGGCAGGCTGCCCCTAAGAAAAGAAGTAATGAATTACTCATCAACATACACTCTATGAACTGAAATGTGAAGAATTTTTTTCTCTTCTTTTAATGAACTATATTTGATTCCTCTCCAAGAGAGAACACAAGTCCTTATATAGGCATGTACATATCTACACACCGCTTGCTAAATGAGAAGGGTATTCTACACTCTGGTCAAAAAGAAATTCATTTAACTTTTTTTTCTTTCTTTCTTTTTTGCAAACTTACCATTACACAAAGCACTGGGTTGGATGTTTCTGGAAACATAAAGATTACTAAGGTTGATGAAGATTTTTTGTGTATTGAAATGTAAAGAATAAAACCTCTCCTAGATTAATGATCTAGGGACATGAGGAGTATTTGCACAATGCTATGTTTATGGGTTTAAAGTTAGAAAAGGACACTAGATATCAAGTATTCCCTCCCCCCTTCACTTAATAAGGTACAATTAAAAACCAGAGAGTTGAATTGACTTCCCTAAGGTGACTGACATAAAGTATATAGCAAGGGTAGGACAGAAACCCTGGTCTTCTGACCACAAAGGCAAGTACTTAAAAGGATGCTGAACTGAACTGAAATGTAAGGAATAAACAGGGGCTGGTGAAAACTCTTCATTTACTTAATAAGCATTTATTAATCAGTTATGATGTAATGGGCACCAAGGATACAAAAGCAGTAATAAATACTATCCTCAAAGACTGTACATGATAATGAATATAGGCTATAGCTGAGGTGCCAGGAATCCATGGTAAAAGCACTGGCCCATACTGGCTCAATCCATCAAAGAATCAGCAAGCATTCATTAGGTTATTAAGTGCATAGTATGTTTCCAGGAATGTAATATTCTTGTTTTTTTTTTTTTGTCTCTTGCCACCCCCACCCCACCACCATACACAAACCATTGTTCTTTCTGACTACCCATGGTTATATGACAATAGTGTCTACATGAGGTCCTGAGACAAGAAGAGAGTAACATTTTGTAGATTAGATTTTTTTTTCTATGAACAGGTTCTATGCAACCAGTAATAAATACTATTACTACTACTGCTGCTGCTACTGCTGCTGTTCCTGTTCCTACTACTACAACTATTACTACTATTAAACTACTTTTATGTAGAACTTTAAGATTTATAAAGTACTTTAATGAATCATCTCATTTAATCACCACAGCAACACTGTGAGACAGACACTTTTATTATCTGCATTTTACATATGAGAAAACTGAGGCTGAAAGATTGCTTGGCTTGGTCAGGGTAACACAGCTAGCAAATTTCTGAGTTAGAATTTGAACTCAGGTTTTCCCAGTTCCAAGTTCAGTGTTGTATCCACTATCTACCTAACTACTTCAATATACAAAGAATTTTAACTATGTGTTTTGACACATTGGTTAAGCTGCACTAAACTTAGACTCATCTGGGGCAAATAACATAAAATATAAATCAACTTTGTAATTCAAAATGTAAAATTAACAAAAGTAAGCAGGACGAAAATCATGGAGTACCAAAAGAGATTCATTGCTATAGTACTCTCCAGCTCCCAAAGGGGTTCCTATGTTAAAGTATTATTCCTTCTAAATTCTATTGGCTTAGGCCATTGCCCTAATCACCACACGCTAATTATAGCTCTGACTATAAAGGATGGTAACCTCAGTCTTGCTCACATCTCTTGCCTCTGATGCTGAGTGGTAATACAAAGCACATTTATGTTTTTAATCATGACTTTGATTATTATGATAGGATTTAGGGAACTCTAGAAAACAATAGAGCATTGTCTAATGGCCTACCAATTATAATGATGATGATGACGATGATGAATTTCAATTAATTTTATAATTTATTGGTGGTGGCCCACAGCTCTCAGAAAATTTGTTCATTTTACTGCCCTTACTCTCTGTTCCAGTCTATTCTGCAGAAGTTGCCGTACTTTACCAAGATGGCCCCTCACATTTGATTTCTGTCTCTGTCTCATTCTCTCTGTAATGAATTGATGATTGAATGTGCATTCTTCTATGAAGCATTGGGTGTTTCTGAATTCAGTACAATGATGAAAGAAAACTGGAATAGTAATTGCCAGCAACTACTCAGTCCTTGAAACAAATGTTTAATTAATGTCAGAGCGAGAGAGAGTAAATGTCAGTCATTTTCTATGTAAATGTACAGCAGTCCCTAATCCGTGTTTATGAGACTCATTTATATAGTTCAGCATTAAAGCTGCCCAGTTAATCACACAATTTGGGACTCAGGGGAAATATGCTGCTAATGGCAACCTGAAACCAACCACCAACGATATGTGGGTGTAAATCATATACTTTTACAGTCAAAAAACAGACATAAGGAAAACTCACTGCTTATTCGTAGAGACTTCTCTCATTCTGCAGTGCAGATCCATGAACACAGCCATATTACAAGGAGATGGGTTAGATGAGATTGTTTGGGGTTACAACAGGGTGGCCTCCAAAAGTCCACTGCACTTCAGACTGGGAAGAAGGACATGTGACTTATGGGAAAAGAAGAGTAGAAAAGAAACTAAGGCAGGAAAGGATTTTGTCAAGAACTCTTCCTCTGACCTCACTCCCCCAACTGCATTAGAGCTCCCACCTACTTCATATTACTTTCCTTCCTGTAGCATACAACCCAGTCACACTTGGTAGGCTGGGGGGCAATTGTGCCTACTAGAAGACATTCTAACTCCTTCCTCTGTCTGTTTCTTCTCACCAAAATTTACAATATGTTTCTTCCTCATTTTTTTTTTTGCCTTTTAGAATCTCTAGATTCCTTCAAAGCAGAAATCAGTTGCCATTTTCTTCTTATGACTCTTCCTGAATCGCTCAGGTGTTAATATGTGCTCCTGGTTATTGCTTTTCATTCCTTTGTGTAGATATGCATTTATATACTTAGATCCACGTTATATTCATCCTCTAGAAGATAAGCACTTAAAGGGCAGAGACTGTTGAATTTTGTATCTGTGCTCCTGGTGGTTACCACAGCTTATGATCTTAATCATTGTTTTTAATTGAATGCAATGGAATTGAAGGAGTTCCAAGACCATAATGCAAGCTGAATGACAAAGATAAGAGCAAAGGTAAACAACACTCCCTCCAATTTTCAATCCCATCCAGATTCTTTCTGTGGATCCAGACTTCCAGATAGAGAATTCACAATTTGACTTCATCACCTTTGTAGGGAAAAGATGTCTAAGAGGAAGGACACCAACATTTCCCCTTTATGCCAGCATTTAGCTAATTGTGGACACAGTGACCCACTCACCAATGGTTAAGTAGGGGTTTAATGTTACATGTGGTAATGGTTACATGTGCAATTACTTTTCCTACAATAAAGAAGCCCAGCCATCACCAGGTTGAAAGTGTACCCATGCATATCAAAATATCTTTTCTGGGTTCTAAGAATAAATCCTTTTGAAAGAGATGTGGTTCCCAATCTCAGAAACATAAGAGTTCAAGACAGCAAATACTTTTTAAAAAAAAAAATTTCTCTTTGTATCTGCAGTTCATTACAAATAGTTGGTGTTTATTAGATTAAATATTTAGTTGTTAAAGGTTAAAATGCCAAATGATTAATTGAGGAATATAAGGGCTTCTGAGTGCCAGGAGCCCTGCATGTTGGCATCTTATCAAGAGAGTTTGTATAGCCATGAAAAAAAAATATGGCAGGGATGTGATTCTTTTCAAAGGCTATTGATATGTCCCAGAGTCTGAGAATTTGATTGCTATTCTGTTTGACATTTGGCAAGATTTCTGGCCCAGAACTGGATAGTGAATTCTGGGAAATAGCATTAATCATCATGATAATATTGGAACTGCCCAGTTTTATGGGTAATTCCAATGACTTTTTTTTTCCTAACCACAGAGCAAAGGGGTATGAATTATAATTAATTAATTTATAAAGATAATAATGTTAACAGTAATAATGATGGTGGTAGCAACGAAGAAGGTGATTGTGTTGCATTTGGTGGTGGTGGTGGTGGTGGTGGTGTGGTGGTGATAATGGTGAAGTTGCTGCTGATGGTGGTGACTATGGAGATGACGGTGGCAGCAGTATTAATCCTACCACTGTTTGTAGTAGTCACCCTCCTCCAGCCATGCTAAAATTAGATAAGAAACACAACTTTAGCATAAAAAATAATTAGGTACTCAGTGTCATTTTCCACTGTTAATGACCATTTTTGATCTTATCTTTCAGGATCCTGGAGCTACAGGATACTGGTGACTTGGATGTTCTCAAACAAAAATGGTGGCCACGTATGGGTCGCTGTGACCTGAATAGTCACACAAGTGCTCAGACAGATGGCAAGTCCCTGAAACTACACAGTTTTGCTGGCGTGTTCTGCATCCTTGCTGTGGGCCTTCTCCTTGCATGCCTGGTGGCAGCCCTGGAACTATGGTGGAACAGCAACCGCTGCCATCAGGAAACACCAAAAGAGGTCCATAGCTTTTATCCTATTCCTTAAGGAAGCTCAAAGTCAAGAATTGAGCTCTGAGATTTTTTTAGGATTTTTTTCTTACAAATAATATGAATCATTTTCATATAGCTTAGAGACATAACATAGATTTGGTTTTTTTACAGTGCTTTTCTTGTGTTTTTTTTTTTGTAAAAGAACAAATTTAAGTGATTTTTTATGATTGTAAAAAGTGCCAAGGCATTAAAGTCCTGTATTTATCTATAGAGCAGATGCAGTGTGGGCAGCACGAGGGCGCCCTTACCCACTCTGCCTCACCAATGTGCTTCTACCCTGACCTGGAGAGACCAGCTCTAGGGGTAAGAGAGTAGCCCAGAATCCATGCCTACCTGCCCCTTGGCCATCTATCCCAAGTGTCAGTATGGGGAAACTGTGCTGGGTTTCTTCTGAGGGTTATGAGCTGTCTCCCATCAACTGCCCACCAAGGATGGTCAACGCATAGACACAAATATATGACTCAGATTCATCATGATCAATGCCAAGCATGGCCTTAGATGAAATTTAGAGTCTAAGTAAAATGGCCTTTTCCCCAGGAGATGGCATACCAGGGACCGTTCATGTTTTTGACCTACTGCCTCTCCCTCAAACCTGACCCCCAATAAACTGTTTTCTGAAAAAAAAAAAAGCCCTTCTGAGTATTTCCCCTAGAAAGCTCTCTCTCAGAGAAGGCAATGGGTATTGAAACATTTGGGGGTAGTGTTCCCACCACCAAGAAATTAAATTCATTCTTGAAAAATTCTTCCATAAAGCCAGGGTCTGTTTGCATCAATTAAAATGCTTAACAAGCTAACCTCTAGTAATTTTGGAAATATGGAGACACTTGCAAGATTCCTTCAGCTCAAACAGATGTTATTTCCAAACAAGTAGTGGCAATACAGCTGGAAAAGAATGGAAATGAGAATCCATCAATTCTAATCTCAGGGAGCTTTTTGGAGGTGGGGGTGGAAGGAGGTTGTGGAAAATGAAGTATCTCAAGTCCGTGAATGTGGTGCCAACAGATGCAGAACCAAGATCTTTAGGTGGCTTTGTAATGTGCCTTTACTCAATACTGTGCAATTCTTCATGGAGCTGTGATTTCCCTAGTGTGGATGCTCCATCTATATTCTTCCTTCAATGATAAATCCAGGAGCTAAAGCACAGTACATCTTGTAGGACTTGGATGGCTTTTGAATGCTGCTGGAGCCAAAGATTTCAGCAGTCTGCAGTACAAGCTGATGATCATGTTTACCTTGGCTAAGAAATGACTTATTTGACAGAGACATAATCCATTCTTGGGCCAATACTTGAAGGCTTTCCCAGATTGGTAGAATTTGCCAGACCTTTTGATCCATTCTCACAACCCTTTGAAAAGTTAAGTTCCCCTTTATGTCATGATGAGATATCATAATCATTTTTTAAAGTGACTGTTTTCTCAAAAAGCACCAAAGTGACTGACCAAAACTTACTTAAGCCTTGCTTTATCTATTTCTAGATTACTATCTGTCTTGCTTCTCTCCTTTCTCTGTGTCTCTATGTGTCTCCTGATACATCTTTCTTTGCTTCTGTCTCTCAGTCTTTCTGTCTCTATCTTTATTTCTCTGTTTCTGTCTAGTGTCTCTGCCACTATCTATATTTCTTTCTCTTTTTCTGTCTCTCTTATGATTCCATAAATGTAAAGAACCCCCAGCAAAGAAATCCTTTCTACCATTATAGCCCAACTCTCTTCAAACACAGTTCTCTGGGGAAATGAGAAGCTAAGTGACTTTTTCATTGTCACAGGGGCAGTATGTTTCAGGGATGGGACTTGAATCTATGACATCTTGACTCTGAAGCTTATCTACCAACTATTTCATATTTCCTCTCTTGATGTACCTCTCGATGAATGTGAATTCTGCTCTCATGTTGAAAAGGGTCATTTGGTTAGCAGGGTGAATGCCTTTTTGTTTGTTTTTCTTTCTTCTTCTCTTACACTTCTCCACACTGCATAAATATCAGAACGGAGGTTTGCCAAGCAACCTTGGTGACCTTAACTCCACAGGAGCATGGAAGAGAAAAGTGGCATGTTATTGGCTAAGAAAGTCACAATTGAGAAAAAAAAATATTTAAAAGAACATTTGCTATGCTAAAAAGGTTTCTTTTTCTCTTGATGAAACCCATTTAAAGTAAAAACTAGGGTAGAGGAAGCATTTGATCCATGCTCATTACAAGATTTCTCTTAGGTCCGACTTTTTTATTAAACCCACTTATTTGATTTCTTCTATTTCCTAACCAATTGGATCAAGGTGTTCAATGACTGCTGAGTTAAATGACCATTTACTTTACCATACAAATTTCACTTGGGCAGGATGTAGATAATTGTGGATGGAAAAACTCTTGGGGTAGAGGTTTCCCAGGAGAATTGATACTCGATCTAAAGTGGAAAA
Organism: Phascolarctos cinereus; assembly: GCF_003287225.1. Classification (NCBI taxonomy): domain Eukaryota; kingdom Metazoa; phylum Chordata; class Mammalia; order Diprotodontia; family Phascolarctidae; genus Phascolarctos; species Phascolarctos cinereus. The sequence continues at coordinate 38,496,639 of NW_027555736.1, forward strand.
TGGGTTTCAAGTGTCTAATCAATTCTAATCATACCATCATTGGCTTTTCCACATCAGAATAAACTTCCAGGAGTTCCAAGTCCCATGGGACTTTAGATCTTTGAAATATCCCAGAAGATTAAGAAGGTTTAGCAACAATGAATGCAAGACTGAGACTAGTATCCACTGAGCAAACTGGGGAGGGTGAGACAGAGAGATAGAAATAGAGACCATAGAGAAAAGCAGAAGGTAAGAGACAGAGGAGAGGGAAGGAAGGAGAAGGAGACAGAGTCAGAAAGACAGAGACAAAGAGATAAACAGAGTGACAGAGATAAACAGAAGAAAATCAGAGGCACAGAGTTATAGAGACAGAAAGAGATAAACCAAATCCCCAAATCCCTGAATTCCAAGCACTCAAAACAAGTTACATCAAACTCTTATTCTATCCCTTATCCCTTGGAAACCCTATGGGATTTAGATACCATTGGTAAGGTCTGTTTGCCTGATTCTTTTCACTGAAACAGATGTGGATGACTGCCACCATTGGGACCTGTAAATTTCAGCCAATTTTAACAGTTTTCTGGTCCTTCTCGACAGGTATGCTGAGGTAGCCAGTGCCTACTCTTAACTGAACATGCTAAATGCCAGTTACATAGCACTAAGTTTGGTTACATAGCAATCTTTTAAAAATAATGAAAGGTCCATTTAATCGTGGACTCGAAAAACATTTCAGCTATTCAAATTGTGACCTGTGGTTTACAGAGTACTATTTGCAGTTAGATGAGAAAGCAACATTAATCACAGGTTTTTAACATTTCAGAATTTGACTGCAATTCTTGTCAGAAGTCATTCCAAAGATTTTTGCTGTCATTCATAATGGTATTATAACGAAGCTTTTTCAATTGAGAAGAGTATATAGCAGCCTTTTTTGATATTTAGTTCTATTGGGCATCTAGTTTCTTAATATGCATATGGATACAAACATGATTTTTTTCCAGGAATATGTGTATACAATTATGTGGTAACCATATTTAGGAGTTTGCAGCACTCTGCATGGCAATGCTATTGGATACAGCAAAGAGATTTAGATTCATGAAGAGACCTGGACCACTTCTCTTACAAGAACATTTTAATGAAATAAAGACGAGGAATGTATGAGTGGGAGAGAGTACATGGAATGAGATACATGACATTACTCGTCAGAAGCTTGGTTTTGGGATTCCATTTCCATTACTTCTTTGACCTTCCCTCTTATTTCCTTATTTCACCTAAAAGTCAGCTTAGGCGAAACTGAAATTAAAGAAGGGGTAAGCCTTCACACTGTTCTTCTCCTTGATCCTTTGAACACTGAGCCTATTAATTCTACACAGATGCCTTCTCCTTCCCCCATAGACCCCTGGACTTTCCCTTTTTCTCCCCAATCTTCCTTTTCTCCAGCTCAGATGCCTTCTCCATACTTAGGATCCAACAATCATAGATATAAATCTGAAGATATCTCAGAGGTCATCTAGTCCATATTGTGTATTTCACAGATAAAAAAAAGTGAGTCCCTATTGATATAATGTATTATCTAGCATGACATAGCTCCTATGTGGCAGAGCAGGATTTGGACCCAACTCATTTGATTCCAAATTCAATTATTTTCCCACTATACCATGCGGCATACAGTGACTTCCCTTACTGCATGCTTTACTTTTTTCTTCCCATTACTATTCTATTCATCTGAGTATGACTAAAATTTGTTTTTTTTTGTTTACTTTGAAAGAGTTGTGAATACACTGTCACATATATGTATGTGTATAAATGCATGCACATATGTGTATATATATATAATTATATATGTACATGTACATGTACATATATTACTTATTTTTTAAAAGAGCGATAATTTCATAAATAACCATACTCCCTTCAATTTATTGTACTGCCAGCCACATCTTATGACATATTCTTTGTAAGTTCCTGTAGCCAAAATATTGAATCCACAGGTAACTAACCTCTTAGTCCTGAGTCTTTCCAAATATGGTAGAGCTATTAAATTCTCTGAAATACAGCAAAATGTAATGTAACATAAGGTGATGCAATTCAATTCAATCATTTGTTATGGTGGGTAGGTGGTACAGTGAGGAAAATGCTCAACCTGGACTCAGGAATACCTGAGTTCAAATCCAGGCTCAGATATTTCCTAACTGTGGGACTCTGGGCAAATCACTGAAGTTCTATTTGCTTCAGCTTCCCTATATGTAAAATGGGAGTAATAATAGTGTCTACCTCCTAGGATTGTTGTGAAGATCATGTCCATCTCATCATGTTGTGAGATAATATCTACAAAGCCTTATGCTAACCTTAAAGAAGTATATAAATCCTATCATCAGCATCATCATCATCATCATCATCATCATCACCATCTGTCTACAGTGTAGTAGGCATTTTTCTGGTTGCTGGGAATATAAAAACAAATTCCAATTTTCAGAGTGCATTCTATCGGTTGCTTTTGATATGAAATGCACAAAGGCCATTGTTGGGCTTGTCCTTGAAGGCCCTCCAGCTTGGGAGTACTGACTCAAGCTTGCATTCTTCTTGCAGAGCCTTCTAGAACATGTGTACTTCCATGACTCCATAGGAGGCAGCCATAGAGAATACAATGGGAAGTGCATTGGACTTGGAGTCAGTCACAAGACCTGAGTTGGAACACCAGCTCTGCCACTTCCTGCCTGTACAACCTTAGGCCAGTGACTTTATTTCTCTGGGTTTCAGTAACCTCAGCAGTTAAATTAAAGGATGAAATAGTTGACTTCTAAGGTCCCTCACAGGCAAGATTTATGATCCCATTGGGCACCAGAATAGGATTTAGTGAAAGTATATGTACAAATACATACATACATATATGTATTATATATATTATACATATATATATATATATATATATATACATATATATATATGTATGTATTACATACATATATATGTGTAGGCATAAACACAATGATTATGCAAGATTGTCAAAAAACACTTTGGGGAATTTGCATGTGCATTGCCACATATAATATACAATTAAGTTTAGTGATTTGATTATATAACAATGCATTAATATCAGTATAAATAATGTTTTGAATTATCTGATTCTTTACGGGAGCCTGGAACAACTCATTCATTGAAATTTCCTGTCTGTTTTAGTAACAGTCCACATTTATACATCACTTTACAGTTTAAAAAGTGTTTTCTCTTCTCATTTGAGTCTTTTAAAGTTGGTAATGCAACTATTATCACTGTTTTATAAGCTCAGAGAGGTGTCATCTAGCAATTGTCAGTGGCAGAGCCAGGATTGCTTTGCAAGTCTTCTCATTCCTAATCATGTGTTATTTCCACTATATCATATATCCATTCACACCTGTTCTGTAATTTCAGTAGTGTCTATATAAAGCAAAAGGGAAGAAAACTAAAATGAGGTTTAAATACTTAGCTGAAACTGACCTGGGAGATCAGTATTTCTGGGAGATGATCTTCTTTTCTTCCCTTCAGATACCCTTTCATTTAAAGAGTAGGTATACAATTAATGTTTGATTTAACTCAATATAATTCAATAAACATTCATTAACTGCTTATCATTTCAAGGCATTGTGCTAGAGGCAAAATACAAGATTCTTTTAAAAAAGAGTCATTGTCCTCAATGGATTTATATTCTATTGAATAATAGAGGCGCAAAAACCAACTTGCTATTGTTAGAAGAGGGGAATTTGAGTCAGAAAAGAACTATGTTTGAATGCCACATAAGATCCTGAATAACTTGGAGACTACTGAAATTCATCTGTCCTTTTTGAGACTCTATTTTTTCCTGTCTATTGGGGATTCTCTACACTGCGGCTTCTCAGATTTGCATTGGGAGCTTCACTTTGGTCACACAGATATTTAGCATCTGAGGCAAGATTCCAGCCCAGATAAGCTAGGTGCCACAGGGCATAGAGTTCCATGTTTGGAGTTAGGAAGATCTGAGTTCGAATACAGCCTCAGACTCTTACTATCTGTGTAACTCTGGACAAGTCACTCAGTTTCCTTATTTGTCTCAATTTCCTTATCTGTAGAATGTAAATAATAATAGCACCTATCTCCCTGAGATACTACAAGAAAAAAATGATAGAATAATGGTGAAGCATTTAGGATAGTGCCTGGCATATGGTAGGCACTACCCAAAAGTTATTATTATTGTTATTATTATTATTATTTCCTGCAGAGCCCCATCTTTACCTGAGACATCACTTGGATTACTTTGTGTCCAGGAACATTGCAGGATTATTAATCACTCAAAAGAATTTGGCTTAGCCATGCAGAAAGGAATTAATGACCAAGTAGAGGAACAACTATTTTCTAGTCTATGATGTGCAGTTGGGTGGATAGGTTTTGGATCAAGTCCACCCAGTAGTTCTATCATGAATAGACACTGAAGAGGTTCAGTGATCTGGACCCAGAACTGAAGAGGAGATGAGAACAGTTTAGATTTCTGTTGGGAAACCTCTGAATAAGAATGGAGAGGAATGAACAGTGGAAGGCATGAGTATTCTGTAGCCTATTACCAATGGAAGAATTGCAGAGCAGAAGTAGCATAAAGGGCACCCTCAGAGTAATCAGAAGGTTATGTGGTGAGCCTCTTCTGGTACAGTGGAAAGAATATAGGCTCCAAGTAACAGGAACTGAGTTCCACTCTTTCCTCTGATTCTTTATTACCCATATGAATATGTGCATTTTTTAATTTCCCTGGAAGCCTTATTTCTCATCTATAAAATGATAGAGTTTGCTGAGATGGCTTCTGAGGTCCCTTCTATATCTAAAGCTATGTTTCTATAATCATTTGTGAAGACAGAGATAACCACGGACAACCCAAGTATTTCGTTGATAAGAGCACAATGTCAAGTTTTATGGAAAGATCTAAACACACTGGGTGCCTCTCCATTGTTGTTATGGCAAAATATTTACAAGAATCACACAGGATTAGAAGGCCTAGATATTCATCATTTGTTTCATTGAAGGAAATCCATATCTTTGTGATCACATGTCCATCAAACTGTTTTAAATGGGGAAAACCATACCTACAGTTTCTATTTTATAATTTGGTAATAAAGGTCAGTGATATGACCTATTGTTGTTATAAAAATACCAGCCATTATTCATTTATTCCAATCCCTTGTTCCTGTTACCCTCTGGAATTGATCAGTGGGACAAACCTTGGTGGGAAGGTCAGAATGTGAGTGGAGTCCAAGCCATCCAAAGCTCCACCTGCCTCTTACAGCTGCTCCTGGGGCATTGCATTAGCAGTATTCTCTTGTGACTAACTTCCATCTATTCACTAGGGCTATGTGGCCTTACAGTTACTCACTCCCTGATGAACTTGGAAGTGCTCCATCTCCATGAAGCCGTAATCTTGTTCATTTTTCATAACCTCCACTGCCTTTCACTCCTCATTGTTTCTTGCACAGGACCAAGAATCTCTTGTTTCAGTGATGTTTTTGCATCAACATGTCCACTATGAATGAGGGCAGTCAATAAAATTTGAATCTCTCTCTCTCTAGAATGGACAATCTAACCCACGTCAAATAAGAGTCAACACTTCATAAGAGAAAGTGTACTGGATTCAAAGTCAAAGAACCTATGGCTCTTGGGTCCATCACTACCTGTATAATACAAAGCAAATCATTTAAACTTTTTGGGCCTCAGTTTATCCATCTGTAAAATGAAAAGCTCATGAAATAGCTGGCTTATGAGATGTCTCCTAAATCTATGATTCTGTGATCATCAGTCTACTTTGCTGTCCTTTTTTTTTCTCCCATCCATCCCCAAGTATTTATAAATACCAATAACTACACGCCCACAAGACTTTATGTGCTTACAAAGGTCTTTGTATGTATTTTCCCATTGGATCCCCACAAGAACAAGGTAAGGGAAGTGTTATGGGCATTATCTTGCTCATTTCACAGGAGGTGGTTATGTGTCCATTGTTAGGCAACTAGCAAGTAATAGAAGTGTAATTCAAAGACAGTTCTCTTCTCATTCCAAGTCCAATGTTCTTTCCATTAAACTCTATTTTTTCCCTCTGAAACAAGTTCCCTTATTACCAGTTTTTTCCCCCTTTCTCAACTTGAAACAGTGGCCAACAGACCTCAACCAATGTCAGTCCTAATGAGTTCCACTTATAACAGCTGTTACATAGATGAGAGCTTAGTTAATTACCATTTTCGACTACATTGTATTGTTTCCACGTTGGTGAACAGAAGCTTAATTACAGAACTTTGTCTCTCTGAAGGAAATGCTTGTGAGAGGTCTGGGGTGGAGGAGCAACCTCTCAGTGGTGCATCTGTCATCATATTTAGTAGGAGACAATAGCCACAGCCTCAGATTCCAGCCAGATTCATGGCAAATGAGTGAGCAGATTTTATGTTGCATTAAGTGATGTTTGACTAGTCCAGTTACCTGTGGTAAATTAACAAAGGCAAGAACAGTTCTCCAAGTCTCTTTCCATATCTGCCCACATATCATTACCTGGCCAAACATTGGAACCTTGCATAATGAGGATGTGAACTAAAGTTGGTCATATTTTTTTAAAGGATTAGAATTTGCATAACATAATGGAATACACCATTTCTTCCAAAATCTAGGTAATTATTCAAGATGCCCCTACTTTCTATAAGTAGTGGTGACTTGAACTCCTTTGCCTCTCTCAGGAGATGATGGAGTGAAATCATGTATGCCTTCACATATGGGGAACTTGAAATCCTCCGTGATGAAAGATATAGACATATTTTGTTTTGGGGGTGGGGAATGGGAGGTGGGGGTTCTAGATGGAACTTTTATTCATACTTGGCACATCAGCATTCCCCTTTCTCTCTTTATCTTCACCATTTTTCAGGGTCAGACAGGTCATTGCAGACATTGCCAGAATCCTATCTGTGTTGGGCATTCATCGTTCCAAGCTGAGGCAGGCACATGGGCTTATCTCCAGGATGCCCAAATGGGCTTTGCTGTTAAATTGTCTTACAACTTATTTGAGAACAACTAATGAAACCCTGGTTGGTTTCCTCTTTTTTCTGGCTCTTTCTTGTAGCTGTTGTTTTCTTATCTTAACAACATCCATAAGAATAGGATTTAATGAGATTCCAGGATGGCAAAGAATGACCTCTTTGAATTCTGTTTGCTACATTAAGCCCTTCCTGTCTAGGTTTTGAAATTGATTGGGTAATCTAGATCTCAAACAGTACCTCACCTTGTAGAAGAGGTAGACCCTCTAAAGCGGGGGAGGATTCCAATGACGTCCAGGCCTTATGTCATGTCAATTTCATGCCAACTCAAAAGGCTAGTTGAAATCCCAGGAAACTACTGATTTCTGCCCTCTTCAACAAAGATGTGAGCAGTGTCAAAAGGGTACTAACTTGTATTTGAATGAGGATATTAAGAAACAGCCATTCAAATCATCCCCTAGGGAATTTTATCAGTGGAGATCACCAAGCAAATATAAAATTATGACCTATTTTATTTCAATATGGTTTGATTCAATTCAATAAGTGCCTACTATGTGCTACTAGACTAGATGCTAGTGGTTGTAAAAATGTACAAATTTCTACTTGTATGCAAATGCAAAAAATAATGAACAAACGCCCCCTACTGTAATCAAGCTAATAGTTTAGAAGAGTTGTTTTCCATTAGATTAAACTCCTTAGACATTGACACTGAGACTTTCAAGAGTTTTACTGATATTCTCAGGATCTTGGACCTGGAGCTCAAAGAGGCCTCTGAGATTTTATCAAATGCCCTCCTTTTAGAGATGAGGATAATGAGCCCTAGATCCATAAAGTAACTTACCTGAGGACATATAGGTAGTAAGAAAGAGAGTCAGTAATCAAACCTAAGTCCTTTTGACACCAAATTCTGTCTTTTCCCCTAGAGTCGGTGAAAAGTAAGGAATCACAGAATAGGAAGGGACCTCAGAGAGCATCCACCTCTGGACCTATCATCTTCTCATCCTAGTTCAAGTAACACCTGAGCAATAATCAAAAGATTCTTGGGATCCCTTGGAAGCCATATGAACAAAGAGGCTTTGCTTACAGACTTCCAATGAAGGGAAGTCAATCATCTAGAATGATATTTCATTCCACCTTGGCATAGCTCTCACTGATCTGTGATCTCATCAATGGATATCCCCCCAATCATATATAATCCCTTTGCTTTTCCCTCCAAGTCTCACTTCCCTGCCTCTAACATAATCCAACAAACATGTAGTAAATGCATATTCCAACTTATCCACTACATGTGATTCTAAAAATTCAAAGACAAAATTAAAAATGCCTTTTATTTTGTTGGTACTCACATTCTCCTGAAGATTATCTCCTTTACCCTCCCTCCATTAACAGGACTCCACTTTTTATCTAATGCCTAGTAGTCTCTGGCAAATAAAATACCCTTAATAAATGCTATTCATTCATTCAATAGAAAATTTAAAGTGTATATGAAACATTTCAAATATTCCTTACCAGATCAGCAGACTGGCCCACTCCTCCTACCCCCCCCAAAAAAAAGGCCATCTGTGAGCCTCTGATTCCCTGATTCTAGTTCATCTGTGGTCATCTGGCCTCTCATAATTGGTATATAAGCTTCTGAACACACCATTCCTGTCCCAGGTAGAGATGTTAATGGTTCTTACAATACTTATTTTTAGCTCTTGGTCCATATTCCTCTTTGAGCTATTGTCTCTTCCTTTGAGTTTTCCCTTTCTTACAATGTTTGGCTTTGAGAGCCAGTCTTTCCTATCCTATGCAGTCCATGTGCTTAATTGAATTGCTTCTTGGAGGTGTCAATTTTTCTGTCCGATATCCCTGAGAGAGGTGACATAAATAATGCCATGGTCCATACCTGATGTCCATCATAACACCAAGGAAGGTGGTGGGAAGAGTAGATAGGGTCAATTATCTGGATAGGAAAATCTGTAGATAATGATGTTGTAGAACTCCTGTTGAGAAAATAAGGAAAGATATAGAAAGAAAGATTGAACTTTCACACAAGATCTCATGGCAACTTCCCTGAGCTTAAGTATAAGGGTACAAGTACACATCACACAGATATTTCCTGATGATAAAAAAACCCAGATGGCATTCAGCAACAACATGAAAAACTCGAAGCACATGGAATGGTATGGGGCTTTATCTTTGACCTTGTTTTGTTCAACATTTTCATCAACAAGTTGTTTAAAGACATAAGATAGATGGAATGCTTATCAATATGTGGATGACAAGAAGCTGAACAGAATAACTATTTTGGATTGCAGAAACATGATCCAAAAACTTTGTGACAGGCTGGAATGATGGGCCAATTTGAATAAGATGAAATGCAATAAGGATGAATTTAAAACACTGCTCTGAGATTAAAAAAGAAAGAAAGAAAGAAACTCAGCTGCAAAAGTAGAAGATGGAGTAGATGATGACTAGGGAGCAGTTCATATTAAAAAAACTGGGAAATTTCATAGATTTGAAGCAGTATCATGTGCAAGTAAAAAAAAAAAACTGATTGAACCTAAGATTAGATTAAGAGAGAAGTAATGTCTTAGTGTGACCATTGTGTTCTACCTTGGCTAAACCATAGCTATGAGTAGAGTGTTAAATCTTGGTGGAATAATCAAAGGGGGACTCTAACAAACTGGAGGGTATTCACAGCAAAATGCCCGGAATGTTGCAAGACCCACAACTGATCTAAGAATCAACTGAAAGAGTGATCCACATTCAACCCAGAGAATATCAGACTTGGTGTGTGTGAGGGAGGGAGGAGACAGAAGAGGAGACTAGGTCCTATAATTGTCTTCAAATATTTAAAAGTTCATCATGTGGAAGAGTGATTTGCTATTCAAACTAATTCCAGAGGGGAGAACTCAGATGAGTAGGTACAAATTGGCCAGAGATAGATTTCAGTCCAATATAAGGAAGACCTTTCTAATAATTAGACCTGTCTACAAATGAAATGGCATAAGCTAATTAGAAAGACAATATGGCATAATGAATACAGGGAATGCCTTGGATATGGAATTCATGAGTTCAAATTCTGTCCCTGACACATACTGGTTATGTCATTCTGGGCAAGTTACTTAACCATTCAGTGTGCCCAGGAAATTCTCCAAGCTAATGAGTTGCTGATCTACATCAGTGGATGAGTTTCAGTGACAAAATAAACGGTTCTATTGTGTTCCTCCCCATCTTCTCAGATGCAAGCAAGCTTGCATTGTAAGGTAAGCAGAGGCTTGCTGACCATGTGAAAGATCATAATAGAGAGCTTTCTCATGTAAGATAAGACCTAGGACAAGCTGACCTTCAAAGTTTCTTTTAAATCTAAAATGCTATGACTTCTGTGAATACTAGCCATGGACCTAATTCCCTTAAGTGTTTTGAAAGCTACTAAAGTATAAGATAGTGTCCTTGAGGGGCTAGTTAGTCTTCTGGGTTTTGCCTTCATGGTAATAATCAATCCAATATTTTAAAAGAATGTATTTGATGAGCTTTTTCAACTTTAAGAAAAATGATTTTACTTAGCTATTACAATTCTAGTTCGTCATGGTAGAAGGGAACAGTGGACACACCACTCCAAAAAGCTTATGGTTAAATGAGATGTCCTTGAGACCTGAGACTACAAAATCCTACGCAGGAACCCTGGAATTGGGCGGTCCCTTCAACTCTGTTATCTCATTTGCATAGTATTCATTTTTCCTAGAATTTTAGAATTGTAGAGTGTTAAAGCTCAAAGTAGCCAAGAAGAGCAAATCTTCTCATTGTCTCATTTTATAGATTAGTAAATGGAGACCTGTGGAATGGAAATAACTTGTCTCAAATCACAGAAATAGGCGATATTTCTTTCCTCTTGATGATAGCTTAAGGTCTTTTATCCTGTCATTAGCTCTTTTACCCAGAGGAAAGTAAGTTTAATGGGAAGAGGAAGAACATCTAGTATAACTCCATTCATTTTAGAGCTCATAGACTATGGATCTATACTTGGAAAAGACTTTTTGAAGTCATATAGTCCAATATCCTTTTTTGCATATGATCAGCTGAGGCCAACAGAAGATAAGTTCCTGGCTCAAGGTCACTCAAGTAGAAAGTAGCAGAGTAGGGTTCTGGTTCCCACGCCTTTAACTCCAAATAGATTTCACTATTCTCTCTGATACATACAGAGATAGCGAGATATCTATATATCTATATATCTATATATATACACATATATAATATACACACACATATATAGTATATACACATATTGTATGCTTATATATTTGTATCTATACTATTTGAAAAATAGAACTATAAGATCCTAATTTCTTTCCTTATGAACAGCTTTGAGGGATGTTTTACTGGGGCAGTAGTTTGAACCTAACGACTCAGACAACTTTTAGATTTTCTGAATTCCAGCAATCTATCTTTCCATTCCACATATACGTGAAAATTGACTGTAATAATAACGTATGGGTATGGGTTGGGGAAAGGCGTGGAAAGAGGGGAGGGGTGGAAAATGTGAAAAGAACAACTACAGTGATTGTTTATACCATAGCTTAAGGATAGGGCCTAGACCTTTCATTTTACTGGTTTGAGGAAATTTCATTTCTGAATGCACCCTTTTATCACCTTCCAGAGGGTTGACTGGAACAGTAAGAGGTTACATGATAAGATCATGGTAGAGCAGGGGTTCTTAAATTTTTATGTTATGGACCCCTTTGGTAGCCTGGTGAAGCGTATGTGCCCCTTCTCTATATAATGTTTTGAAATTCATAAAATAAAATTTGTAGCATTATAAAGGAAACCAATTACATTGAACAAGTTCCTGGGTCCTTGGTTAAGAGTCCCTGGTTTAAAGGCTAGACATGAAAGGCTAGATAGCTCCAAGGCTATCTCTTACCATTCTAGCATGGTTATAATACATCACTTTCCTCACCTCACATAACTTCCTAGTTCCTTGTTTTCATGGATGCTTTAGGAAGCCCAGGACAATAGTTCATCCATGGCAGCCATCCATATCACATATGTTCTGAGTAAGGTAAGAGAAACTGATTGGGACTGACTGCCATGTGCTTTCTCACCAGGACAAAGAAGTGAATTTGGAACAAGTACATAGACGTATGAACAGCTTAATTGATGAAGATATAGCTCACAAGCAGATTTCTCCTGCATCCATTGAAATCTCAGCCCTGGAGATCGGCGGCATGCCGCCCAGCCAGACCTTGGAGCCGGTTCGCGAGTACCAGAACACTCAACTCTCGGTCACCACCTTCTTGCCTGAACAGAGCAGTCACGCGGCCAGTCGGACACTATCAGCAGCAGCAGGCAGCAATCTGCCCCTGCCTCTCAGCAGCTCAGCAACCATGCCCTCAATACAGTGCAAACACAGATCTCCCAACGGGGGACTGTTTCGTCAGAGCCCCGTGAAGACCCCTATCCCCATGTCATTCCAGTCCGTGCCTGGGGGCGTCATTCCAGAGGCTATGGAAACTTCCCATGGAACATCCATATGATTGACACCCACCCACCCTTCTGCCCACCCACCCAACCAGCAGAGCTTTTTAATACAACTAAAAACAAACAGAAACACACACACACACACACACACACACACACACACACACACACAAAAGACTCACGTTTTTCTTGTACATACCTGTAAATAATGAGAGAATGAAGTGGGGTAAAAGTGTATTTTGAATATTCCCAATTTTCGAAGTCAGTAAAAAAAAGAAAAAAAAAAGAAAAAACACAAAAACAAGAAGTGTATGAATGAATTTGTAAATTTTGTTCTATATGAATAAAAAGGCAAACCACTTGTGATCATTCTGAAGTGCCAAAGAAGCCCTGTTCCTGGGCCTGAGGGCAAGAAGCAATTGTTGGGACCCCATTCCCTTTTGGAGGGCATCATGGGTTCCCATGCCCTTTGTGAGAGCCCACAGGTATTTGCTGCTGATTGTAAAGTGCCCCTTTGGCATCTGCATCCCCTCTCCTCCGAATCTTTCCTCTCTTGGCCTGTACTGTTAGCCTGACCTTCTAAGTTTTGGAGAAAATCTGCAAAATTGACATCGCCAATCTCTGTTTCATTAAAAGAAAAAGAAAGAAAAAACAAAGTAACAGTGGGATAGAGGGAGTAGATAGGATATTGGTGACAAAGCTCCTGAACTATCTTTACTTTTCCTATTAGGAAATACCCTGCTGGTCACCGTGGTTCCCCACATTTCATACTATGTGACTAACTTGGATTTCTGTATGCTCCCCTCAACCTTCGTTTGAGTTGAAACAAAACAGGAAGAAATGAGGTCTGGGAAATTGATGCAGTACTCACTCTGATGGGGAAGGGTAGTTGGGGTGGGCATTGTGTCTGGTTGAGATCAGGCATGGTCACAGATGCTGTGAGCACAGACATAGATGGGAGAGTTGTTGACACAGATGAGGACCTAGAGAAGGGGATACTTCAGTCCCTAAGTGTGAATTGGGTGAAATCTTGGCCTGCCGTGGAGGCTACTGGTGTACAGTAGCTCCAATCCCATAAAGCAAATGCTTGTACAATTCAAAGATTTAGAAGATGTGCCATTCCACTCCTGTGACCATTAAGTCACCAAATGGTAAGGTTTGAATTTATACAGAACTGGTGCTGCTTGCTACCTCTTCCCGTTTGATCTATTCTAGACTAAACTCATTAACGTATCTCAATATAAAGGCAAGTCAGCAGGAAAATGCTATCCCTTGCAGCTAGAGCAGCCCAATTGCTGAGGGAAGGGGAAAAATAACAACAACAAAAAGGTAGCCATTGAAGTTCTTGAACCAAGACAGGAGACAAACATCATTAGGAGCTGAATTATTCAAGTAATCTTGGAATGTATCACTTCAGCTCCTCTCCTTTTGCAGATGGCTGCATTTCTTTTTATTAACCTAACAGTTTGGAAAATGCCATGCATCTCCATCTCTATGGAGCAAAGTCATGCATTCAGTAACAGAAACAAGATGAACAAAGCCTAGATGACTCCCTTAAGTTCCCTCACACACACATACACACACACACACACACACACACACACACACAAATTATAATCAGACCAGCTTTGACCTAGAGGGTTGAGTAAGGAGAGGAGAGGAGAGAGTATAGGGTTGTGTTCGTGGAGAAATAAAAAGTCACATCAATCACCTTGTCTATGGCCTTGTATAGTTATTCAGAAGATATATCTATGGGGTATTAATGAGCCCAGAATTGATTTCTTTACTAAAGTCCCCAGTGAAATGATTGAGCAGCAAAGAAATAAAGACTACATCCAACAGTCAGTTAAAACACCCTGAGGAAAAGGATGTTTATAATTTTCTTATTTACCTCTGAACATTTAAAATGTGTGGGGCAGTATAATGGAAAACCAAGGTGATTAATTTCTGTTTCTCTAATCAAGACTAATATAATCTGAAAATGATGCTGCTCACCATTCAGTCATGAGGAGGGAGGAAATAGTTGCTTTAGACCCTCAGCAAAATAGTATTTGGGATGCAATTAAGAACAGGAAAGTAGAATATGCTATATGCTTTCCTTTGGCACTTTGAGGGCCTAGCTCCAGGAATTTTCATATATATGTATGTAATATATATATATATATATATATATATGTATATATGTATATATATGTACATATATATATACATATATACACACACATACATATATATGAAAATTGAAATATATATTATATATATGTACTCACACATACGTGTATATATACACATATACACATACATGTGAATCGATCTCTTTTCTCACTGCCTTATCTCACACCTGCAATCAGTTTCCTTTCCAAAATGGTCTGTTCATCATGGTGTGTTGTACCATGCTTATCTGTTTGACTTAAATTAGAGTAGATGATTGAGAGGATGAAGGAGGCATGCAGACAGGGGAAAGAGGAAAGAGTAGAGAATGGAGAAGGAATGCAAAGAATGGAAATAGAGAAGGGGGAGAGATAGAGAGAAAGAGGGAATTAGGGGGAGAGAGGGAGAGAGAAGGAGAGAAAGAGGAGAGAGAGAGAGAGAGAGAGAGAGAGAGAGAGAGAGAGAGAGAGAGAGAGAGTGAGTATCAAAGAGCATGGAAGGTATTGGTAAAGGGCAGAAAATGATCTGTTTAGAAAATATTCTTATCAGATGTAGACCAAGTACTTTCATTACCCATGACATTATTTTTTGGGTAGCCTAGGTACAGAAGGGTAGTTGTCATGTTCCACAGGTCTTCCCTTAAGACAAAGAAACCTCTCCCACCCCATTCAGATTGACATGTAAATTTAGAACGTATAGTTTTCATGCTCTGGTCTCTGGTTTTTGGATTTATAACTCTGTTTAGACTATTCCATGCATTTTAGGTATATTTTGTGCCTTCAAAAGCTGCAAATAATATTCAGCATTTGGATTAAAGATGTTTAATAATAAAACATATACTTGCTCCCTACCCTGTTATTCACGGAAATGAGGCAGAGATATTTGGCTTCATGCATTACTGAATATTGTTTAATCAGCACTGAAAGTGAAAGAGTTAAAACCGCTCAGATACTGGTGCCTTTCAGAATTAATCAAGAAGGCTTTCTAGGCTGACCTTGCCCCAACTGATTGTTGGACTAAAAACAGACTGGAAGATGGAAGAAACTGCCTTTTCATATTCCTCCTCTTTCTCCTTTCTCCTCTGTCTCCTGTTCTTCTTTTCCTTCTCTTCCATCCTCCTACTCCTTCTTTTCCTATTACTTCTCTTTTCCCTCCTCTTTGTCCTCATCCTCTTTTACCTCTTCCTTCTCTTCCTCTTCCTTCCTTCTCATCTATCTCTTCCCTCTCTTTTTCATTCTTTTTTAAATTTTCCTTCCCTTTATCTTCCTCCTCCTTATCTTTCTATTGATAGATCTATGATTTAACCTTTTCATGACCCAATTGATCTGATTATCTTTGAGCTTGCTAAAATCAAGACCATTGTCCACCCTTTTGCTGATCCTCTCCCAATTTACCTCTTCAGACAATAATTCTGTAGTATATTGCTGAGCCCAAATACTCAGCATTTTCAGTTTAGGGAGACCTTGCAGATCTTCTGATCCACTGGCACAACTTTTGAAATGTAATATTACCTACACACCTTAATGAGACCAAAGGAACAGGACTTCAGTGGAAGTTTTTTCACTGTACAGTTTTACATACCTAATGAGATAACTTGAAAATTATATTTTGACAGCTCTCTAAAGGAAATGTGAGGTCAGTGTGGGATGTAGTCATTATTTCACATTTTTCTTCTTAGCCACATTTGAAGAGTAAAACTTGAGGCTTTCAGGTATAAACCGTATAGTTTGTGAACTCTGTGTCAGAAAGTTTTCCCAACCATCAATTTCCCTTAATTTGCCCTTTGGTTGCACTTTTTTTTCTTGAAAAATTATTAGCATGAATTCAATCCCATTCCACTCTAATGTGATGTAGCTTCTCACTGTGCTGTTCAGGTGATATTGACCAGTTTCATTCACCTACCAAGATCCTGGGGAAGAGAAGGAAGCTTTCCCTGGGAAGTCCCCTGGGAATAGGTTTTGAGGTTCTATGTCTACAACGGGCAAACCATTAAGTGATTCCCTGTGATGGCTATAATAATGCATGGCGGTTGCCACAATGAGGATAGTAGTGCCCACTGGTTTTAATTAAGATGATATTCTCTCCAAAAATGAGTAGGGATATAAAAAAATCATGAGACAACCAAAAAGACAGTAGACTTTGAATAATGTTTTAGCATTGGGGTCAAGTGGAGCTATTTGTTTTAGAAATAATAACAACCTAGATCTTTAAAATATACAATCACACAATTTCTGAAAGAGAAAAAGATTGCATGCATGGAAACTAGTGCAGGGTACTTGGAGGCCTATAAAGAATCAACATTGTCTTTTCAGGAAAGAAAAAAAAAGGATGATTTAGAGAAGAATGAAGACTGATAAAATCCAAGTGACAAAAAACACATGAAAGAATCGCCTCCTCTCCATTTGTAGCTTCAACAGCTAAAATTCACAGAGAACAATTAGTAAATCAATAAGTTAAATTTTGTTGTTCCTTCTATTGCCAAGGTTAATTGCTTGTTTAATTAAAGGTTTCTGCCTTGATATGTAGTCAGTGGATAATGAGACTGTTCAGATTTCACAAGTCTTATACTTTGCACTAGGGTACCACATTCTATAGAAGCAATTCCATGAACTATCTCTGAACAAAACAAAAGCCTTCATTGACTTCATTATCTTTGGCAATAGAAAACTAAATAAAACCACTGTTTGGCTTTGTTGACTCTCCTTCCCTTGCTTTCAGTTGGCCAATTTCAAACTCCCTCAATTTCCAAAAGAATTTGTTTGTTTAGCTGAGTTCTGCCTGTATTTTAAACCAACAGAATGAATGAGCCAAGTGATACTAGACTAGAGTTGGAAGGTTCCCTAGAAATCATCTAGTCCCACAACCTCATTTTAAAGAGGGAAAAATTGAGGCTTTGAGACAAATGATTTACCTAACCTTTTATATTTAAGTCACTTTACATCAAGCTTCACTTAAATGAGATGTCCAGTCAGACATCTCATTGTCTTTCTTACCACTTCCCCCCACAACCCCACTGGACCTGAATAGACATCCAGAGGGCATTCTTCTTCTTCCCTGGGGGGACACAACCTATTTAGCTTCAGAATTTCAGCTTAGGACTGAACAATGCTGACTAATGAGTGATTGCAAACTCAACTTGTCCACTATATTAAGCCAGCCTCAGATTTGCATTCCACCAACCATCCACATGAGTGTCTTGCCATCTGCCCTGCCATCCTCAGTTTTGTTATTTTGGACCTCCTATACAGTGACCAAATCAAGATTACTATTACTTCTGGAAAGGGCTAACTGCTATGTGGTTCCCTTTATCATTCCCGTAACTCCCAAGGTCAAAACTCCCCTTGGCTGCCATTTCCAGATGTGAATTGCCTCCCCCCTTTAGAATGTAAGCTCCTTAATGTAGGGGTTATCAAACTTTTGTATTTGGACCCCAAATGCTTTATACAGTGCCTGCCACATTGATGCTTAATATGTTTTTCTCTCCATTCATTGCTTCATTCAATGAAGTATTAATGTATTCTTGTAAATGACACATTAAGTAAGTAGCAGATTTGGGATTTTGAGAAGGAATTCTAAACTTACACAGAGTGCTATCTTACTAGATTTCACTCTTACATTTGACATCAGAAAGCTAGACTCAACTCAACTCAAATGTTCATAGTTGACATCTTTGATTAAGCCAGCCATTTGTTTGCAGAATTCAAGGAAACAGAAGGTAAATCAACTAATTTGCGTGTGATACTTTCAACCAAGTAGCCAATAGCTATCCTTTATCCATAATCTAAACTTGCTCTAATCCACATACCTATTACACACCTTTCCAGTGGGCTGTGAAAACACAGGTGTTGGGAAGGTGAGAACAAACCAGTCTTGCCCAATCTTGCAATGGCTACTTCAAGGGCTTTGAGAGGAAGAGCTGTGACCCTCCTAGCCAGAAGCCATGGAACTATTAGCCTCTGCTGATCTGTGTTCCGATATGAGGTTATGCACAAATGACTTATATGCCAGAAAGCCAGACCTTTGACAGTTGTTTTTGCATGCATGAACCCTGTGCAGAAATACTGAATTGGATCAGCTAAATGTCTGGCAGATACAAATTGACAGTTGCCAGAGACAACCTGGCACTTCAGTTCTGACATAAACATGGCATATTTACACACACAGTTACAGACAACCTAGTGACTGGACAGAATTGGAAACAGTGGCTAGCCTTAGTCAAAAGTCTCAAGTTTAATCTAGCTAATGAAATGCAATTTTATTTCCTTCACATGAATTTCATGCTGTTAATTGAATCAAAGTCATGTTTATAAAGTGCCTACTACATGTAAGGTACCTTGATTGGTGTCAGTAATATAAATACAGAAAACACTATTGTCCCTACTCCCAAGGTGCTTATAGGCTAGTAATAGGGAATGCATATATATATACACACACACATACATGTATACATATATATACACATACATATATACATACATATATATATATAAACATATATACATACATATATATGTGTGTATGTGTGTGTGTATATGTGTATATATATATGTAAAATTTATACATATACACAAAAATGTGGTGCAGGTAGCATGGCAAAATGGAAACATGCTGGATTTGGAGTCCCAAGGCTCTAGGTTCAATTCCTGGTTCTTCTACTTACTATGTGATCTTGGATAATTCACTTAACCTCTATGAACCACAGTTCCTCACCTGTAAAATAATGGGATGAGTTGGAATAGATAGATGCCTTATGGCCATTTCAATCTCCAAATTTTTGGTGCTATGGTGAAAGTCTGACTAAAGTGCTATGGGAGATGTGAGTAGTAATTAACCTTTGCCATCTGGGAGGAGCAGGATTCTTGGAGATGGTGATCTCTGAGCTCTTCCTCTTTTTTGGGGAGGCAGGGGGGTTGATACGGTTTGATAGACAAAGATAGAATGGAGACTTTTATTTATGGTGTGTGGAGAAAAAGAAATAAGACCTGCAACCAAACCAGAGGGATGGAGAGCAGTTATTACGTAAATGGAAAGGTAAGTAGAAGTCACAATATGAAGGTCATTGAATCTTCAGAATCCTAAATTTATACTTTCTTTTGATAGAAGGCTTCCAGCAGACAATGGCTTACAATGTGACTCAGGTGTGGCAAAGGCAATAGACTAGAAAATCTCTGAAGTTCTTTAAAACTCTAAGATTATGTCATTCCATGCTGGATAAATTATACATGAAAGTAATTAGAAACAGGAAATAATAATAAGTAAAATGAAATAATTTAATTTATTTATTTCAACAAGTATTTGTTATGTAGTAATTGATCTATAGCTGTGCTCACTACTGGAGATAAAAATACAAAAAAAGGAATAATTCCAACCCTCAGAGGGCTTGTAGTTTATTTTAAGAAAATGAACCATTAATGATTTACAATAAGCCCTTAACGTATTATATGCCAAAAAGTCCAAGAATTTAGATAATTCCATTCCTAGACCCAGGTATATGGCCTTACTAAGTCCTTGGTTTGTGGGGAACATAAAAAAAAATTACTTATTTTCAATTGGTTTATTCTGATTTGAGAATAAGGCCCTGAAAATTCTCAAAGGAATAAACAGTTCTAAAAATTTGATTCAATAAGACTAACATAAACTGTGTCTAACTAATTTAAAAAATCATGAATACTTAATTCCTTTGAGTATTGTACGTTGAATTATTGTTGCTTTGCACAATGCTGGAGGTAAAAGAAGCAGCAGTTCCAGTCACGGTGTGCCACATTATGGGGTGCTATGTCTCCTTATGTCATGGGCAGGGTCATTTTACTTGCCAAGGAGGGATTTCCAGGGCTAACATGACTGGGGCTGTTGTAGCTGGTGAGTAATATTCTGTTATTCAGTTCTCTGGACAGTTATCTTTGCTTTATACTCTTATTGCTTTCACTTCCTCCAGGCAATCAGAGAGACTTTATCAATAGGACATCAGGGTTCTTTCTTCCTGTTGCCTGATTTGTGGCAATGTTTTGTGTCCATTTTGGACCAGGAGAGCAAGACAAACACTCAGTGATGCTATGGCTTGGAAAGAAGCAGGGGAAAACCAGTTAGTGCACATGAACCAGAGCCTGGGAATAGTCTTTTCACAAGATCTCTCTCCTTCTTGGGCTCCTTTCTTTAAATAATGGCAATTTTTCCATCAGGGAAATCCGTGCATGAAATACTAATGTTGTATCCATTCTAATGAAAGGTTCAGGAAATTGTTTCTTGGAATTTTTCCCCAGAAAATATTTCTAGGAAATTGGAGAATGGGTTCTGTTACCTATCCTATAATACCCCTAACCACTCTGCCAGCTACATCCACTTCCTAACTTTTAGAGTCAGGTGAAATTCAGATTACTATGAATATCCATAATTAAGCTGAAGAGGAAAAGACTTCATTACCAAAGCAGGTGAGAGGTGGGAGGCGTGGAGGTGGTGCGGAACCATGTTAGTTGTGATGGCTCTCAACAGATGATGCCTGTAATTCCTTACCTAGCAGCCTGATCTCTGATGCTATTTCGTCCCATAGTGATGTCCTGGACTCACCACTTCAATGACATTGTTTGAAAGAAATTGGCATAGTATAGTGAGAAGGTGGGAGGAGGTGGTTGAAGGACCCCTGTGTTTATCACAGAATCTAAGGCATTCAGTGTTGGGTAGAACTACACTGCTACTGCTTTTTGTTTTGTTTTGTTTTGCGGCTTTTGAACACTTCTTCTCTGAAGCCATCTAACCCTGAATATTAAATTAAACCCAATTCTACAACCATTTATTAAGTGACCCATGTTCCAGGAGCTCTGCTAGGCCCTGGGAATACAAATACAACTACAAAAAAGACCCTATGGTGTGGGGGGGGGGAGGAGAAGATACTGAGAAAAGGGAAAGACAATATTGACAGATAGGCTTAAATATATGCAAACTTAACACATGGTATTTTGAAGCAGATTAGAAATAATTGGGGAAATTTAACACAGTCTCTTATAAGATGTGGTACTTGAGCTGATTCTTGAAGGAAATGAAATACATATTCTGACTCCTCTAAAAAATGATGCAACTTGGTATTCTCAGGATGGCATTACTCATCATATTCACAAAGAGCTTTTGGAATATCAGACATGGAAAAAACCCTCAGAGATCACTTGATCTAACCCCTCTCCATGTAGTATTATTAATTTTGAGGTATCATCCGACTAGATACAAAATTTATGCTTTGAAATAGTGTTTCTTCTAACCATGAAGAAAAGTAGGAAATAATTCTATGCCTGTGTGCAGCATTGAAGGTAGTTCCTGTATTTATCAACTTTATTCCACTTTGGAAGTTGCTTATCACTAAGTAAGACTTTGACGAAGAAGGAGGAGCATCTTGTGAATAATGAGGCATGGTCTCTATGCTAGGAAAACCCAAATGTCCATCTTCCACATTTCTTGAAGAAGGTGTATCCCCAGATGCTGACTTGAGATGCTGTATGAAGCATAGCTCTGTCTACTGGTCAACCTAACAAGGAACCTAATTATCCTCTGCAGCATCAGAGACCTGTTCAGGTAATAATTCGGACTTTTCCTAGAAAGTGAATGAAAAATGGCCTCACTTATCCGAAGAGAAATGAACTGATTGTGATTTGTTAGAAATATGAAACAGCAAAGCTCCAGGTTTTTCTTTGAATGCCTCTCAATGAATCAAAGGCAAGAGGGAACAAGAGAGGCAAGCAGGGACATTTTTCTCTGGCATTGATCAGGACAGTGAGGAGTACTTAGGACAAATAGGCTGAAGCAGGATGATTCTGCCTCTTTAACTCAGCAAAGCTCTGGTGCCTGGGTCCTGAGAATAGAAAAAGTTCAGGGAGGCATAGAAGGCCTGCTTTTAAGAGGATTCTTTACTTTTTAGGATATATATAATAGCATCATAGGTTTAAACTATCAAAGTGATGTTACAATATAGAATATTAGTATTGAGAATAACATTAGAGCATAGGACACAGAAATATGAAATTTGGAAGAGATCTTAAAACATGACATGGAAGATAATAAAACCTTTAGAACAAAGAACATAGAACGTCAGAGCTTACTGAGACCTTAGCACATAGAATATAGAATGTGAGAGCTGGAAGGGAACATATAATGCGAAACTTGAAGGTATCTTAAAGATCACATAGTCCAGGGGTTCTTAACCTAGCCATCCATAAAATTATATTGTGTATAACATGTTTATAACTATTCCAAAATAATAGAATTCCTTTGTAATCCTATGCATTTTGTTTTATGCATTTAAAAACATTATCCTGAGGAGGACATCTGTACAATTCACCAAACTTCTAAGGGATCAATGATACAAAAATGGCGAAGAATTCCTGATCCAGCCCAAACCTCTCAAATCTTAAAAATTTAAAAACTGAGAAACAGAGGGAAAGTGAGTTGTACGAGGTCACATAGTGACATAGTGACAAGAAATAGGCTTCTGACCTGGGTTTTTTGACTAGGAATCCAGTACTTTAAACACATATATATATACATATATATATATATATATATATATACATATATATATATATACACACACACACACACACACACACGTGTGTGTTCATGTATGTGTGTATGTATATATATACACACACATATTATATATATATATATATATATATATATATATACACATACATACATACATATGTATGTGTGTATGTATGCATGTTTGTATAACAGTGCTGTCTCCCTTACTGGGGAGGAGAAAAGAGATGCTTATGTGTGTTGCTACTCATTTGAAGAGCAAAAAATTAACATGTTATAAGACATTTTACCAATCATTTTCTCATTATTTCTGCTAATTTTTATGTCCAAGAGAGACTGGGGAAGGAGTTAGTAAAGGAGAAGGGGGGAAATAAGCATTTATATTTGTTGTTCAGTCATTTCAGTCACGTCTGTCTCTTTGTGACCCCATTTTGGGTTTCCTTGGCAAAGATACTGTAGTGGTTTGCCATTTCAGTCTTCAGCTCATTTTACAGATAAGGAAAGTAAGGCAAACAGGCTTAAGTGACGTCTCCAGGGTCACCCCGCTAGTAAGTGCCTGAGGCTGTAGCAAAGTGCCTCAGGTCTTCCTGACTTCAGGTCCAGCACTCTATCCACTGTGCCACCTCATTGGCCAAGCATTTATATAGTGATTACTATGTGTTGGGCACTTTACTAAGCACTTTTACAAATATTTACAAATATTATTGTATTTTACCTTCCCCCAAATCCCTGTAAGGTAGGTGCTATTTTCATCCCCTTTTTATACTGAGAATGAGGCAAACATATGTTAACTGGATTGCCTGGGGTTATAAATGTCTAGGGCCAAATCTAAACTCAGGTCTTCCTCACTCCAGGCCCAGTGCTCCATCCACTGAACCACCAGTTGCCTCTAACAATAAAATGAACTGTTTGGGAGAAGAACCATTTTGTGGTTTCTGGATTTAAAAAAAAAATAGAACAGAATGTATGCATGATTGCTTAGATTTCTTCTACAATTAGCTTTCAAGATCAGTCTTTCTATCATGGTAACAATGGGGGTGGGGTGGGGTAAGTGGGTGAATGCCAAAGGTATGGTGAGATATCTCTGTTGGAGGCTGGAAGGCAATATGAAAGTATGGTTTAGTGTGGGTGGAAGTAAAGAGTTGGAATATAATACAGGGTCCTGTTGAAGGGGAAATGTAAGGAAACAATTTAATATTTGTAAGGTCCTTAACAAATCTTAAAGGCATACAGAAATTCAAATTATTAAAATGCTTTGCATATCTAAGGAAATGTAAAGAATCTTTCTCGCAGAGTATCTTCAAAGCCAGGATATGACGTACATTGGGGGTTAGAGAACATCTGGCAAATAGCTTCCATATGCATAGCTTTTATGTTGAGTATATGTATAGAGTAGTGAATGCATTGTTGAACTTAAAGCACAGGGACCTATGTATTAATTTGTACAGGGCAATGCAAACAAGGGAGCTCTTCACTCCAAAGCACTGGCAGACTTCTTCTAATTGCCCACTTGAATGAGTGGGCATGTCTCCTTTGGAACCTGTCCATTGTAGTCTAGGTTCTCAGGTATGTTATACGGGTTTTGGAGGCATTGAGAGAGTATTTGTCTATTGATAGCAGTGAGAGTTGAAGAGTTTGTTTCAAGAATTCAGATGAGAAAAGGGTGTTATCACTGATAGGAATTGGTCCCAGAATAGACTAATTTAATACTTGTCTTGGTAGCATAGATCTAAGGTTCCCGCAATTTACATATCAGTATTTTGCTTAGTAA
Organism: Phascolarctos cinereus; assembly: GCF_003287225.1. NCBI lineage: Eukaryota > Metazoa > Chordata > Mammalia > Diprotodontia > Phascolarctidae > Phascolarctos > Phascolarctos cinereus. Next base: position 38,521,536 of record NW_027555736.1, read on the forward strand.
AAAAGATATCCCTTAGATATTCTAGGAATGAGGTGAGTCAGGGAAGCTCACTAAATTGGAATGTGGTGGTCTGTTTCCAAATTATATAGAATCAATTACCAAATGCAAATAGAGGCAAAGTTGTGCTATGGTTCTCCTCTTTGGAAGTGCAAGTGTAGTAAAGTTCAGTCTTGTTTGCACATGTTAATTTCCTATATATTGCTTTGCTCCATTTGCATAGAAGAATGCAGAGGTTTCTGTAATGTGACCTTTTTAATTGTTTGGTTTCCACACATAAATTAGTTCCATGTCAGCCAAATACTACCTTAATTAGAAAACATAATATGAAGGCTGGCCAGTAATGTTTCCATTAGCTTATTTAAATTGTCTGCTTATTTGGCATTGAGCCATATTGATTCTGAGAAGTTTTTATTCAATTATCACCACATATTCATTAGGCATCATTGAGTTACTTTAGAAACATAAGCAGGTTTTGTAAATTTTGATGACTCACACAAGCTTCCATTTGCCATATGCCTCAGCGGAGGGCACATCTATCTACTGGGATGAGAACTGCTGTGAATGAATGTAGTAGTACCTTCCCAAGTCCTTAGAAAAGGATTCACACCTCAACTAGCTTGGTAATCAATTTTGGTTCAATTCAAGTCAACAGTTCTTCATAGCATGTTAATGCTTGTGCCCACTCTTATGCTAAATTATACTGTGATGGATGCATGAGGATAAGATCCAAGCCCTTACCTCTAGCACCCCTCCAAATGAAAAAAAGAGCAGTACTCAGATAACAGAGTTGTGACAATATGAGACAAGATAGGATTATGGACTCTTTTTGTGTTTGTCAGACAAAATATGCAACGGAAGTTCTGAAGACAGAAAGGTCTTTCTCATCTGAAACGGTCAATATGCTATGGAAATTGAATGAAAGGCAAGAATATAAGTACCAAGTTCAAGTCCCATTCTCAAGATTTACTGTCTGAGTTACAGTAGGCAAGTTACCTACACTTTCTGAGACTCCATTTCCTCATCTGTAGAATGGAGTTAATAGTATTTGTTCTATATATTTCACAGGCCTTTTATGAGAAAGTGTTTAAACACTGGATAAATATGTATTCATATTATGACTTATGTGAGGCTTCACGGGAAATGTGGGATTTGGCTAGGGCACCAGATCAGAGAAATAAAAACATCACAACTGAAAGGAACTATCTGGTCCAACCAATATTTGGACAAAACTATTCTAGACAATATTGCTGAAAAAACAGTCAGCCAATGACTTCTTGCAAATGTTTGGTGAAAATCCTTATTTCTCTGTTCAAAGTTTGATCCATACCTCTCACCTTTCAGTCATGTTGAAAATTTGATAAGCCTGTCATCTGTCTATACCTTAATCCAAATCAATGATAAAAATGTTCAATAGAACCAGACCAAGGACAGCATCCTTGATACTAAATCTGTTCTTCCAAGTTGATATCGATACATTAATGCGTATTGGGGGAAGTGAGAGGCCATTCAATTACTTTTGCTTCCTTCTAACTCCCCTAACTTGTAACCCTCCAGAATATCCAGAATGATCTCATGACAGACTTTGTCAAATCCTAATATATTTTATCCAGAGCTTTCCTTTCATGTACTTGTCTAGTAACCATGAAAAAGGAAAAGAAAGAAAGGATATCAAGTAGTTCTCATATGGTTTGTTCTTTTGACTCTACCAATTCTCAGTGATTACTGCTTCTGTTAAATGTTTGTCTCCCATCTCTTTAGTGATACATTCTAGAATTGAAGTAGGCATTAAAGTTCATCCTACTGGTCTATGATTTTCAGACTTTGCTCTAATTCTCTTTAATCCAGAAAATATTTGTCCTTTTTACTAAGCAAAATACTGATATGTAGATTGCAGGAACACCTCTCTAATTCTTCAGGATTTTTCAAAGATTACCTATGGTGGTTTGGCAAATTCACCAGTCAGTAAATCACTAAAATTTAGTAAGCACCTAGTATTGCCAGGCACTGTGCTAAGCTTTGGGGATAAAAAAAAAAAGGCAAAAGACAGTCCTTGCTTTAAAGGAGACCCCAGTCTAGTAAAAGAGGTAACTCTGTTAAAACAAATTACCAGTTCTTTTGGTACCTTATGACATAATTCGTCTTCTTTTGGTGATATGAATTCATTAAGCATTGGTAGGTGCTCCTCAGACAACTCTGTATTTATTACTAGTTTCAACACATGTTAATTTGAGAACACTCTTTAGTAGAGAAATCATGGGGAAAATTAGAATAGAATCAGTTCTGACACTCTCACTTTTATCATTATCATGGCCCTCTTGAGTGACAATCCTTTCCATTCTTTAAGCTCCCTCTTAAACTCAGCATTACTATTCCTTGCCTTCATTATTGGACTGTACTGATTCTAACTCTGTACTTCTGAGCCTATTGTCGTAGAAGCCTGCCATGATTTTGTATTCATCCACAGTCACCCAACTTTGACTTAATTTTTAGTGTCATGAATTTAGAGCTGAATTGGGTCTTGGATGACAATTAGTCTAATACTCTCATTTTGTGGTTGAGAAAAGTGAGTCATAGAAGCTAAATGACTTACCCAAGCTAGAACAGGTAGAAAGTGACAGAACCAGGATTACAACACAATTCTTCTGAATTCAGATCCAGTAATCTCATTTCACTATTGTCTATGTATATATGAACATGCATGTCTGCACATGAATATGCATACATATACATATGTATATATATATGCAATGCATATACATATAAACACATGTATATGCATATAGAGGTATGCAGATATAAATTGGGATTATATTGTATAAATAAATTGATGCATATGTGTGTGTATCTAAAATATGTATACATGTACATTTATGTACATGTATGCATGTGTGTGTATGTATATGACATTAAACTTAAGTAATCAGGGTTTAGTGACTTGCCCAGTGTCACACAGATTTGAACTCAGAAAGATGAGTTTTTCTGACTCCAGTCCCAACACCATCCACTGTGCTACCTATCTGTCATATGTATGTATGCATGCGTGCCTGTATGTATGTATGTATATGTATATAGGTATATGGGTATATATGCCATGTATACACACCTATATGTGTGTGTGTGTGACACACACACACACATATTCACTTCAATTTCAATTCAATAAATATGTATTAAGCACCTACTTTGTGCCAGGCACTATGAGGGCTGAGGCTGCAAAAAAGTAAAAGAGATAATTTCTGCCCCCAAAGAGTTTACAATCTAACAGGGGAAGATAACACAGAAAAGGAAGCTGGGAAAAGAAGAAATACCAGGGAGTAGGCAATGCAGAAGAATCTTGTACTGCAGAGTACCAAGCAGAGATGCAGATAGAAAGTAAAGAGTAAGCTGGCAAGTCCAGATACATGCCTTCTAATGAAGAAAGCTTTGGGGAGCATTTAGTGTCTACTAGCTCAGTCCTCAGGTCAAAGGGCAGAGGAGTCTGAGGGAATTGGGAAGGTGTTTAATATCCATATGTCTATACAAATGTGTATATGTATATAAACATGTGAATATATCCATTTACATGTGAATATATACATATATGTGAATATATGCATTATGAACACACATGTATGTATTTATAAATGCCTTTATCTGTGTACATATACCTATAGATATGTATGTGTACATATATATGTGTGTATATATGTATGTATGTGTGTATGTATGTATGTGTGTGTGTGTGTATATATATATACACACACACACACACATACATTTTTATTTTTGCTTGAGGAGTTCCCTTTGCATGCACATTGGTTTGTTTAGACATACTCCTTTATTTGTGCCTTCAAAATTTCATTCTTGACAGTTTTGTCCTCAGTAAACTCCCTTTCCTTGTGGAATTTTATTCCAAGGTTTCTTACCTATACTTATTCTTTGAAAAAATATCCTTTAAAAAGGAAAATATACTCCAAAATTAAAAAAAAAACATTTTGAATTATTCTTTCCTTTTACAATGCAATTCTACAATGAAGAGATCACTTCCTCCCAAGGTTCCCAAAGGCCTTTGAAGTATGCAGAAACCACTGTAGCTTGAAAGTGAATTTTCCTGGATGAAATCCATTGAGGGAAATACAAATTGATGTCTCCTTGTAGAGACATTGTATAGGCCTGGGACGGGCAGACTTTCAACTGGTTTTCTTGATATATTCCTAGTTTAACTAATTATTCTTGATAATGACATGTAAAATTCAGTTGTTACATTGTTGAAGGATCATATATGCTACCAGTACAATTCAAATTCATTGTCCTTAAGAAATTACCAAGTGACCCTGCTTTGATCATGGGCCAAATTGGAGTTATGATCTTTCCCTGAAAAAATGATACTGATAGATATTTACAGGTTAGTTGATGCTGTCCAATTTCAGGTGCACTCCAATTTTCTTTGGTTAAATGAATAAGGCTAAGACCTACTTTATCCAGATAGACAACTGGGCTTTTCCCCTTTTGCACTTGTAACAACAAAAAAGAAAAAAATGCAACATCTTTCAGAGGCCAAATTCTGTTTGATCTTCAATTATGTGCTCGCTCTCTCTCTCTCTCTCTCTCTCTCTCTCTCTCTCTCTCTCTCTGTCTCTCTCTCTGTCTCTCTCTCTCTCTCTCTCTCTCTGTCTCTCTCTCTGTGCGTGTGTGTTTGTGTGTGTGTGTGTGTGTGTGTGTTGGGGAAGAGGAGGAAAGGAGAATGAGAAATGACATTTTCCCTTAATTTTTGAAAAGAATGGGGTTCATTATATCAGAGTAAATAAGCCAGAGCAGACATAAAATAAAAACACTGTTACGAAAAATGCACTGTGGTAGGTAAGTGGCATAAAAAGCTGACATTTTCCCTGCCCTCAATGAGCTTAACATCATCCTGAGCTGTTATCATCTGTTATCTGTTATCATCATGTCCAGATTTCTTGTTTGTCAGTGATGGTTTTAGTCCAACATAGAGAAGAATAGCCAGTCTACATGAAGAGAGGATGACCTGAAGTATAAAATCTGTTTTTTTTTTTTTTCCTAACCAAGGTATAAGCTCTTTAAATTGGTCAGGGATGACAGAACCCTGATCCACAGCATGCTCTACCTTTGCAGGTGGCCAACACGGAAACTGAAATAACTTTCTAATCAAATTGACAAGAAAAAGATCTTTTCTGACACCAAAGTTCTCTAGGACTTGAAAAGCCCTAGGGATAGACCTTGATGAAGCCTGGAGCCATAAAAGACAGCTGAGAAAACATTTCTAGAGTCAGAGTCTCAGCACATTGTGTTTATGTGCCTGGCTGCCCCATTAATCCTAAGCAAAATACACACAAAGGCATATGAACCCATAAAGTTTTATCTATTTGTCTATCTATCTATCTATCTATCTATCTATCTATCTATCTATCTATCTATCTATCTATCTAATCTGTCAAGCTACTTCTCTGCTTATTAATTCATCCATTAATTTTTATATTTTTATTCATTCATGTATTTGTTTTCTTATTTATTCAAGCATTCATTTATCTACTCTTACATTATTTATTAATTTATTTAATATTTTTTTTTGCTTTGATTATTTATATTTTACCTCCCTAGATCATCATTATGGTAGACAATATGGTAGATTTGGAAACCTGGAGTGCTAATTCTGATCCCTTCTCTGAACTGCTGTGTGACCCTATTAATAATAATAATAACAACAACAACAATAAACTGGGCCCAGGGAGTTGAAATAGTTTCTCTAAGTTCGCAATACTAGTAAGAGACAAAAGCAAACTTGACCCTGTTCCATCCACTTGCTACACTGTCATTCTTTGCCACTATATAATTTCTGCCTCCATGTAGAAAAATCAATCACTGAACAAGTGTTTATTACAGAGAACAAGATAGCCTGTTAAGTGCTAGAGATATAAGCATAAAAGGGTAAAAGTTCCTACTCTCAAGGGGTTGGTTTATATTTTAATGTGGGAGTTAACATGTTAAAAGTTTTTAGTGAAGAGAAGCTTACCTAGCTGCACATGTTAGTATTTGCAGAATATGTGCATAATTAATACGGTTTGAGGAGTAAGGGCTCTAGCACCTGGGGGGATCAGGAAAGATTTCACATAAAATAAGCTACTTGAAATGCTTTGAAGGAAGCAAGGGAGGCCTGGTGGCAGAAGTGAGGTGGAAGAGCATTGCAGGTGTGGGGCCAGTCTATGCAAAGATGTGAGGATTGGACAGTGTTATATCTTAGGAACGACAAATAATCGAATGAGGTTTGACCATAGAAGTATATGAAAGGGAGTTATGTGTGTGAAGCCTGGAAGGTTGGGAAAGGACCATGTTGCAAAGAGCTTTGGGGAGAAGACTCTTAAGTTGTTGGTAATCAGACATCTGTTCCCTAGATCCTGAAATTTCCTAGAATAATTAATAGACTCCTAAAACCATAGGATCATATGTTTAGATTTCAAAGGGATCTTGGAGATTGTCTCATTCAACCACATCATTCAACCAATGAGAAACTGTGACTGTTGAGATAGTTTAAGCAATTCGCCCAAGGTCACACAGGAATTGAATAGGAGAAACTGGATTACAACACAAGTCCTGTGACTCAAAATCCAGCCTCCTTTTCATGCCAGCTTGTACCGTACAAATTTGAATAAATGATATATAACTTCTCTTTCTTGACCAACTGCCTCAAGATGATGTTAAGCTCATTGAGGTCAGGGAAAATGTCAGGTTTTTATACCACTCACCTACCACAGTGCATTTCTCATAACAGGGACTTAATAAATATGTATTGAAATTAATCAAATGCCAGTGATTTTTTTTCCTCCCCTTGTTCCTTACTCAGTTACAAATAAATGTACTATGCTCTGGTTAGAAAGGTACAGCCCAAATACAAAAGGATTTGTGTCTGCTGTTCTGCCTGATTTCAACTCCATGGAACAAGATGGCTCTCCTTGGTCAAGATCATTACTTCCAATCGCATAGCTATTCTGCTAACTTAAGCCTTGATTGATACTATCTCCTTCAGCCACTTATTCATTCTAGTTAGAGGCCTGCAGAATTAAATTCCAATATTCTTTCAATGCTTTCCTTTATAGAAGGCAGATGCTAGACTTTCAGACTAGTCCACTTTACTGCTCTGCCTGGTTTCAACACCAAGATTAATATATCCCCACACAAGGTACTCTCTGGTATCTCACCCCACCCCAGCTTTCTTGCCTCCTTTTGTCTTCCCTATTAGATTATAAGTTCTTTGAGGGCAGGATCCAGATTTCTTTTTATTAATTATACCCACAGCACTTAGTACAGTGACAGGCACATAGTAGGGGCTTAATAAATGTTTATTGGAATGTATTGGACAGTCATAGTCACCTCCTTTATTCCTGTCAACGTAAGATAGGCCAAACATGCCTTTTCCAACTCTAATGCCCACATTTCCACCATTTATATTTTCTGGAAAAAAGCTCAATTGTTTCTAAAAGAATTATAGAAAGATTATGGTCACAGGCAGCTAAATAAGTCATTTGAGTGATGCACTTAATATGAAAACTGGGCTCAGAGTAAAGAAACACAGCTTCAATTCTTAGCTCTGTAATTCACTAACTGACCTTGGACAAACCATTTCACTTCTCAGGGCCTCAGTTTCTTCATCTGTGAAGCAGGGATAATAACAGTACTTATACTACTTGTGTAATGGAGGCATTTAGTACAAGGAAAGTGCTTTACCATCTGTGAAAGGCTGAAATATGTAATTGTTATGTTTTTTACTATTATTTGATTCTAGGGGAATTCTCCTGACTTGCTTTATCAATGAGAATTAAATAACTCCATCAAATTGGGCATATACAAAGGCAAAACAATCTTGGATACAAACTTGTTTTTTTTCTAACCTTATAGGAGATAGAATATTGGATCTGGAAAGGACCTTCAAGAGTATCTCATCTAACCTCTTCATTTTACAAAAGAAGATATTGAGGCCCAAGATAACAGAGGTATTAAGAGCAAGGCCAGGGCTTCAAGCCAGGATTTCTGTCTCCGAATCATATACTAAATATGTTACCCACCATATGAAACATATGAAGCAGACCTCCTTCTCTTGAAACATGGCAGAGAATGCATTCAAATTAGTGAAAAAGGAAGCAACTTTTCATTTTATATTGAAGGAGTAAGAGAATAATGGGGACAAAAGAACAATGAATTGACCAAAATAAGCCCTGATTCCTCACAGATCACATCCCGGTGCTACTATTGAGTCAAACATCAACCCTTTTGTACCCCCAGACCGCATGAACTCTAGCCAAGAGTAATTAACAAATGTGGACAACTTGTGGGTTTTATTTTTCAGTTGCTAATGTGTTTTCTATGTTTGTAGATACACATTCCAGAATACATCTTTGAGCTGCCAGACAACGGTGCAGGCCAGGAACTTTGCAGAAGTTGCTACCTATCTCTTTGGCATTATCAAGAAAGCAACATTGAATGCTGAGGGAAAGATTTTACCATCATTGCTGTATATGCATATTCTTGTAAGCAAATCCAATCTGGAAATGGACTCGCTTCCCCCAAATCATCAACTTCTCACGTGCCAACTACAGTGTTCAGATTCTTAATGTCATAGTAATTCTCTATGGTGTCAATTTCTACAAAAATACTATTAGAAAGATGTATAATGATGGAATGCCTGTAGAGGCTTTAGCTCTGAATGGCTGAAGATGACAATATAACAAATACCACTGATTTGAGACATCAATTATCATTTTTTAAGGATATTACATTGACTTCAAATTTGCATTTCCCCTGTATTTTGAAGCTATTCTGACACCTTCTCGAAACATGGAATTCTATTGTTGGAAGGGAAAATGTAAAATAGAACCTTTATGCCAAGGGAATACTTGTCCCCAAGGCATATATAACCTCCTTCTGTTTCAAAGCATGATGAGGAAAAAGAGGCAGGATAATTTTCAAACTTATATGTTGAATTATGTATTAGAGAATTATGTATTCACAGTTCCATATATAACCTATTTTTCTCTTCAGCTACATATATGGAAATCTCCATTGTATTTGGTCTTTCTTAATTTCAAAATAAAATGTATTTTGAAAAGTCTGCATAATAAAAAAGCAGTAGTAAGAAAATATAAGAGAACTGAAGTAGAGAGGGATTTTTGGATATAATAGGACATATGTGGTATTTGATTTTGATGATTGTTGGGGGTGTCTCGCACCTAAGAAAATAAGCAACAGAAAGCACCAGACAGACTAATTTGAGCAGAAATTAATCAAGTAAACTGTAAAGTAGTTCTTGGAAACCCTCAGGTAAATAGAGTCTAATTATAAAAAGCAGGCACTACACACAAAGAATTTATCACACTAGTTATAAGAGGAGGTGTTAGGGGAAGCAAAATAAAAATATTTCAGTCTGATGACCTTAATTGATCTTCTTCCATTTAAAAAAGTCAAGGAACTGAAAAAATATTGTAAAAAAATACAATATTGTACTGTGTTTCCCTTACTTCAACTATATTATCAACTATATCCCAGGGTACTTGACATTTTTTTAGGGTTATATAATTGCTAAAGTTCTTTTGGTGATCTAAGAAAAATCATGAATAGTAGAAGTATTACAGGAACAGAGTTGAGAATATGCTATCCCATTTTCCAAATAATAGCTTGCATTTATATAGTGCTTGGAGGTTTGTAAAACACTTCACATATGTTAGTCCAAAGAGCTGAGAATGTACGGTTTATGGACTGTTAAGCTGAAATTGAATTCCTGGAAAAAAATATAAAATGTGTTATTGAAGAGATCATGTGTGGGCAATCTTCAACAAGAATGACAAGTTTTGATTACAAATAGAAAGATTCATTAAGGACAGGGCTTGTCAGACTATCTTTATTTTTATACAAGGTTAATAGATTATTTGATCAAGGGTCAGCACAGGAAGAAAAATCACCAGCAATATAGAGGACATTTCAGTCAAAACTTCCAACTTAGAAAAGCTCCTACTTGGCTGACTTGAAAACGTATTGAAGATCCTAATTTGGAGTTTCTCACTCTGCTTCATCCTGCGGATGTATAGTTTGCCATGGAGCCAGCACTGGTAGCATCGTATGATCAGGATTTACTTATACATTTTATGCAATATACATGTATGTATTTATGTGTGCATAAATTTTTTATGAGGCAGCTAGGTGATACGAGTGATGAAGCACTGGGCCTAGAGTCAGGGAGACCCTAAATTCAAATATAATCTCAGACCATACTATCTCTGTGACCCTGACAAGTGATTTAACCTCTGTACATTTCAATTTCCTCGACTCTAAAACGGGGATGATAATAATAGCACCTCCATCACAATTTGCTGTGTGAATCAAATAAGATACCATTTGTAAAGCACTTAGCACAATGCCTAGCACATAGTAGGTACTACAGAAATGCTGGTTAGAATCATTATTGCCTCATTTAGTTGCTTTGGAAAACAATTACATCCTTTTTGATTTTCAAATCTAAAAACACTGCAGGTGCATCATAATAGCTAATGGTAAATCTTTTTGTTTATAATTATTCCCATTATTTTTGTTTGTTTAGATTATGGTAATAAAATTGCATTTCAAATTTCTTTTTAAAAGAAAGAAAAGGTAGTGGAGAAATTGGATATTCAATTATTTGATAATAGTAATCTTTAAGTATTTGAAGGTCAGTAATATAAAAGAGTAATTACGTTTATTTTACTTGGTCCTAGAGGACAGATTTAGGAGTAATGGGTGGAATTGCAACTGAGCATATTTTTGTCAAAAATAATGAGAAAATTCCTAACATATAGAGGGTCCAAATGTAGTATTTTTTTTTTGTCTTTGAGAGTAGAAAGTCTCCTTTCTGTAGATGTCTCTAAAGTAGAGCCTGTGGGACCACTGGTATGTGTTGCAGTGGAGGCAAAGTTGGGTGGGGGGAGGAGAGCAGGTTAGGGTGAAGAGGATTCTTATTCAGATATACATTGGATTTCATAGCTTCTGAGGTTTCCTCCAGGTCTGAGATTTTATGATAACGACTTACTGAACCTGTCACAAGATTGGCACAAAAATAAGAAATTATATTATTATGTTTTCAGACTCCTATTATCTGGTCAACTGTTAGAGGTTTCTTTCTACTAAAAGCAGAATTATCTAATAAACACAATTTCTTGACCTGTCTTTTTAACATGTTTACCTTTCAGAAAGTATAAGAAGTGATAGAAGAGACTCTTAATCTGGGTCCAAATCTGACCAATAAGTAGAAACTAACCAGCAATGTAGAAATAATGGGAACTTTAACAAAAGACCACGTTATAGAGTTTATGACAGCCAGAAAGGGAAATACTTGACATAGTTAGGCCCAATCTTAGGCATTAGGAAAGTGGAATTGAGATATATAGAAAATTCTAAAATGATCCTAAGTCTTGAAATCCTAAACTAAAAGATGGTGAAAGAATAAAATTCTGACCGAAGAATTTCAAATAAGCCTGATACAAAAGAAAATTTAGAAAAATCGGAGATATACAGAGATATACTAGACAGTCCTATGAAGACAAAAGATATAAATATCCATAAATATATAAACATATATATACATATTTGCATATATACCTATATATATGTATGTATATATATATACATATACAATATATATATATATACACACACACACATATATATACCTATATGTATTTAGCACCTACAGTGCCCAATCTCACATGTTGTCCTCCCTAAAGCTATAGCATATTTAAGAAAGTCAGCCAATCAGCTTATCCATATCAATATCAACTTAAATCCATAGCTCCCAAACCCCAAGTTATGTACGTTTTTATATTTCATATGGAATATTGTATGACATCTATTTTTAAAATTTTTAAAATTTTATTTATTTTATTCAATATTTCCCAATTATGTGATAATATTTTTAAATTAAGCTCAAAATTCTCTCTCTCCCTCCCACCTCCTTGAGAAGACAAGTAGTTTGATTTTGATTATATATATGAGGTCACACAAAACATATTTCCATATTAGTCATGCTGCAGAGGAAAACATAAACAAAATAAAACAATACAAAATATTTTAAAAGTATGCTTCAATCTGCATTCAGAGTTCATCAGTTTTCTCTGTAGAGGTAGGTAGAATTTCTCATTATATGTCCTTTGAAATTGTCTTATTCAGACTTGCTAAGTCTTTTGTAGTTGATCATCCTTACAATATTTCTCTTACTGTGTACAATGTTTTCCTGGTTCTACTCACTTCACTTTGCATGAGTTCATATGATTTTATGGGCTTTTCTGAAGTCATACAGCTCATCATTTTTTATAGCACAATAGTTTTCCATTATAATCATCTACCACAACTTCTTCAGCCATTCCCCAATTGATAGAATCCCTTGATCTCCAAATATTTGTCACCACAAAAAGAGCTGCTATAAGCAGTTTTATATAAATAGCTACTCTTCCTTTTTATTTGATTTCTTTGGATAAAGACTTAGTTGTGATATTGCTAGGTTAGAGAGAAAGTACCCCTTTAGGTGTAGTTCCAATTGTTCTCCAAAATGGTTAGACCAATTCACAACTCCACCAACAATGCATTAGAATCCCAAATTTTCTACATCCCTTCTAGAATTCATATTTTTTCTTTTTTTCTGTTATGTTAACCAATCTGAGAGGTGTGAGGTAATATCTCAGAATTGTTTTAATTTGCATTTCTGCAATTGGTAGTGATTTAGAGCATTTTTTCATGTGACTTGATAACTTCAATTTCTTCTGAAAACTCCTCATTCATATTGTTTGGCTATTTGTCAACTGGGGAACAACTTTTTATAAATTTAGCTCAACTTTCTACATATTTGAAAAAATGAGGCCTTTGTTAAAAAAAATACCTTTGATATAAATTTTTGCCAGTTTACTGTTTTCCTTCTAATTTTGGCTGCATTACTTTTCTTTGTGTAAAAGTTTTTTTTTCAGTTTCATATAATCAAAATCATATTTTACTTCTTATAATTCCCTCTATCTTTTCTTTGGACATAAACTCTTCTGTTGTTCATAGATTCAATGGGCAAATTTTCCCATGCTTTCTTAATTAACTTGTATCACCCTCTAAGTTTTAATCATTTATCCGTTTTGATCTTATCTTGATATACAATGTGAGGTCTATGCTTTGTTTCTTCCAAGCTGTTTTCTAGTTTTCCCCAGTGATTTCTGTGAAGTGATATGTTCTTATACCCCAAATCTTAGATCTGTGGTTTTATTAAGCACTAATTTTACTGTGATCATTTACCACTGTATATTGTATAACTGATCTACTCCAATTATCCATCACTCTATTTCTTAGCCAGAATCAGCTTACTTTCATGATTACTGCTTTTTAATAGGGTTTGAAATCTGGGACTGCTAGTCCACCTTCCATCACATATTTTCATTGATTTCCTCGATACTTGAACTTTTGGTCTTGTAGATGAATTTTGTTGCTACTTTTTCTAGCTCTATAAAATAATTCTTTGGTAGTTCTGTTGGCATGACACCAAAAAAGAAAATTAACTTAGAATTGTCATTTTTTTTTACATTGGCTCAACTTACTTGTCAGCAATTATATGTTTCTCCAATTGTTTAGATCTATCTTTATTTGTGTGAAAAATGTGTTGTAATTTTGTTCATATAATCTCTGTGTTTGTCTTAGCAGGTAGATTCCCAACTATTTTGTATTGTATTTATTCATTTTAAATGGAATTTCTCTTTCTATCATGTGTGTCCTTTTAATTGTCTAGGATGCAGTTAAAAGCAAAGGCAAAATAAATGAAATGAAATGCACAGCATGAAAAATAATGATATAGCACTTCATCTCTGCAAAACTAAGGTACACAACATTGAAGATATGTACATAATAAATCAGAAGAGGGAATATGCATAGAGATCAGTAATCGAGTTTTGCATCTCTTTTGTGATTTGGTCAATTCTAACCTTCAAGGAGTTATTTACTTTAACATTTTTGTGTCTCTTTTTTACCAAACTATTGGCTCTATTTCCATAATTTTCTTGCATTGCCCTTTCTTTTTTTCTATTTTCTTCTGCAACTCTTATTTATTTTCAAAAATCTGTTTTTGCTCATTTTTATCGCTTTCAGATGATCTAGAAATTCTTGTTATGCCTGTGTCTAATCTGCATTTTTCTCTGAAGCTTTGCTTGTAGATGTTTTCACATCATTACTTTCTTCTGAGTTTATGTCTTGAACTGTTCCACCACCACAGTAACATTTATGGTTAGAGGTTCTTTTTTTTTTTCTTTTTTGCTCATTTTTCCAGCTTGCGTCTTGAGTTTGAACTTTGTGTTACAGTTGGATTCTGCTCACTTCTAGGGAAGAGAAGGGGATTATTCAAAGAGAGGAATTACTATGCCTAGGTTAGACTAGGTAAATTCTTCTCATCTTCTAGGATATACCAGGATCAAGTTTCTTTCTTTTCTTAGTCATCTTATTCTTAGCTAATATCTATGTCTAACTGTCTCTCTAGAGCTAGTCAATGCCATATTCTTTGAGTCCACTTGGTTGTTCTCTAGCCATCTTTTTCTTCATGCTAGGGAGGAATGCTGATAAAGTGGATTGGTACACAAGAAGAATTGTAGTTAATGGTTCAATATCAAGACTTGTTTATAATGGATTGGCCTAGTGAGCTTGATATGTATTTCAGAAAAAAAAAAAACAACAAATAATAAATATATGCCAGATTATTAAATGAGTAGTTGTGGTACAGCTAGGCTTTGAATTCAAGCTTTCTAGTTGCAAATTTGCTTGATCCTTTTGATTGTACATTTTCTATTTATTATGACAAATACTAAAGTTGAAATAAGTTAGATGAAGTTCAGTATTGAAATGTAAGTATAGGTCCCTGGCATCCAAATTGAATCTTCCTGGCAGGAATGGTGCTAGGAGAATCCTTTGCATATAGAAAGGAGTTATATAGGAACTCCTACACCATAGAAAACCACTATGGCTTATTTCAGAGTCCTGTGCAGTGTGCCCCTTGCAGGGGCAAGTAGCACAAAACATACTTAAATCATATTTTGAGACAAGTTTGGCTGGGGAGACCCCAGGGCACTCTCCAATGATGGGAACAAAGAGACATCTGGATATCTATTGCACTGGTTAGAGACTTAGGGGAGGTATCAGAGAAACCAGATTGGGAAGGACCTCACCAGGGATATGACTTCAGTTAGGTAAAAAATAGAGCATCTGGTAGCTTCCTATTTTAACTTATTATTCTTACTAAGCAGATGTGAAGCTCAGTTATTTAGATGTTACAAAAGCACTTCGAATATTGTAAACGCCACCACAATGTGGGCACCCTAAGCAAAAACACTTCAGTTTCCCCTCTTATTTAGAATTCTGATAAGAGAGTCTTCAGACAGACAGTGTAGCATCCTGGCCCAAGAATACTAAATGATTCTTTGAAAGGCATCTAATATCTTGTGTATTTGTGCCAGCAGTCACCATTTAATGTAACATATTATGCAAATTCATGTTTATCACATGCTAAACTTAGTGTCAAGGGATTAGGATTAAAATTTCAACCCCGATATAAATGTGTCATTAGTGTACAATTGATATAATTATACTCCAGTGTTCTGGACAAAGACCTTCAGGAGAACCTTCCCATAAGGAGCATTTCAGAGATGCCAGATAACAACTGTTATTAGTGTTATGATGAAAATGACAACTCCTAGATCTGCTATGATTACAATTACTGTTCTATCTGAGAAAAAACAAAACCAAAAATAATTACAGGTATTTATGCCTTCTATTTGTGTGACTAAGCCAGCAAAAACTCGTCCTTGAACCCTAGAATTTTATTGTAGTGTGTAAATTCTGGGTTTTTCCAGGGGATAGGAGCTGGTCAATTCTGTCTTCCTATCCTCACGACTTAATCCTTTTAATGAGCCCAAGCTTCTCTCTTAAAAACTAAGGAGTGTCTTCCCCCCCCCCAATATTCTCCTAGTGATTGCATGTGACTCTAAGTTATATAATAAAATCTCTGGAGAATTAAATTTGAGGGTCACCTAAAGGGCACTAGAGACGTACAGGAATGAGTAAGTTGTAATACATTACAAATGAAGACTTGCACTGGAGAACTGTTTTAAATGATACCAGAAGATAAATATATGGCCAGAAAGAGAAAAAGAAAAAAAAAAACCATGCTGGTCGTTTTCATAGAGTTGAGGATAACTGATGAAGAGCTCACACATAATCATAGGATTATAGATCATGGATTTAGAGCTAGAAGGGACCTTGCAGGTGATTTACTGTAACCCTACTCATTTTATAGATGAACAAACTGAAGCCTAGTGAAGTGACATTACTTGCTAAGATGGCAAAGGCAATAAGTAGAAGAGCTGGGAATAGACCTTCCCCTTATATTCTAGAACTCCTTCCACTGTACCACATTGCCTGGCTCATACTCCATTGCTATCCACATAGCATGAAGAGCACAAAAGGAAAGCTACTAACACATTGAGTCGACTCTCTGTAGAGGATTTATGAGAGGTTATGGAAAAAAGAAATGCAAGGCATGGGTAGGTTATCAAATACATTACTGGTGTGAACACCCACATTGATGAGCTCACTGATGGATGGAGAGATGCAATGAAGGACAGAATTAAGTACCTCCAGTGTTTAATATAGTGATTTGGACATAATGGGTGCTTAATAAATGTTTGTGGATTTACATTTTGGCATGTGATGGGAGTTGAGTTCCCAGGCAAGAGGATAGTTTCTAACCATCTAGCTGCATTCTCAATCCAGTCCCCTTGTGACCCTCATCAAAACAGAAGAGCAGACATTTGCAAACCATCTGGCAGGAATGAGGCACATAGTCTGTGACTGTGGATGGTAATTGTTCTCTGCGTGAAGCTAATTGGTCCTTATGGGGATCAAAGACAAGATGTTGGCTTCAGCATCATCCTCTGACCAGCTGAGCTAACCTGTTAAGTATTTCGTGATGTTATACCATGAATCCATCCTTGAATTATTTCTGCTTTAGCTTCTCAAAATATTTGTGAAAACCAAACCAATCACAATGGGACATAAAGGCTGCTGTATAAAACAAGCCCTTCTTCCCTGTGCCACTCAGAGTAGAGGCCCTTCAAACAGCAAAAGTATCCTAGGTAAGGAAAGTACTCTACTATATATTAAGAATCCATTCAGAGAAACAGCAGAACTGTATAGTGGGAAAATTTGGAGCTGAGAATCAAGAGACTTGCAGTATCTAGGAGTACAAGTAATTATTAAATTCAAATTATTTTTAAAAATAACATCCCTCCCCCCCAAATAACACCCAGTAGATTTAGTGTTAGTTAAGCTCCTGGATGGTATGAAACTACTCTACATTCCTGTGGTTTCAGGATGTGTTTTCACTTCTAGTGTCTGCTAGAAAGCCATGGGTCAAATCATCAGCTCAGTGAGAGGCATTCTCAGAAAGAAAAACTAGGTTGAATGAACAAATGAAAGAATTAAAAATCAATTAATGTTTACTAGGTACAGACAATATATTAAGTGCTGGAGATATGAACACAAAAAGAAGTTCTCTGACTTAAAAGAAATAATATACTAATAGTGGGAAAGCAACATATCTAAGGAGTCATAGAATACTTCACTGAAATGCTCTTTCTAAGAATGATACTGTTGCTTTCATTACTGTTTCCAGAGCTAGGAAAGGAAAATCTAGGGGTTGGACGTGAGGTAGATGTTCAGAAAGCAGTGGGGGGCAGGGTGGATCTGGATGAGCTAATTTAATAAGAACTTTCATCAGTCAGTACTATAAGGAATAAAGTGGCAATGGTATCCCATGGAATTAAGGAACGGCCATAAGTCTTTCACTGATTCACAGTTACTTCACTTTAATGTGGCCTCTACTTTCCAAGGAGCCATATGCTATTGATCTATATTATGTGACTCAGGATTTTCCTTACTTTTCTTTTCAAATTGGTACTTCTTTTACTGAGCAAAAACTAATGTTGATGCATGCCCTGAACTGTTCTCAAATAAACCTTGACCCAGCATGTTAGATAGAATCATAAGAGTAGATGAGGATATCATTAAGATAGACCATGATCGCTGGCCCAGTAAATGTTGAGACAGCAAGTCCATGAATTTATGGAAAACTAAGGATGTTGCATAAATGCAACACATCATTTGATATATCATAGAATTTTGAAATAATAAATACAACCTATAATTTGAGTCTGGACATCCATGTTCTTTCCATCATCTCTTATCATGATCAGCTTGTATTCTTTTAGGGTGTTCAATTTTCTGAATATCAAAACTCTTGATATCTACTTCAGAGGTCCAGTATCAATGGTGGAAAACAGTGGTCATTGATAGTAATGATATTTTGGACTCTCTAGTGTGCTATTTGAAAAATAACACTGTTACTTCATGGGAGCAGGAAAGGTAGAGCACATCAGTTTTATTATTTTTTTTAAAGTAACTCTTGAAGAGCAACAGTCTCTGGCCTGGCTATAGAAGGAACTGGTTGCCTTTCTTGCTCAGGTCACAAACAGAAGAAAGAGTTTAGCCCTAGGTATCATGGTTTAGGGGAGAAGGGTTTTGAAAAGCTGATGCTCATCTAGTGATGTGTAGCAAAGGTGGGGAGAAGACTTGAAACCATTCACGAAAGGATCAGTTGAATGAATCGGGGATGTCAATATTGGATTGAAACATGATGGAAGTTGAGAGAAGGAGGGAGTTTCTTCAAATGTTAGGATGCCTGTGATTTTATTAAACATATTATTCTTATGTCAACAACTAGAACTAATGGGTAGAAATTATAGACAGGCAGCTTGGGGCATGATACAAAGAAGAACATCTTAATAATTAGACATCTAAGAATTGAATGCACTGCCTCATGAAATGATGACAGGCTCATTACTAGGTGGTGTTCTAGAAGAATCCAGGTGACATTTCTCTGGAGGAGATTCATGCTTCAGGTAGAGGTTGGGCTAGATGAAATTTAAAGTTTTCTTTCAGCTCAAAGATAGATGACTGACTGACACGAACAGTAGAGGTTCAACTCAGCCTAGCTTGGCCATGAAAATCTTTCCACTAATATTTTAATGAACATTTAATTTAATTTCAGGGGTTACCATTGCCTCCAAACTCACTGTCACTTACCTCCTCTGGGTTTCAGTTTCTTCATCTGTAAAATGAGGGAGTTGGAATAGATAGTCTCTTAGGTTCATTCCTTCCTACTTCTGGTTCTGTTATTCTTGGAGAGTTATAGCCGTTCACAAAGGAGGAAATATGGATCCTATATACCGAACTCAATATATAATGGCCATTTCTTTGGAGTAGACATAACCATCTGATTGTTTAATTTGTACAATAACAGGCAAAGTGGCAAAGAAGCTTAAATCAGAAAGACCTTGGTTCAAATACTACCTTTGACACTTGTACTTTTGTGAGCCTGTTTATATTATTTGACTAATCACCTATTGCCTCATGTAATGGACTCTCTAAAATATATCAATCAAGCTGTATCAGCTTGGGATATTTTCACAAGATAAAATGAATGAGATTTAGGTATCGAGCAATATGTTGGAGTAGATTTAGAATAAGATTAACTGATGTAAATGAGACATTGGTGGCTATTCTTAAAAGAAAAAAAAAATTAATATTAATTAGTCTTTTCAGGTGTTATATGCCACTCAACCTTTTTTCAATTAGAATGTCACTTTAATGAAGGCCATTGTAGTTTTGCCTCTTTATATCCCTAGAACCCATCATGGCATTTTCTGTATATTAAATGTTTAATAGAGGCTTCTTAAGTTAGAATTTCAAAGAAAACAATATTTTAAAGGAACTGGGATTTAAAAAAAAATATATCTGAGACATCATGGACTTTACAGGGGTACATACAAAGAACTTCAATTGAATTTAGCATGAATGAATCAGAAACTCAGGGGTTAGATTTCCCTCATGATGCAAATAGATTTAAAATTTAAAGAGTGAAACAAATTTGAGGTGATTCTTAAAAACCCTCTCTGGTATGGAAGCAAGCAAACCCAGCTTTCAGTGCAGTCTAATGACCCTAGGATGTGCTAGGGGTTTCCCACCCCTTATTCAGAGCATTCCAAAATTTGCAATTAAGGGCTAGAACTGAATGGTGATTGAGCACAGACTCATTTAGGTAGAGCCAAAGAAGCTGAACAAAACAGACCAAATTACAGATCTTGACTCCAAAGAAGGCAATCTCAGTATTAGCATCATCAACAGTAGCAGCGTAAGTTCCTCTCCTGAATTTCCCATTGCCATAAAATTTTAAATTGTTATTTTTGTTGTTGAGTCATATTTTTTTTTTGTCTGACCCTTCATGACCCTATTTCAGATTTTCTTGGCAACGATACTAGAGTGGTTTGCCATTTCCTTCTCCAGCTCATTTTACAAATAAGAAAACTGAGGCAAACAGGGTTAAGTGATATGCCCAGGGTCACACAATGAGTAAGGGTCTGAGGCCAGATTTGAAATCAGGAAGATGAATCTTCCTGACTTCAGGCCTGGCACTCTATCCAGTGTCAAAGATACTGTACATCAATCAATCAAAATTTATTAAGCACCTACTATGTGCTAGGCACTGTTCTAAGTGCTGGGAATATAAAAAGAGGCAAAAAATGCAGTCTGACCTCAAGGAATTTACAATCCTGTGAGGGAAGGAATATGCAAACAAATATATACAAATGAAGGTTTAAACAGGATAAATTAACAGTCACTGGAATTAAGGTGGCTTGCAAAGTTTTCTAATAAAAGATGGGATTTTAATTGAGACTTAAAGGAAACCAGAGAGATCAGTAGTCAGAGGGGGAAGGGAGAACATTAAATTGGTGATTCTTTAAAATGCTTTGTCTTCCATTAGTTGAAAGGAATGGTCTTCGCTTCTCTTCATCTATATTTAGTTCAGTCACTCATTAGCTGAGGATCAGACTATAGTTTTTCCTTAAAGTGTAGGATTGCTTTTCAAAAAGGAGATGATAATAGTCAAAGAGAATGATTAGGCATAGCATATTCTAAATGGATTCAGAAAAAAAAATATATCATGAAAAGCTTTAATAGTTTTAAAGTTTGCCACTTGGTGTTGAATTATTGGGCCATGGCAATCCTTGAAACAAAGCAAACTACTCTAAATCCTTGGGGCCCTCTCCACGTCTAAAGAGATAGTTTCAGCAAAGCAGAAGGGTGATAAGAATCTCACCAGTTTTAAACAGCTCTTAGTCCTGAAGAGGTGAGATCTCAATTAGTTTTTTCTTTCTACTGTAGAAATTACTACTTAAATATTTTATATTTAACTATGCATGTGCCCCCCAATAGAATTTAAGCTCTTTAAATGTGGCTCTTATGTTTAACTATAACATCAACATCCCCCACTTTAAACTCAGCTGAAATCCTAATCTCAAAAACTCATATGTATTATGAGCAACAGGGGGCCCAACTTTTCTTCTTCATCCAAGAGGCTTACCAGCTGTTTCCTACACTTGACATTCCATTCTTCATCACTATTTTTTTTTTCATGCAAGCTATCTTCCA
Source organism: Phascolarctos cinereus (assembly GCF_003287225.1). Classification (NCBI taxonomy): domain Eukaryota; kingdom Metazoa; phylum Chordata; class Mammalia; order Diprotodontia; family Phascolarctidae; genus Phascolarctos; species Phascolarctos cinereus. The sequence goes on from NW_027555736.1 coordinate 38,543,115, forward strand.
TACCTGAAATGGCTTGCCTCCTTACTTTTAATTCTCATAATCCTTTTGTGGGTTGGGGGAGATTTGGTTTCTCTAAAATATCCAGTTATTATAATCACAGAAAGTAAGGATCAGATAGCATGTATTGATGTGCTAATGAAGTACAAAGACATGTCCAGGCCATGTTTATCCTTTCATGAAGTGTGAAAAAGCTCTTTGAAATAGGAAGGCAACTTGGCCATTGGCTTGGAGAAGATTAATCCTAACCTTGGAAGACTTTGTAAAGATTAACCTGCCATTTATGAAAACAATTAAAGAGTTTTAAACATTTTAGGGAGGGTGAAGCTATGTGAAATGAGACCTTCATGCCTCTATTAGATAGCAACAAGATTTAGGTTGTGAACTCCTCCCCTGACATTGTATCAATCTGTCTAGCATTAGAGCTCCTCACTCAGTAGAGTATACCATATCCAGCAGGAAGCAATTCTAATACTTGAGCAGTCCAAGGCAGACAGCAGAGGAACAAACTCCACTCAAATGTACCCATAGAGAAGCATAATACAAGACAGGACTCAGCTTTGAGGAGTGTGACCTCTGGAAGCAGAGAAAAGAGCAAACTCTCAATTCAAGTAAAAATTAGTCCTGGCATTTGGAAGTTGGCCTGTGAGGATATGCAAGGCAAGGAAGTCCAGCTGAGTGATCTACCCAGAAGGGATGCTGAAACCAGTGAAGACCTGTATGAGGACTCCTTTAAAAGAGAAAGAACAGGGACAGAGACAAGATGGCAAAGAAGAGCACTAACCCACCTGAGTTCTCCTGAAAGCCCTCTAAACACCTTTAAGTAATGCCATAAAACAGTTCCACAAAAGGATGGAGTAAAATAATTTTCCAACCAAAGACAACTTAGAAGGGTAGCAGGAAAGATCTGTCACACCTTGGTGAAAGTGGACTGCAGTCCAGTGCAGGTCCCGCCAACATAGCCCCAGCCCCAGCAAAGCAGGAGCAGTTCTTGGGAGCCCCTGAATCAGCAGTAGCAGCAGCAGCTGCTTCTAGAGCTCTCAGCCCACAGATGGTAAGGGGGTTGAACAACTGATCAAAAAGAGGTTACAGGGGTCTCTTTGCCGGCATTGGAGGCAAGATTCTGTTGCTTTGCTCATACTCAGATCTGGATCTCAGTCCTGAGTGGCAATTCCAGGGTAAGGAAGAGCATTAGGACACCAGAGCTTGTGTTAGAAGGGGAGCAGGGACCTTTCTCATAGTTCCAGGGCAGAAAAGAGTGCTTGTGGTCACTCACAGATCAGAGCACAGACCAAGAGAGTAGTAAACACAGTTCTTTTTTAGATCATACCATCTGAAAACTTACAGATCCCAAGAAATATCTCTAAAAACAGCTGCAGGAAACCCCTGAAGCTTGGGACAGTGCACCCTCTATCCTGAATACAGAACTCCACTTTAACAAAGAGTTAAAAGTGAAGTGTAATGGAAAAATGAGTAAACAACAGAAAAAATTCTGACAATAGAAGGTTACTATGGTCACAAGGAAGATCAAAAAACACACTCAGAAGACAACAAAGTCAATGTCCTAACATCCAAAGCCTCCAAGAAAAATATGAGTTGGTTTCAGGCCATAGGAGAACTCAAAAAGGATTTTGAAAAGTGGGTAAAAGGTAGAGAAAAAAAAATTGGGAAGAGAAATGAGAGTTATGCAAGAAAATCATAAAAAAAGAGTCAGCTTGGTAAAAGAGACACAAAAAAAGGAGACCCTGAAGGAAATAACACCTTAAAAAACAAACTAAAGCAAAATAAAAGAATTCCAAAAAGTCAATGAGGAGAAGAATGTCTTAAAAACCAAAATTGGCCAAATGGAAAAAGAGGCCCAAAAAATCATTGAAGAAAAAACAACTCCCTAAAAAGTAGAATTGGCCAAATGGAAAAGGAAGTACAAAAGCTCACTGAAGAAAGTGATTCCTTAAAAACTAGAATTGAGCAAATGGAATCTAATGACTTTATAAGAAATCAAGAAACAATAAAGCAAGACCATAAGAATGAAAATATAGAGGACAATGTGAAACATCTCCTTGTAAAAACAGCTGACCTGGAAAATAGATCCAGGAGAGATAATTTAAAAATTATTGGATGCAAGACTACCTGAAAGCCATGATAAAAAAAAAAAAAGAACCTAGACATCATCTTTCAATAAATTACCAAAGAAAACTCTCCTGGGACTTCCGCTTCCATCAGCCAAGATTGTGGAGTAAAAGGTAGTCACTCTCACTCTCCCCTACCAACCTCTGAAAACCCAGAAAATATCACCCCAGAAAAAACCCTGGAACAACTGAACTAGAAGAAAGCAGGGAGCAGTGCAGCAGCCCAGCAAATGGGTCTCCTAGTGCCTCAGCAAAAATAAGGGAGGCAGATAAGTACCCTGCAGCATTCATCTGAAAGGAGGTGAAGAAAACAACCTAAAGACTTCCTAAAGCCTTGCTGATTCCAACCCAACACCAGGTGAGCTATCAGAGCCCTGCAGCCTCCAATTGTGAAGAAATCCTGAAGCCCAGGTGGTAGAGCAGGCAAACACCAACACCTGGACCTCCGAGTGCCTCAGTGAGGGGGGGACCGGTGGAAACCAGCTCAGAAAACCACCAGGTGCCTTGATGGTACTACCCAAAGGAATCTCCCAGTGCATTAGTAGAAACGAGGGAAGTGGCACTCCAAGGGGCCCCAGGCAGATAAACACCCTGCAGCACCCATCAAAAAGGAGCTGAAGAAAGCTAAAGGAAAGGAAAAGCAGGCAACCTAGAATTGCCTGAAAGTTCCAGCCTTGCTGATTCCAGCCCAACAAGGTAAGCTGCCAGAAACCTACAGCCTCCAATTGCCAACATAAGAGGCCCCAGCACACAAAGCCAGTGACCAAGACCTAGGCTCCCAACACAAGAAGCTTGGGTCAGTGCCCTCTGTTCCCCAGCAGGAGAGCTCAATCTCTTTAAAGGCCAGGGAATAAAGAAACACCATGAGTAAAAAGAAACATACCATAGATTCATATTATGAGAAGAGTGAAGATCAAGACAGAAATTCTGAAGAGGACAACATTGTCAACAAACCCACATCTGCAACAAAAGGGAATATGAACTGGTCTGAAGCCCAAAAAGCCTTCTTAGAAGAGCTCAAGAAGGATTTTAATAGTCAAATGAGAGAGGTAGAAGAGTCCTTCAAAAATACAATTGGCCAATTGGAAAAAAAATACACTGAAGAAAACAAGTCCCTAAAAAACACAATTGGCCAATTGAAGAAGGAAGTACAAAAACTAACAGAAGAAAACAATCTGTTAAAAACTAGAATTGGACAAATGGAAACTAATGTCTCTATGAGAGAGCAAGAATCAGTCAAACAGAAACAAAAAAATGAAAAAATAGATGAAAATAAAATACCTCATCAGTAAAACAGACCTGGAAAATCGATTCAGGAGAGACAATTTAAAAATTATTGGACTACCTGAAAATCATGATGAAAAAAAGCCTGGACAGTATCTTTCAGGAAATCATAAAGGAAAACTGCCTGGAAGTCCTAGAACCAGAAGGGAAAATAACCATAGAAAGAATCCACCAGTCACCACCTGAAAGAGATCCCAAATTGACAACACCAAGGAATATAATAGAAAAATTCCAAAATTACCAGATGAAAGAGAAGATGCTGCAAACAGCCAGAAAGAAACAATTTAAATATCATGACACCACAGTAAGGATTACAAAGGACCTTGTAGCTTCTACATTAAAAGACGCAGGGTGGAACATGATATTCTAAGGCAAAGGAGCTTGGAATGCAGCCAAGGATCAATTACCCAGCAAAAATGAGCATCATTTTTCAAGGGAGGAGATGGATATTCAATGAAATAGGAGACTTCCAAACTTTCCTGATAAAAAGACCAGAGCTCAACAAAAAATTTGATCTTCAAGTACAGGACTCAAGAAGGACAAAAAGGTAAATGGGACAGAAAGATACAATATGTTGTTAATAAGGGGGGCTGTTTAAACCCTACAAGGGAATATGACACTTGCAACTCTTGAGAACTGTATTGTTATTACACCATGTTAAAGGTGTATATATTAGTTGACTTTGATGTAATAGATAAAAAAAATCTAATCAGGTGGGTTAAATGGATCCAAATAAGTGGATTAATTTGATCTTAGAAAATGTACTGAGAAAGGAGGAGGCAGACAAGGGTAAATTACATTACAGGAAAAGACACAAAATCCTATTACAGCAGAGGGAAAGAAGGAGGGGAGCATTGTTTGAACCTTACTCTCATCAGATTTGGCTCAAGAAGGGCATAACATAATCAGTTAGGTATAGAAATCTAACTTGCCCTATAGGCAGTAGGAGGGAAAAGGGGAAAGAAAAGGGAGGGGGGAGAAGGGAGGGAAGAAGCAGTAAGAGTAAAGGGGAAGAAAAGGGAAAGGGATAATAAAAGGGAGGGACTGAAGGAGGCGTGGTCAAAAGCAAAACACTAGTGAAGGGGGAAAGGAAAAAGGAGAAAGAAAAGCATAAATAGGGGGAAAAAAGAATGGAGAAAAAGACACAGATAGTAATCATAACTGTGAATGTGAATGGGATGAACTCTCCCATAAAACGGAAATGGATTGCAGAATGGATTAAAAACCATAATCCTACAATATGTTGTTTACAGGAAACACATTTGAAAAAGAGTGACACATACAGGGTAAAGGTAAAAGGCTGGAGCAGAATATATTATGCTTCAGCTGAAGTAAAAAAAAGGGGTAGCAATCCTGATCTCAGACAAAGCAAAAGCAAAAATAGATCTAATCAAAAGAGATAAGGAAGGAAACTACATCCTGCTAAAAGGCACCATAGACAATGAAGTAATATCATTACTAAACATATATGCACCAAATGGTATAGCATCCAAATTCTTACAGGAGAAGTTCAGGGAGTTACAGGAAGAAATAGACAGCAAAACTATACTAGTGGGGGACCTGAACCTCCCCCTCCCCTGCACTAGATAAATCTAACCACAAAATAAACAAGAAAGAAGTTAAGGAAGTGAATAGAACATTAGAAAAGTTAGGTATGATAGACCTCTGGAGAATACTGAATGGGGATAGAAAGGAATATACATTTTTTCTTAGTAGTACATGGCACATACACAAAAATTGACCATGGACTAGGGCATAAAAAACTCACAATCCAATGTAGAAAGGCAGAAATGTTGAATGCATCCTTTTCAGATCATGATGCAATAAAAATTACATGTAGTAAAGGGCCATGGAAAGATAGACTAAAAAATAATTGGAAACTAATAATCTAATCCTAAAAAATGATTGGGTGAAACAACAAATCATAGAAACAATCAATAATTTCATTCAAGAGAATGACAATAATGATTCAACATACTAAAACTTATGAGATGCAGTGAAAACTGTTCTTAGGGGAAGTTTTATATCTCTAAATGCTTACATAAATAAAATAGAAAAAGAGGAGATCAATGAATTGGGCATACAACTAAAAAAAAAAAACAAGAAAAGGAACAAATTAAAAATCCTCAACTAAACACTAAACTAGAAGTATTGAAAATCAAAGGAAAAATTAATAAAATTGAAATTAAGAAAACTATTGAACTAATAAATAAAACTAAGACCTGGTTTTATGGAAAAAAAATGATAAAATAGATAAACCTTTGGTTAATTTAACTAAAAAAGAAGAAAGAAGAAAATCAAATTGCTAGTCAAGAATGAAAAGGGTGAAGCTACTACCAAGGAAGAGGAAATTAAAACAATATTTAGGAATTATTTTGCCCAACTATATGCCAACAAATTTGATAATCTTAGTAAAATGGATGCATATTTATAAAAATATAAAATGCCCAGATTAACAGAAGAGGAAGTAAAATACTTAAATAACCCCACCTCAGAAAAAGAAATTGAACAAGCCATTGATGAACTCCCTAGGAAAAAATCTCCAGGGCCAGATGAATTTACATGCGAATCCTATCAAACATTTAAATACTATATAGACTATTTGGGAAAATAGGTGAAGAAGGAGTCTTACCAAATTCTTTTTATGATACAAATATGGTGCTGATACCTAAACCAGGAGGAGTAAAAACAAAGAAAGAAAATTATAGACCAATTTCTCTAATGAATATAGATACAAAAATTTTAAACAAAATACTGGGAAATAGATTACAGCAACTTATCCCAAGAATAATACACTATGACCAGGTATGATGTATACCAGGAATGCAGGATTTGTTCAATATCAGGAAAACTATCATCATAATTAAGCATATCAACACCAAAACCAATAGAAACCACATGATCATCTCAGTAGATGCAGAAAAAGCCTTTGACCAAATACAACTCCCATTTCCTATTAAAAACATTAGAAAGCATAGGTATAAATGAAGTGTTCCTTAAAATAATAAATAGCATATATCTAAAACCTTCAGCAAGTATTATATGTAATGGGGACAGGCTAGAAGCATTTCCAATAAGATCGGTGGTGAAACAAGTATGTCCATTATCACCACTGTTATTCAACATTGTACGGTAAATGTTAGCTTTAGCAATAAGAGAAGAAAAAGAAATTGAAGGTATTAGAATAGGCAAAGAAGGAACAAAGCTATCACTCTTTGCAGATGACATGATGATATACTTAGAGAATCCTAGAGAATCAAGTAAAAAACTACTTGAAATAATAAACAACTTTAGCAAAGTTTCAGGCTATAAAATAAACCCACATAAATCATCAGCATTTCCTATATATTACCAAAAAAGCCCAACAGCAAGACATAGAAAGAGAAGTTCCTTTGAAACTTACTGTAGACATTATAAAATATTTAGGAGTCTACCTCCGAAACAAACCCAGGAACTCTATGAACATAATTACAAAACACTTTTCACATAAATAAAATGAGATCCAAATAATTGGAAAAACATCAGTTGTTCATGGGTAGGCTGAGCTAATATAATAAAAATGGCAATCCTACCTAAGTTAATTTACTTAGTGCCATAACAATCAAACTACCAAAAAATTATTTTAGAGTTAGAAAAAATAATAACAGATTCATTTGGAAAAACAAAAGGTCCAGAATATCAAAGGAACTAATGAAAAGAAATGCAATTCCAGATCTTAAATTGTATTATAAAGGAGCAATCATCAAAACTGCTTGGTACTGGCTAAGAAATAGGGAGGTGGATCAGTGGAATAGGTTAAATATGCAAGACACAGTAGTCAATTACTACAGTAATCTATTATTTGATAACCCTAAAGACCCCAGCTTCTGGGATAAGAACCCACTCTTTGACAAAAAAAAAAAAACTGCTGGGAAAACTGGAAAAGATTACGGCAGAAACTAGGCATAGATGCAAATCTCACACCATATACCAAAATAAAGTCAAAATGGGTTCAGGACTTAGATATAAAGGGTGATACTATAATCAAACTGGAAGTGCAAGGAATAGTTTACCTATCAGATCTATGGAGAACAGAAGAATTCATGACCAAATGGGAGCTAGAGAAAATTATGAAAAGCAAAATGGATAATTTTGATTACATTAAATTGAAAAGATTTGAAGAAACAAAGCCAATGCAACTAAGATTAGAAGGAAGGTAGAAAATTGGGAAATAATTTTTACAACCAGTCTCTCTGATAAAGGCCTCATTTCTAAAATATATATAAAATTAAGACAAATTTATAAGAACACAAGCCATTCCCAATTGATAAATGGCCAAAGGAGATGAACAGACAGTTGTAAGATGAAGAAATTAAAACTGTCTATAGTCATATGAAAAAATTCTCTAAATCATTGTTGATTAAAGAAATGCATATCAAAACAACTCTGAGGTACCCCATCACACCTATCACATTGGCCAACATGACAAAACAGGAAAATTATAAATGTTGGAGAAGATGTGGAAAAATTGGAACACTAATGCATTGTTGGTGGAGTTGTGAAATGACCCAGCCATTCTGAAGAACAATTTGGAACTATGCCCAAAAAGCCATAAAAATGTGCATATCCTTTGATCCAGCAATAGCACTTCTAGGGCTATATCCCAAAGAGATCATACAAATGGGGAAAAGACCCACATGTACAAAAATATTCATAGCAGCTCTTTTTGTGGTGGCAAAGAATTGGAAATTGAGAGGATGCTCATCAATTGGGGAATGGCTGAGCAAGTTGTGGTATATGAATATAATGGGATACTATTGTGCTATAAGAAATGATAAACAGTTTGCCTTCAGAAAAAGCTGGAAAGACTTGTATGGTCTGATGCTGAGCGAAGTGAGTAGAACCAAGAGAAGTTTGTATACAATAATGGCCATGTTGTGCGATGACTAACATTGATAAACTTAACCCTTTTCAGCATTACAAGGATCTAAGACATCTCGAGAGGCGTCGTGATGGAAAATGCTATCCACACCCAAAGAAAGAACTATGGAAGTTGAATTTGTCATTTTTTTTTCTTCTTCTCTTGAGTGTTGTTTCCTCTTTCTCATGGTTCCCCTTATTGATTTTAATTTTTGCTTACAACTTCACTAATGTGAAAATATGTTTAATAGGAATGTAAATGTATAGCCTATATAAGATTGTGCACCATCTTGGAGAGGGTGGTGAGGAGGAAGGGGGAGAAAAATTTTGAACTCAAAAGCATATGGAAGTGATTGTTGATAAATCAAAATAAATAAATAAAATTTAAAAAAAAAGAAAACCACCCTGATACTCTAGAACCACAGTGTGAAATAAAAATGTAAAGAATCCACCAATCACCTCCTGAAAGAGATCCAAAAATGAAAACTCCCAGGAATATTATAGCCAAATTTCAGAGCTCCTAGGTCAAGGAGAAAATCTTGCAAGCAGCCAGAAAGAAACAATTCAATTATACTGGAGTCACAATCAAGATAACACAAAATTTAACAGCTTCTATAATAAAGCATCAGAGGGCTTGGAATATGATATTCTGGAGGGCAAAGGGGGTAAGATTACAACCAAGAATCACCTACCCAGCAAAACTGAGTATAATTATTCAGGAGGAGAAAAATGGGCATTTAATGAAATAGAGGACTTTTCAGTAATTCTTGATGAAAAGACCAGAGCTGAATAGAAAATTCTATTTTCAAATATGAGACTCAAGATAAGCATAAAAAGATAAGTAGGAAAGGGAAATCATAAGGGACTTAGTAAGATTAAACTGTATACATTCCCACATCGGAAGATGATGTGTAACTCATAAGAGTTCTCATCATTAGGGCAGTTAGAAGTGGTATATATAGACAGAGGCCACAGGTATGAGTTGAATATAAAGGGATGATATCTAAAAAATAAAATTAAAGAGTGAGGAAGAGGAATGCACTGGGAGAAAGAGAAAGGGAGAGTCAGAATGGGGAAAACTTTCTCACATAAAAGAGGAAAGAAAAAGTTTTCACAGTTGAGAGAAGACAGTAGGAGTGGTAGGGGGAGTGAGTGAACCTTTCTCTCATTAGAATTGGCTCAAAGAGGGAATAACATACACACTCAATTGGATGCATAAATTTATCTTACCCTACGTGAAAATAGGAGGGTAAGAGGATAAGAGAAGAGGTCAGGGCTCATAAAAGGGAGAGCTGATTGGGGGAAGGAGTAGTCAGAAGCAAAACACTTTTGAGGAAAGACAATGTGAAAAGAGAAAAAGAATACAGTAAATGAGAGGATAGAATGGAGAGAAATACAATTAACAATTGAACTGTGAAAAAAAAATTGAAGCAAGTTTCTCTGATGAAGACCTCATTTCTCAAATGAGAAATGAGTCAAATTTATAAAAATAAGAGCCACTTTCCCAATTGATAAATGATTAAAAGATATGAGCAGTTTTCAGACGAAGTAAACAAAGCTATTTATAGCCATGTGATGAAATGCTCTAAATCTCTATTGATTGGAGAAATGCAGATTAGAACAATTCTGAGGTACTACCTCATGCCTATTAGAGTGGCTAATAGGATAGAAAAAGAAAATAAACAATGTTGGAGGGGATGTGGGAAAACTTAGACATTAATGCACTGTTAATGGAATTGTAGGGGCAGCTAGGTGGCACAGTGGATAGAGCACTGGCCCTGAAGTCAGGAGTACCTGAGTTCAAAGCCAGCCTCAGACCAAACACTTGACACTTACTAGCTGTGTGACCCTGGGCAAGTTACTTAACCCCAATTGCCTAAAAAATAAAATAAAATAAAATAAAAAATAAAATAAAGGAATTGTAAACTGATTCAGTACCCTTTGACCTAGCAATACCACTACTAGTTCTGTATCCAAAAAGAGATTTTTTTAAAAAGGAAAAGGACCTATATGTATAAAAATATTTATAGCAGCTCTTTTCTGGTGGCAAAGAATTGGAAATTGAAGGGCTGCCCATCGATTGTCAAATGGCTGAACAAAATTATGCTGTGTGATTGTGATGGAATAGTATTGTGCTATAAGAAATGATAATCAGGATATTCTCAGAAAAACTTGGAAAGACTTACATGAGCTGATGCAAAGTGAAATATATTGTGTACAAAGTAACAGCAATATTGTAAGATAATTAGCTGTGAATGACTTACTATTCTCAGCAATACAGTGATCCAAGCCAACTCTGAAGGATGTATGATGAAAAACATTATCCATCCCCAGAGAAAGAATTGATGGTTTCTGAATTCAGATTGAAGCAATTTAAAAAAATTCTTTATTTTTCTTAAGTTTTTTTTTTTGTCTATGTTTTCTTTCACAACATGACTATTATGGATATGTTGCACATGACTATACATGTATAACCTATAACAAATTACATTACTTATCAATGAGGGGGGTGGAGAAGGAGGAAGGAAGAGAATTTGGAATTCAAAGCTTTAAAAATGAACATTACATAGTTGTTTTACATATGATTGGGGGATGATAAAATACTAAATAAATTTTAAAACAGAAAAAAAGATACAATGGCCTTGTACTTCTGGAGGAATTAGTTCCTTTGGTGACATGTGCTCCCTATTATGACTCACTACTAATGAACTTTAAGTTTGTTCCCATTCTCCTCATTGGCAATGTATATTTGTCAAAGAGGATTAGGGACAGGCAGAAGTGCTTTGTAGCTACTATTTTTTCTGTGTGATCTAAGAACATGCCCTCAGTTAATTTTGTCTACTGCCTTATTTTTAAAGTCAACTTCACTAATAGGGGCATGTGAGCTATAGTTTAGGGGTACAGACTCTCAAAATTCCCTGAAAACTGACATGACAAGCTTATGGATGCTGACTTGTGGAAGTGGTCCTATAGAATGGGAACCGCATCTTATTTTAAGGTGTAACTCAGACGTGACCTTATACATAAAACATTTTCTTTTCACTCCAATTATTAGTGTACTCTCCCTCTTCAAATCACTTTGTATTTTCTTCTGTATATACATGTTATCTCTGAACAATAGAAAACAATCCCCTTCAAGGTAAGGATATTGATCTCAATCTTTCTACCCTCAAGCCTATCACAATATCTTCCATACAGTAGGGATTTAATAAATGCCTTTTTGAATTGAATTTCCAGTATCAAGTGCCCCTACCACCCACAGCCAAACTTATTTCTTCATTTTTCCTTAAGTATATGTGACACTTCCTAGTTTCTGGGTCATTTCCTTTGACTCTTTTATTATGCTGTACATGACACACCTCTTTGCCTGTTAATCTCCATGTTTATTCAGTAGTTTTTTAGTCATGTGACCCCATTTGGGGTTTTCTCGGCAAAGATGGTTTGCCAATTCCTTTTCCAGCTCATTTTACAAATGAGGAAACTGAGGTAAACCATTAAATGACTTGTCTAGTGTTACACAACTAGTAAGTGTCTGAGACAAGAATTGAACTTGTGAGAATGTCTTCTTGATTACAGGCCCAGTGCTTTATTTATTGTGCCACCTAGCTGCCCCATTAAGTCCCTAACCCATCCTTTAAGATACAGTTTAAATCCTACCAATGAAGCCATCACTAATGTTTCAAACTGGATTTGATCCCACCCCATTCTAAATTCCCATAGCACTTTATAGAGCATTAATAAGTCTTTATATATCAGAAGATTTCATTTAATTCACTCAATAAGAATTTACTAAGTGTCTACTGTGTCCAAAACATTGTGCTACACAGTGAGAATAGGAAGACACAACCAAAATAGTCCCTGCCCACAAGGATCTTATATTCTACTTCAGAATCTTTAAATTTCTAGTTAAGAGCTAAGCTGAGCAATGACTAAGTCACAAGTATGGCACTGTAGTGCCTGGTATATTATAAAATGTTTTGTTATTGTTGTTGTGGTATATTTATTTTTGGGGTGTATATATGTGTGTGTTTGTATCTTGTTCCAGACAATTAGATTGTGAGCTTCTTGAATTGAGGGGTTGTAGCTGATGGATCATTAATGTAGATAGATAGACAATAGTAAATAGATAGATAGATAGAGCATAAGTGATTACTATGTGTCATAACAAAAGACCCTATATTTCTTGGGTCCCTCCACAAGTATGCATTTAATTTAATTGAATTAAATATAATTGAGTTAAAATTAATTGTTGGAGGTTAAGGATATTGGGAGTGATAGAGAGGGCAAAAGGACATGGCCAATCTTGGAATTTGCTTGACTTGATTATGCATATTAATTTCAAGGGTTGTTTGTTTGTTATTTTCCCTGAGTTTGCTGTGAAGGAAGAAAAATAAATGCTTGTTAACTGAAAACAAAATTAATTTTAGAAGAAGGCAACTAGAAAGATGTGCCAGGAGAAGTACATTTTCTTTATAGCTGGTAAGTCTCAAATTAGACATGGGAACTGGTTCCTAGAATGAGAGTATGGGGTCTCTTTCTTGATCTATCCAACAAACCCAAGACCAGGCTACCTGGATTTAGCACTCAGGGTAAAATGGCTTTCCCAGGAATATAGAAATCTGGGATGTCTCTCATCGGGCAATGGCATTCCTCACTGTTTAACAACAAGTGAATGTTTTCCTCCCATTGCCTTCCTCCCCATGACTTCATAATTCTCAAGCCAGTCTCCAGAATGCCAGTGGTGCTGCGGAGAAGAAGTGCCTGCCTGGCTCAGGGAGACAGGGGGATGGAAGCAAAGCTCACATACACCTATTATCCCTGTGGGCCTATTCAGCATGACATTCCTGGCTCGGAGGAATTTGTCTGCTTTTTTTCCCCCCAGATTTATTTTTAGGATCAGCACAACAAATTGTGCCTTTGTCTGCTGCTTTCTTCTGCTCATAGTTATTACTTCCCCATGAATGGCTCATCATAGCAGCAGTCATATTATAATCAGCTGGCAGCATGTTATTATTTATTATTTATAGAGCCCTTTAAAAGCTCATAAAGCTTGTCAGGCACAAGCAATGACACCGTCCTGAGGATGAAGAACTTGTACTTCTATTCAGGTCCTTATCATATGGATGAAGCTTAAGCTAAGGTACCAACAGGTGACAGCATCAGACCAGGTAGAATCTCAGAGCTTGGAGACATCTGGAAAGCAATGTTTGAAAGACTGGAAGAAAGGAGAAAGAAGAAGGAGAAGAAGAGTAATCAACAGTTTGAGAGTATCCAGGGAAGGGAAAGGAGCATGTGTGGAGACTGTGATGCATGATGGAAAAAAGACATCTATCATTTCTTTTTTTTTTTTTTTTTTGGCTAGGCAATGGGGTTAAGTGACTTGCCCAGGGTCACACAGCTAGTACATTTCAAGTGTCTGAGACTAGATTTAAACTCAGGTCCTCCTGATTCCAGGGACACCTAGTGGCCCCTCTTTCATTTCAATACACTCAAAAAGGGAACCAGAAGGAGAAAAAGAGGGAGAGAGAGAGACAGAGAGAGAGACAGACAGAGAGAGAGAGAGAGAGAGAGAGAGAGAGAGAGAAAGAGAGAGACAGAGACAGAGAGAGAATCACCCTTCTCAGGTCCCCAGTACAGGAAATGACATTAACATGGAGCTGTTTATGCAAAACCAGAGGTACTTGGAGGACCATTGTCTCAGCATCTCTGGGAGCAGGTACCAGATAAAAACTTACCATCACTAAAAAGTGCTTAGAGGTAATTCTCCCAGTCACTCTTGTGTCTCTGTGCTTATAAGATGTTTTCTGATTGCCTGTTTTAGTTAATTGGTTAATTACTTATTTGTAGAAGTAGTAAACATTAGTAAAGAGAATTTATTAGGGACCTATTGTATGTGTGGATCACTGTACTAGGCATAAGGAAAAATCCAAATAATTAGGAAAAAAAGTAGGATTTCTGTTCTCATGGAGTTTATAGTTTAGTAAAGGGTGTGCACAATAAATGCAAATGAGTATTATACAAAATTTATGAGTGCATTACAGAATGATATACAAAGGTATACACACACACACATAGATCCATACATACATATACATATATATATATATATATAATAAAATTTTTGTTGTGGCTGTTTAAGGCACAAGAATGAAAACTGCGGGCAAGTGAGCTTGTCTTAAATGACTCATAAAATTAAATTACTCTTCTCTGCATCTGCTGTTCTGTCTGGTTTCAACTCTGCAGTATAAGATGCTCCCGTGCCACATACTCAGAAGTGTCCCACCTCCCATTTTCTGACTCCTTTGGTATGTTGCCACCCCCATTAGATTTTGAAATCCACAAGTGTAGAGACTATCTTTCTATTACTTGTATCTCCAGCACTTAGCACAGTGTCTGGCACATAGTAAACACTTAATAAATGTTTATTGGATTAGATTGGATAAAATTCCAGGACACATTATTAAAGGGACTTTTGGCAGATATAGACACAAAGAGATGACAATAACAAAAAGTCATCATGATTTCTCTTGGACAGAACTTGCCAGATTAATCTTATTTCCCTTTTTCCCCTATAGGTTAGCTCAACTATTAAATCAGAAAAATAGTACAGATATAATTTGACAAGATTTTAATAAAGCATTTGAAGAAGGCTTTAATGGGCTGCTTGTGCAAAAATGTAGGCAGGATGATGCAAAAGTTCAATGGATTTAGCATTGGTTCAATGGATAGGCCCAATGAGTACCTATTAATTGTTTGATGTTAACTTGGCAAAAGATGTGTGCCTGGCTTTGTGTGCTGGAGTATTTTTTTTTTTAATTAATGACTTGAATAGACACATGGTTACTGTTTATAACATAAAGCTTGGATGAGTAGATGACATTGAATGACAGAGATGGTATGCAAAAAGATACTGACAGGCTAGACCCACTGCATTGAATATAAGACATCCATCAGCAGGGATTAATATAAAGTCTAACACTTGGGTCCAAATAATCAATCTTAGTAATGAGGCTGGGAAGACATGGCTAGATAGACGTGTCTCAGAAAAATTCTTAGTAGTTTATTATATTTCATTAGATATTTACCAATTACATGTAACTTTTTTAATATTCATTTTTTAAAATTTGAGTTCCATATTCTTTTCCACTTCCCTATCCCTCCCCAATCCTTGAGAAGGCAAGCAATTTTATATTTCTGGATCAGTCATGTTGTAAAATACAGCATAGACAAAAAGGAAAAATAAGCAAAATTTTTTAAAAAGGAAAGTCTGTTTCAATCTGCATTCAGATTTAATTACTTCTTTATCTCTTAGAGGTAGATAGCATTTTTCAATGTGAGTCCTTTGGAATTGGCTTGGATTGTCTTAATCAGATTAATGAAGTCTTTCACAATTAACTGTCTTCACAATATTGCTGTTATGGTGTACAATGTTTTCTTGGTTCTGCTCATTTCATTTTACTTCAGTCCCAGGTTTTGTGAAAACATACTGCTTATCATTTCTTATATCACAATCATATACCACAACTCACTCCAAAATTGATGAGTATTCCTTTGACTTTCTTTTTTTCAAATAATTAATTCATTTATTTTTGGTTTTCAACATTCATTTCAATAAGATTTTGAGTTTTAAACTTTTCCCCCCTCCCTCTCCCCAAGACAGTATGCAATCTGATAGAGGCTCTACTTACGCATTCATATTAAACATATCTTCACATTAGTCATGATGTAAAGAAGAATTAGAACTAATGGGAGCAACCACGAGGAAGAAGAAACAAAACAAAACAACAAAAGAAAAGGAGAACAAATAGAATGCTTCCATCTGCATTCAGACTCCAAAGTTCTTTCTCTGGATGTGGATAGCATTTTCTATCATGAGTCTTTTGGAGTTGTGAGATCCCTGCATTACTGAGAAGAGCTATGCATATCAAAGTCAGTCATCATACAATGTGGCTCTTACTGTGTACAATGTTCTCCTGATTCTGCTCATTTCACTCAGCATCAGTTGGTATAAGTCCTTCCAGGTTTTTAAACAGCGTATTGTAGGATTGTCAGTCTTAATCCATTCTGCTATCCACTTCCATTTTATGAGAGAGTTCATCCTATTCACAGTTATGATTATTATATGTGTCTTTCTCTCCATGCTATTGCTCCCCTGTTTATGCTTTTCTCTCTCCTTTCTCTCTTTCCCTCCTCACTAGAATTTTACTTTTGACCACTGGCTCGCTGAGTCTGCCCTCTCTTCTATCAGCCCCCTGTATGTTCTTCCCCTTAACTCTTACTACTTCTCTCCCTTTTATCCACCACCTCCCTTTTCTTTTCCCTTTCTCCTCCTACTTTCTCTGGGGTAAGTTAGATTTTTACACCTAACTGATTATGTTACTCCCTCTTTGAGCCATATCTGATGAGAGTAAGGTTCAAACAATGCTCATATCCCTCCCTCCTTTGGCTGTACTGTAAAAAGTTTTTTGTGCCTTTTCATGTGATGTAATTTACCTTTATCCGCCTCCTCCTTCCCTCTTCTCCCAGAACAATCCATTTTCACCACTTAATTACATTTTTTTATCATTATATCAAACTCAATCTATACCCACACCCTCTGTCTATGTATAGCCCTTTTAAATGTTGTAATAATGATACAGTTCTCAAGAGTTACAAGTGTCATCTTCCTTTGTAGGGATGTAAACAGTTTGCCCTTATTAATAACATGTTACTGTTTTTTTTTCTTTCCTGTTTACTTTTTTCTGCATCTCTTGAGTCTTGTATTTGAAAATCAAATTTTCTGTTGAGCTCTGGTCTTTTCATCAGGAAGGTTTCAAAGTCTCCCATTTTGTTGAATGTCCATCTAATCCCCTGAAAGTTCATTCTCAGTTTTGCTGGGTAGTTGATCCTTAGTTGTAATCCAAGCTCCTTTGCCTTATGGAATATCATATTCTGTGCCTTCTGATCTTTTAATGTAGAAGCTGCAAGGTCCTATGTAACCTTTACTGTGGTTCCAGGATATTTAAATTGTTTCTTTCTGGTTGCTTGTGGTATTTTCTCTTTGACATGGTAATTTTGGCATTTGGCCACAATATTCTTCAGTGTTTTCAAATTGGGATCTCTTTCAGGAGGTGATCAGTGGATTCTTTTGATGACCATTTTACCTTCTGGTTTTAGGACCTCAGGACAGTTTTAATTGATGATTTCCTGAAAGATATTGTCCAGATTCTTTGTATTGGTAGGCCAATAATTTTAAATTGTCTCTCTTGGATTTATTTTCCAGATCAGTTATTTTACCAATGAGGTATTCTATATTTTCTTCTATTTTTTTCATTCTTTTGTTTCTATTTGACTGATTCTTGTTATTTCATGGAATCATTAGCTTCCACTTGCCTAATTCTAATTTTTAATGAAATTGTTTCCTTCTGTTAGATTTTGTATCTCCTTTTTCCATTTGACCCATTTTACTTTTTAAGGAGTTCTCTTCAGTGAGTTTTTGTGCCTCGTTTTCTATTTGGCCTCATATTTCTATTAAGGAGTTGATTTCTTCAGTGTACTTTTTCCCCCCATTTGGCCAATTGTATTTTTTAAGGACTTGTTTTCTACAATCAATTTTTGTCCTTCTTTTTCCAGGCTATTGACTCTTTCTTACATAGCTCTCATTTCCTTTCCCAATTTTTCTCCTACCTCTCTTATTTGACTTTCACAATTCTTCTTGAGATCTTCTAAGAAGGCTTTTTGAGCTTGAGAACAGTTCATATTTCCCTTTGAGTTTTCAGATGTGGGTATACTGACAATGTTGTCTGCTTCTGAATTTCTGCCTTAATCTTCCCTGCTCCCATAATAAGAATATATGATCATTGCCCATTTCTGCTTTATGCTCATGGTGTTTGCCTATTTCCTCGCTTTAAAGTTGAGCTCTCCTGCTGGAGTGCAGGGGGCACTGATCCAAGCTTCTTTTTCTGGGAGCCCAGGACCAGGTCACTGGCTTTCTGTGCTGGGGCCTTAAGTGTTGGTAAGCATGTGGGGGTCTGGCCACTTACCTGGTGCTGAGCTGGGTTCAACAACACCGGAACTCTTGGGGTGGAGATGGGGAGTCTGGCTCCTGGAGGACACCTGCTCACCTGGGCGTCTTTCAAGCACTCACATGTTTGATTAGAGGATGTCTGCCAGCCTGGAGTATTGCTGTAGCACCAGGAGATTTGGCTGCTGGAGTACACTGACATGCAAGGTGATTTTCCAAGCTGGGGTTACTGGTCCCCCTGCCTGTGCTGAAGCACTAGGGGGTCCCTTTGTTGGCACTTGCCTGCTCCACCACCCTAGGGCTCAGGATCTCCCCCTGGTATGCTGAGGTGGGGCTTGTCACTGGCTTGCTTGGATGGCTTCTTCCTGTACTGCTTTCCCTCCCTCAGAGTGAGAGGGGCCTTTCCTGCTAATTCCCCAGGCTTCCTGGATTATAAAACTGCTACACTTCATCTTTTAGCTGGCTCAGTAGTTCCAGGGTTTTTCCTGGGGTGATATTTTCTGGGCTTTCAAAAATCAATAAAGGATGGTGATACTGACTTACTTCTTACTCCACCATCTTGGTTCTGGGAAGTCCTATTCCTTTGATTTTCAATAGTCCGCAATCACAAAAAGATTTACTATGAATATTTTTTTTTTGTACAAATAGGCACTTTTCCCTTTTCTTTGATTTCTTTTGGATACAGACCTAGTAGTGGTATTGCTGGGTCAAAGGATATGCACAAAGGGTTTTATAGCCCTTCAGGCACACTTCCAAATCATTTTCCAGAAAAGTTGGGCCACTTCACAACTCCACCAACAGTGCATTTGTGTCCCACTTTTCCCACATCCTCTCCACATTTGTCATTTTCCTTTTCTGTCATGTTTAACCAACGTGATAAGTATGAGGTGATTTTTATTTCTTCTCTTAGAAACTGCCTGTTCATATTATTTGACTATCAACTGGCAAATACTCTTATTTTTTTATAAATTAGGTTAAGTTTCCTATATGTTTGAGAAATGAGGCCTTTATCTGAGAAACTTGCTTTAAAGCTTTCCCCCCAGTTTCCTACTTTCCTTCTAACTTTGGCTACATTAGTTTTGTTTGTGCAAAACATTTTTAATTTCATGGAAACAAAATTATCCAATTTACTTATTATGATCCTCTCTATCTCTTGTTTGTTCACAAATGTTTCGCTTATCCAAAGATCTAGCAAGTACATTTTCCCAGGATCCCCTAATTTACTTATGATATAATCCTTTATGTCTAAATCATTATCAATTTTGTCTTTATTTTGGTATACAGGTGACATGTTGCTCTGTGCCTACTTTTTGCTACACTACTTTCCAGTTTTTTCGGTGATTTTTTTGTCAAATAGTAAGTTTTCATCCCCAAACTTGGGTCTTTGGGTTTATCAAGCATTAGGTGACTTTGGTCATTTATTACTGTATATCATGTACTTAATCTATTCCAATGACCCACCATTCTATTTCTTAGCCTGTACCAGATTGTTTGTATGATTGCTGCTTTGTAGTATAGTTTGAAATTTGGTACCACTAGGTTGGCTTCACTTTTTTTTTTTATTGATTCCCTTAATATTCTTGACCTTTTGTTCCTCCAGATTAATTTTGTTATTTTTTTCTAACACTATGAAATAATTCTTTGGTACTTTTATTAGTAATGCACTGAGTAAGTAAATTAACTTAGGTAGTACTGTCATTTTTTATTACATTGTCTTGGCCTATCCATAAGCAATTATTATTTCTGCAATTGTTTAGATCCATTTTCATTTGTGTGTAAAATGTTTTGTATAGTTTCATGTACACCCTGTTTAGTCTTCACAGGTAGACTCCCAAGCATTTTTCTAGGTTTTTATTTTTCCTCTTAGTTAATTGGTGGATTTGGAGGAGTTAGAAATACTGATGCCAAAAGGGAAACACTGAAATGTTTGTTTTTTCTTTTTGCAGATTACAGCAATATGTTATAAAGATCATACATTATAATTAGGTAGGATTTATACCAGGCATGCAGGACTGGTTCAATATTAGGAAAGTATTTTATAGTCTGCAGTTATTTTCAATGGAATTTCTCTCTCTTCCTACTGAGTTTATTGGTAATATACAGAAGTCACGAAGATTTCTGTGGGTTTATTTTATATCCCACAACTTTGCTAGAGCTGTTAATTGTTTCAGATAGTTTTTTTAGTTAATTTTCTAGGATTCTCTAAGTGTACCATCCTATCACTTGCAAAGAATAATAGTTTCATTTCTTCATTGCCTCTTTTATTTCTTCAACTTTTTTTTTGTTTTATTTCTATAGCTAGTATTTCTAATATAATATTGAATGATTGTTATGATAATGGACATCCTTGCTACACCCCTGATCTTTTTTGGAGGACTTCTGGTTTATCCCCATTACCCATAATGCTTGCTCTGAGTTTTAGATAGATATTACTTAATATTTTAAGAAAGGCTTAATTGATTCCTATACCTTATGGTGCATTTTGTCAAAAGCTTTTTTGACATGTATTGAGATAATCATATGATTTTTTTTTGTTTTTGTTATTGATGTGGTCAATTATTCTTGTAGATTTCCTAATATTGAACCAGTCCCGCACGCCTGGTATAAATCCTACCTAATTATAACGTATGATCTTTACAACATATAGCTGTAATCTGCAAAAAGAAAAAACAAACATTTCAGTGTTTCCCTTTTGCCATCAGTATTTCTAACTCCTCCAAATCCACCAATTAACTAAGAGGAAAAATAAAAACCTAGAAAAATGCTTATGACAACAAGCATAGCCAGGCAAAATGAATTTATGCAGTGGCCATGTCCAAAAATGCATGCTCCTTTTTTCACCTCATATTCATCATTTATCTATAAAGACGTAGGTAGCATGTTTCATCATGGAAAAAGGGAAAGGTGAACATAGGAAAACTCTTCCTGAATCCTTTCCTTAAGGAGCAGGCCAAGAGTAAACATCTCACCACTTCCCTCCTGTATGCTCTCTGGACTTCATTACTGTCTCAAAAATTCATCTACCTGCAAGATCCCATCAACTCTGAAACTTACCTCCTCAGCAACCCCTGCCTCTCTTTCCCTCTTATTTGTGAGGGTGAAACATGAATATAGGAGAACTCCTCCCAGACTCTTCATTTAAAGAGAGGGCCCAGGGTAGATATCTCATCATTTCCTACCTTGCCTGAAGAAATGTATCATGCCACTGAGCCTAATGCCCTCATTTTCTTCCTGCCTCCCTCCTCCCCCAGCCCTTTTCAGTCTCTGTTCTGTGTTTTCTTCCTCCATTACATTAGGAGCTCCTTAAGAGCAGCACCTGTCTTTTGCCTTTTTTATATCCCGTAAACTTTGCATGGTGCCTGGCTCCTAATAGGATATTATGAGGATATATAATCAAATGGATATTTCTTTGCCCTCTATTAGAATGTTAGCACTGATGATCTCTTAATTGACTCATTGCATGGCCTTTTTTCAATCCTTAACTTTATTCTCTCTTTTATATCTAGTTAGCTCACACTTATTCACATATTATGTCCTCCATTAGATTGTGAACTCCTTGAAAGCAAAACATGCCTTTTGCTTTTTGTTGTTGTTGCTGTTGTTGTTGTTTTGTTTTTGTTTTGTTTAGTTTTTGGTATCTGGCTTGGCATTTAAAGTCCTTTACAGCCTGATATCTTCCTACCTTTTTCAGTATTTTTACTATTTACCCCCCTTTGTGTACTCTATTATCTAGAGACACCAGCCTTTGCTGTCTCTCAAACCCAACACCATCTCTCAATTTTGGACAATGGCCTCCTTGATGTTTTCGTGGGATGCTCCATCATCTTTTGAACTGGTTGCCCCTTTGAGGCCTGGAATGTTCACCCCCCTCCACCTCAATCTCTTAGTTTCTATGGTTTTCTGAAAGTCCCACCTCAAATCTCACCGTCTACCGAGGGCCTTTTCTTATCCCCATAACTGGTAGCACCTTCTTTTTAGTGATTTCATTTGTTCACTTTGTATCTTGTATGGACATGTTTATGCGTTTTCTCTCATATTGGAAAATGAGGTCCTTGAGAGAAGGAACAAATAATTGTTTACCCTTATTTGTATCTCAAATGCTTTGCATATTGTTTTATCACATCATAATAATTTAATTAATAATTATTCACTGATGTATTCATTGGTACTTTTCACAGATGAGGAAAATGAGGCCCAGTAAGACAAAATAAGAAAATTCCTTGGAACATTTTCATTCCTCAAGTGTATTAGATGATTTCCAAGATAAATGAATGTCATTCTGATTTGGGCAGCACAGTAATTGCCCCAAAGGAGAGACTCAGGGATAGAAGGTCAGAACCTCTACTTTGGTGCTACAATTCAATTATTGTATAGATGGCATTTCTTTTCCAATTTAATGTGGGGCAAGGTACATAATTCAGTCAATATGCTGGCTTGATCTATGGGCTGCAAACTGATAATTATGTTAGGTACTGTCTGAAAATGTATCATTAATGGTCAATCTCAAAATTCAACTCAGATGGAAAGTGTTCACTCTACTAGTGATTGTGCCAAGACACTCTGAGGCTGCTTTCAACCTCGTTCCTTGAAAAGTGGTACACTAGCAAAGGAGAGTATTCGCCCAGCAAATCTGAGACACTGTACAAATGTACAACTTTGTGCACCTGTGTCAATGTCCTACAATCCCACACACCCCATTCAAACTCAAATAAAACAGCACCCCTGAATCACCCCTCTCACTTCCGCCAGGTCAATGAGAAACCAACCCAACAAAGAGGGGCCGGGAGTATTTCTGTGCCTGCTTGTGTGATATTTCTGACTAAAAACAAAGCAACATTTTAAAAACAATATTCAGAGACCGTTTAAAAATGGATACAAACAAAAATCTCTCTCCTCCCTGGGCAGTAGGGGTCAACTTCAGAAGGGAACATTAAATGTCAGCGGAAGGTGCTGGAAAAATCTGAATAGTAGTATAAATTACCGGTGGCAAAAATCAATTGATACACCTCATTTAGAGTATGTCTTGCATAGGAGAAAGGGAAATTAGGTATATATCACCTCTTCCAGAAGGAAATAATAATAATCCTGAGGGCTCAGGTAATTGGGATGTGGGTTGGGTTTTGCTTGAGGCAGAAATGCTCAATCGAAATGGAAATA
This sequence comes from Phascolarctos cinereus, assembly GCF_003287225.1. Lineage (NCBI taxonomy): Eukaryota > Metazoa > Chordata > Mammalia > Diprotodontia > Phascolarctidae > Phascolarctos > Phascolarctos cinereus. Next base: position 38,566,584 of record NW_027555736.1, read on the forward strand.
CATTTTCTGTGGCTGACCAAGCAGCATTGTGCCATTTATTTTTTTTTTCTTGCCCCCAAAACATACCACGTGTGCCTAACTGAATGACCTTGAAACTCAATCAGACAGTTCACTAATTGTTTTCCAGGGGCAAAAGGACTCATTTCTCTCTAAAGCTTATTTCCTGGATCCTATTACTGCTCAATGGAGCTGTCTGAAGTGCTAGTAAAGAAGGGAAGAAGGAGGCAATGTCTGTCAAATCTCACTTAGAAGGCGGGCTCCTGGAATTGTCCTCCAAGAGCAGCACCCCCACACTACTCCTTCCCACTCCAGCCCAAAAAAGATGATGCTGTCCTATACCTTAAGACCAGCACTGGCCTACACGATTCATTGTGGTCTCCTGTGAACAGTTATGGAGGAGACGTGTCATGAGGATGTACAGATGAGAGAAGGCCATTTTGACTCACCATGGGAATAGAGAAAAGCAGATTTAAGCACAGATTATGCTACTATTTTCTTTACAGGTTCATAAATAAAGAGAGATTTCAATTTTATGACTGTCTTAATAGAAGGTAGGTTTTTTTGTTAGTTTTTTTTTTTCTTTTAGGAGGGGACTATATTTCAGTAATAAGCTTAGGGTCATTAAAAGCTCTGAAAAAATTCACTTATATAATCTATCCTTATGTTCTCTTTCTGTTCAGTTCTGTTCCCAACAAAATGTATATATGCAATATCTTTCTAAAATAGATACACTTATAGACCAGCCCTAAGAATTGCTTAGCCAATTGTGTATACCCATCCTCTTTGATAATGCTGTATGGCTCCAGGTCACCCTCATCATGGGGGAAAAAAACAAAAAAACAAAAAGCAAAAAAAAAAAAAGTAAAGCTGATGTCACACATAGGACAGTGGGGGAAGATAATGATAAGCATGAATGAACTACAACCTATTATCAGAAGAAATACAAAGGCTTAATCAGAAAGATTCATGGCTTGAGAAGAAGTGGTTACATGGGAAGAGTGAAGGATCAATCAAACAAATATACACTTCTTAGCTACCTGCTATGAGGCAGTCACTGTACTGGGGTCTTAGGGGAAACAACAACAAAAATTAAAGTCTCTAACCTCAGGGAGTTTACATTCTATAGGGAGAGACAACATAAATACATGTGAGTGTATATAAATGTTTTCGTTGAGTTGTTCAGCTCTGTCTGACTCTTCACGACCCCATGGACCATTGCATACCAGTCTCTTCTAGCCTCCACTATCTCCCAAAGTCTGTCCAAATTCATGTGCATTGCTTCTATAACACTATCCATCTCATCCTCTGCTGTCCTCTTTTCCTTTTGCCTTCAATCTTTCCCAATATCAAGGTATTTTCCCATGAGTACTGTCTTCTCATTAGGTCACTTCAGCTTCAATATCTGACCATCCAGTGAATAGTTTGAATTAATTTCTTTAAGTTTTGACTAATTTCATCTCCTTTCTGTCCAAGGGATTCTTAAAAATCTTCTTCAGTAACACAATCCAAAATTGTTGATTCTATGACTCATAGCTTTTCTTATAGTCCAACTCTCATAGCCATATATTGCTACTGGAAAAAAAAAACATAGCTTTGACTATATGGACATTTGTCAGCAAGTTGATGTCTTTTCTTTTTAGTATGTTGTCCAAATTGGCAATAAATTTCCTTCAAAGGAGCAAGTGGTTTTTCATTTAATGGCTGCAGTTGCCATCTGCAGTGGTCTTTGAGTTCAAGAAAATAAAATCTCACACTGCTTCCATTTTTTCTCCCTCTATTTGCCAGGAAGTGATGAGACCAGTTGCTTTGCTCTTAATTTATTGATATTAAGCTTCACACCAGCTTTTACACTTTCTTCGTTTACCCTCATCAAACTGCTTCTTAATTCCTCTTCACTTTCTGCCATCAGAACAGTTTCATCTGTGTATCTGAGATTATTGACATTTCTCCAGGAAATTTTTTTGATATTTTTGATTTTTGATTCATCTAGGCTGGAATTTAGCATGATGTGCCCTGCATATAAGTTAAATTAATAAGGTAACAATATAGAGCCTTGTTGAACTTCTTTCCCAACCTAAAACCAGTTATTTTATGTTTGGTTCTAACTTTTACTTCTTGGGTTACATACAGGTTCCTCAGAAGACAAGTAAGATGCTCTAGTATTCCCATCTCTTTGAGGACTTGCCACATTTTGTTTTGATCCACACAGTCAAAGGCTTTAGTGTAACCATTGAAGTAGAAGTAGATTTTTTTTTTGGAACTCCCTTATTTTTTCCATAATTGAGTGAATTTTGGCAATTTGGTCTCTAGTTCCCCTGCCTCTTCAAAAATTAGCCTGCTGTTTTGCTAATTTCACTTCAAATATTACTGAAACCTAGCTTGCAGACATTTAAGCATAACCTTGTTGGCATATGAAATGAGTACAATTGTTCAGTAATTTGAACATTCCTTCTCATTGCCCTTCTTTAGAAGTGGGAGGTAAACTGATCTTTTCCAATCCAGTAGTCACTGTTTTGTTTTACAAATTTGCTGGCATATTGAGTGCAGCACTTTAATAACATCATCTTTTAGGATTTTAAATAGCTCAGCTGGAATTCCATCACCTCCACTTTCAGTGCTTTCTAAGGCCCCCTTGACTTCATTCTCCAGGATACCTGGCTCTAGATCAGTAACCCACCATAATGGTCATCAGTGATGTTAAGATGTTTCTTGTATAGTTCTGTGTATTCTTGTCAACTTTTCTTAATTTCTTCTGTTTTCATTGAGTCCTTGAATTTTTTTTTCCTTTTTTATGCCCATTTTTTGTGAGAAATGTTACCTTGATATCTCAAATTCTTTTGGAGTAATCTGTTTTTTTCTCATTCTATTGCTTTCTTCTATTTCTTTGCACTGCTCATTAAAAAAAAACAAAACAAAACATCTTATCTCTCTGTCATTCTCTGGAATTCTACATTCAGTTACACATATCTCTCTCTCTCGCTCTCTAAAGTTATTGATGATCTATTAGTTGCCAAATCTAATTACCTTTTCTCAATCATCATTCTTCTTGACCTCTCTTCAGCCTTTGACACTATTGATCATACTCTCTTCCTTAATACTCTCTTCTCTAGCTTTTTAGGTCACTTCTGGTTTTCCTCCCACCTATCTGCCCATTCCTTTACTGCTACTTTTCTGGATCCTTTTTCAAAACACACCATCTAATTGTAGGTGTCTCTCATGGTTCTGTCCTGAGATCTCTTTTCTTCTCCCTCTATACTACTTCATTTGATGATGTCATCAGCTCTCATGGATTTAATTACTACCCTCAAATCTAACTCTCATGACCCAATTTCTCTGTTGACCTCCAATCTTGCATCTCCAACTGCCTTTCAAAAATGCTAAACTGGATGTCAAATAGACATTTTAAGTTCAATATACCCAAAACAATTTGTTCCGTTTCCCTCTAAATCCTTCCCCTACTCCTACATTCTCTATTATTATAGAGGACAACACCATCCTCCCAGGCCCTCAAGCTCACAGCCAATGAGTCATCTTGGGTTCATCACTATCTCTCATTCCCCATATACAATGTTGGCAAGACTTGACTGTTTTACCTTTGCAACAACTCTCAAATATAAACCTTTCACTACTTTGGCACTGTCATCACTCTAGTGCAGACCCTCATTACTTCATGACTTGACTACTGCAATAGCCTGATGGTGGGTCTGTCTAACTCAAATCTTTTCCCCTTTCTAATCCATTCTCTATTCATCCACTAAAAGGATTTTCCTAAACAGTTGATCCTATCACATAACCTCTTCCACCCACTCAATAAACTACAGTGACTTCCTGTTTGGCATTCAAAGCACTACATAGTATAGACCCTTCCTATCTTTCTAGTCTTTCTATACCTTACTCCTAAATATGTACTTTTGGCCTCTTGGCTAGTCCACAAAGAAAGATGCTTGATCTTTCACATTTGGACATTTTCTCTGTTCTTTGTGTCTAGAATGATCTCCCTCCTCTTCTGTGATGACTCAGCTCCTTAGATTTTTTAAGTCTCAGCTAAAATCCCACCTTTTATAAGAAGCCTTTACTAACTCCATTTAATTCCAGTGCTTTTCCTCTTTCATATTTCCTGTTTAGCTTGTACATATCTTCCTTTGTATATTTTTTTGCATGTTATCTTCCCTATTAGACTGTAAGATCCTTGAGGGAAGGAACTCTCTTCTACCTCTTTTTGTTTTGTTTTCTTTTTTAGCTAGGCAATGGGGTTAAGTGACTTGCCCAGGGTCACACAGCTAGTAAGTGTCAAATGTCTGAGGTTGGATTTGAACTCAGGTCCTCCTGAATCCAGGGCTGGTGCTCTATCTACTGTGACACCTAGCTGCCCCTTTTTACCTCTTTGTATCCCAAGAGCTTAGCACAGTACCTAGCAAGTAGTAGGCACTTAATAAATATTGATTGATTTTTCCCTCCATCTTCTTCTCTACATTTATCCTCCTCTTTTTTTTCGCCCTGTACTCTTTTCCAAAGTCTTTTTTTTCCCCTTATAATGGCTTCCTTAGTCTACCCTCTCTCTTATCCACTCTGTTTCCTTAACCCTATTTCTCCATTGTCTAATATGTCTACCTGTACTCAAGTCTTTGTAATTGCAATCTTTCCTCCTTTAACCAGTTGATGTGAGAATAATGTTTTAGTGTTATCTGCATCCTTCAGTGTTCCTCTCCTTATTGTACAAACTCCATTTTGTATTCCCAATTTATGGGGAATAATATTCCCTATGCTTTCTCCTTCCTTCTTCTTCCAGTGCATTCTTCTTCCCTATGCAGTCTATTCTTCTTTTCAGATCATTCAACCACAACAGAATCACATATAGATCCTCTTTTTAATTAGACTCCCTCTGTGACACCATAGTGATGATGAAGTTCTTAATTATTGCATGTATTATTTCCCAGTATATGAATACAATCAGGTTAACTTTTAATCCCTTATGATTTCTCACTCATTTTTATCTCTTTATACTTCTCTGACTCCTGTGTTTTTATGTCAAATTTTCTACTTAGCCCTAGAGTTTTCTTCAGACTTGCTTGGAAGTACTCTATTTTTTCTTTTTGTAAGCCTACATCCTTTGATTTTTAGAATACCATATCTGAGGTCTCCATTTCTGTATAGGGGTGGCTGATAAATTTTGTTTAATCCTGATTGTGGCTCTTTAAATTATTTCCGGTGTCTTTCTTCTGTCACTATCCCCTACTATATTCTGGCCTTAGATGAAGATGTGACCCTTCTTGAAAATGTAAACTTATCTACATGCATTCTTGAATCCATCTTGTTCCTTATCCAGAAGATTGCCTTTAGTATCAACTCTCTCTCTCTCTCTCTCTCTCTCTCTCTCTCTCTCTCTCTCTCTCTCTCTCTCTCTCTCTGTTTCTGTCTCTGTCTCTCTCTCTCTCTCTCTCTCTGTCTCTCTGTCTCTCTGTCTCTCTCTCTCCTCTCTACCCCCTCTTTCCCCCCATTTTTTCCTTAACCTGGGGGATCTTTATTTTGGTTATGATATTGTTGGGAGTTTTCATTTTGGGGTTTCCTTTAGAAGTTGATTAGTGGATTTGTTTTCGATTTTTCCTTTGCCTTCTGGTTCTAAGATATTTATATGTCCTTGATCTCTTTTCCAAGTTAGTAGTTTTCCTATGAGATATTTCTTCTATTTTTTAATCTTTTGTCTTTGTTTCATTATTTCTTAATGCCTCATGGAGTCATAAGCTTTCATTTGGCCAATTACAATTCTCAAGCAGTTATTTTCTTCAATAAGATTTTGTATCTTTTTGTCCAAGCTGTTAATTTTTTTTTCATATGTTTCTTCATTAATTCTGCCTCCTTTCCCATACTCTCCTCTACTACTCAAATTTGGCTTTAAAATGACTTTTAACTGTTTCTTTAGCTCCTGGCTTAATTATCCTAGAAATTCTTGCTGGACTGGTGTCCAAAATGCATTTTTTTTCTTTGAGGCTTTATTTGTAGATGTTTTTGAGTTATTCTTTTCTTCTATGTTTATTTCTTGAGTTTCTGTGTCACCATAATAGCACTTTATTGTCAGATTCTTTTTTTGTTTCCTAATTCTTCCATATTGCTTTTTGACTTTGGACTCTATATTAGTGTTGGGCTCTACATAATTCTGGCAGGAATGTCTGGTCTGCACTTTTATCCTCATATCCTTCTGCTACTTTCACAGCTCCAGCTGGGGACCTCAGGCTTTCAGTGCTGCAAAATTGGTATGATCCAGGAGGAGACCTATTTACTACCCTCCCATCTGAGTTTTACAGTTTCTGCTCCAGGTTTGGTTCTATCAGGTTATCTCTTTTTGGGAGTTTTAGTAGATGCCTCCTAGATTCAGCCACTTGTTCCATCCTTCTGCCTGCTTCTAGGTTCTACAGTTTCAGATCAACTGAATTTATGTAATCTCCTTTGTTCTGGGATGCTACATCCTGGGATCAGAGCCATACAGCTACTATTTGCTTACAAAATCTAGCATATACTTAGGGCTAACACTCACAGCTCATTTCTCCATCCTAGATGTATGACCTGTAACTGGATAGCGGCTGCCAGAGCTGCCAGATGGCTCCCATTTCCTGCATCCAGCAATATCCTAGGGTCTATTTTTGCCCCAGTGCTTCCTACATGGATGCACCGTCTTGGCCAATTTTCCATCCCTCAGTGCTGGAAAGTGTATTATCTAATCTCAACTGGGATTCACTGCATCAAGACAATCATTCTACTCCTGTTTAATAAATTCATCTTTCCATTTCCTCTAGTGTATATATCCAATTGTCATCTATGTAAGTAAGGCATCAATGATGGCTTCTTTACCACCATCTCTACTGGAGATCTTGCCTCATTTTCACTAAAAAATTATGTGACCATTTGCTAATACTTCCCTTTTCTCCCTTCTTCCTTCTCTCACATCACTCAGACATCTTCTGTCACTATCTCTTCTTTCATTTTGGTTTTGAATAAAGAGGCAACCCTTCTTGAAAATGTAAACTATCTATATGCATTCTTGATCCCATCTTCTGCCTTATCCAAAAGATTGCTTTTAGAATTAACCTTAATATCTGTCTCTGTCTCTCTAACTATGTTTCTCTCTTTCTGTGTCTCTGTCTCTGTCTCTCTCTCTCCCTCCTTATTTTACTGCCCCTTTTTCTACTGCCTACAAATATACCCATATCTCCACCACCCTTAAAACATTTCACTTAATCTCATTATCCCTACTAACTGGCTTCTTTTATCTCTCTTCTTCTTGCTTCAACTCCTTTGGAAAGGATCCTACAATCAGTTTCTTCTAGGACCTCCAATTTATTGAGGGACCCAGGCTAGTAATTCTCTACTTCCCTCCTAACTTTGCTTTTAATTTTGTGGACTATGCCTCGGCTGTATCAGTACCTGGGAACTCCTTACCCTGACATACTCATCATCCCTTTCCATTTTCTCAACCTAAAACATTCCTTTGTCACCACTCTGTACCTTTTTTCTGTTTGATGAGTTACTCCTGGGGCCTTTATTTTGAGGAAGGATAAAGGCCAGCTCAATTTCATCCCTCTCTAAGATTTACTTCAGGCTTGCTAGAGTTACATAACATGAGTTTTTTGTGGGTACCTTTATTATTTTGCTCCTCACTTTCTATCTGGCTTTTGATCTTATCATTCACTTGAAGCTGTGCTCTCCAAAGTGACTCTGCTCTCTTAATTGCCAAATTTAGTGGATTTTTCAACAATTCCCACCTTTACCTGTCTGCGGTATTTGGCATTGTGTTTCACTATCTATTCTCAGATACTCTGCACTTTAGTTTCTTATGATAATGCTCTATTTTGATTGCTAGGATAGCCATAACCTACTAAAAATGAAGACTCAGGCCTTTGTCCTGGGCTCTCTCATGTTTTTCTTCTATACTGGCTTATATAATCAACTTCTGTGGGTTAAGCTATCATCTCTGTGTAGGTGATAGGGACAGCTAGGTGGCACAGTTGATAGGGTACTGGACCTGGAGTCAGGAAGCCTCATCTTCCTTAGCTCAAATCTGATCTCAGACATTTATTAGCTGTGTGACTCTGTTTACTTCAGTTTCTTAATCTGTAAAATGAGCTGGAGAAGGAAATGGCAAACCATTCCAGTATCTTCACCAAGAAAACTCTGAATGACATCATGAAGAGCTGCACGTGACTGAAAAATGACTGAGAAACAAAATGTAGATGATGCTCAGATCTATTTATCCACTCTTAGTCTCTCCCCTTATCTATAACCCTGCATCACCAGCTGCCTTTTGGAAATCTTTAATTTGATAACCTTCAGTCATCTCATATTCATTGTGTTTAAAACAGAAATCAGTATCTTTTCCTCAAGCTGTCCCTTCTTAAAATTTTCCTGTGATTGTCAAGGGCACTACTACCAATCACCAAGCCTGGCAAACCCAGTTTTACCCTTTAATATTCATTCTAATTTGTGCCTTCCTCCAATACAATCTGTTGTCAAATATTGTCATTGACACTTTCACAATGTCTCTAATACATCCCCTTCTCTTTAGTCGTGTTGCCACCATGTCAGTAATGGGTTCTCAGCACCTCATACTAGAAATATTATAGTAGCTTTTGAATTGTTCTCCCAGCCTAAAGGCTTTTCCTACTCCAGTTTATCCTTCACTTACCTGCTAAAGTGATTTTCATAAAGCATAGGTCTAACCATGTCACTACCCTATTCAATGAAATATAGTGAAAACCTATTACCTCAAGTGTCAACTATAAAGTTCCCTGTTTGGCAGCTGAAGCTCTTCATAACCTGATCTCTTCCTATTTTTCCATTATTCATACATTTTACTCCCTTACAAATCTCCACAATCTAGCTAAACTCACTTATTTTTTTTGTTTTCTCCACATGATACTCAATCTCCTCTCTCCATGTCTTTCCATAGGTTGTTCCGCATTTCTAGGATACTCCCCTGCCTCAGCTGCCCCACTTAGTTTCCTTGACTTCCGTCAAAACTCAGCTTAAATCCAGTCTTCTGAAGGAGGCTTTTTTCTTGTTCATCTAGCTATTCACTGCTTTTCTTTTTATATCCCTTCATCTCCCATCTACTCTATGTATTGTCTATGTACTTAGTTATTTATATGTTGTCTCTCTAATTAGCATGTGAATTGCTAAAAAGATGTGGTTGTTTTGTTTTATTATTTGACATCTATTTGTATTCCTAGCATTTAGCACAGCTTGGCAAATGGTGAGTCTTTAATAATTACATTTTGATTGATTGATTTTTGGGAGGCGTACCAATCTCAATAAGATTAAAAATCTTAAAATGTGTAACTATTCATTCACACCCAGTGTCATTGATTCCTGGACTGTCTCCTCTAATGCTTTGGATAAATATTAGTTAATGATGCCATACTTATCTGAAAAAAAATTTGAAAGGGTGATCCAAGTTTTATAGATTAAACCAATGATTAAATTATCACTAATGGGCACACATGCTTTGTGCTTGTTTACAGTTACCTTGTGGCTCTGCATATACTCACCTCATGAAACTGGTTACTAGGAACTCAGAAGACACCTGATTCAAATGAGTTGTATGAGATAAAATATGATTAACAGCATCTCATTCTTTTTTTTTCTCTCTATGCTCATTTATGTATATGGGAGGATGTTTGTGTATGTATGTGTGTTTTGCAAGGGTAACTTAACAGATATGTATGCATTTAATATAGTTTGGGTAAGTATCCTATATCTGGATGACATGTATGTGTGTATGTATGTATGTATGTGATGTGTGTATAAGAGAAGATTGGTCTTGGGGGTCTGTCCAGAATGATTATGTAAGCTTGACAGTTGGTCACTGATATTGACCAAGAATAATGAGGAATCCCTGTGGCAAGATATAATTTACCAGAAGAACTCTGATGGCTTTCTGAAAGAACCAGACTTTTGCAACTATCAATACCTACAGAGTCCTATCTCATCTCATGGAGAAGACCACCCCTTCTATTCCCTTCTATTAAATGGGGGTATAGTATAATATTCTCTCTTTATGTGAACATATAATTTGATTTATATATTTATATTATATGTTTATATGATTAATATATATCTTCAGGAAATTCAATTTAACAAATATTTAATAAGTTGCTACTGTGAAAAGTATTGTACTATGAAAGAAGGATAACTATGACCTAGCCCTTGCTTTCAAGGATCCTGTTTCCTTATATGGAAATTAAGGGTAATAGTTTTACTTTCATCAAATCCTACCCTAATGACTCATTATGGCTGTGTTGGGTCTGAGAGGTCTTGACTAGAGAATAAATGAGCACAAATTCACTCAATTCACTACTTCTATCTCATCCAAGACCAGTCCATGCTTCACATTCCTTTTATTCATCTACTATCAACATCTTCCCTGTTGTTACTCAGCTTTTCCTCTTCTAGAACCATAGCTTTTGTATCAGACTTTCAGATACTAGGCCTTGAAAAGCTAAGTTGATACCTTCTGATTTGGGACTCCTGCCCTTTGGCTGAGCTCTTCTAATTCCTAATTTGTGAATGAAGGTGTTCAAATTCACCTAGCCACTATATATACTCGGGCTCTTATCATGCCAAGTATCTATTCTCTCTGGATATCTTCCCTTATTTCTGTCTGTCCTGCTGCCACTTATGTATGTTTCTTCCCTCTGTCTTCCACACTCTTCATTTCTTTCTCTAGAAACACTCATCAATTAATATCAACCATTAGTTATGAAAGGGTGACTGCCCTATGACTCTACTCATCATTCCTGTGACTCCTGAGACCAAAACATATTTTCTGTCTACAAAACATACTTCTGTCTATTGCATGTTTTGTCTATCCCTATTATGTATTATATATCCCTATCCCTATTATAATGTTAAATATTTGAAGGGAGAGACCGTAGTTTTGAATTCGCATCCTTAGTGCTTAGTAATTGTGATATAGCAGACACAATATTTATTTATTCATCTATATATTCACTCATTCATTCATTGAAGGAAACAGGTTCTCAATGATGTACCAGCATGGCCAAAAGTCTAACAAGTGCTATGTAGCTGGAAAGCATTGGATTACAGTTCTGCTGAGTTCTACTTCTGTTACCTCAGGATTAGACTAAGACCATATTTGCAAAGAGATTAATTTCTCAGAAGGCTGGCGATCCAGTGATGGTTTATTTTTTCAGGAGCATTTATAAAGCTTGTCCTCTAAGGTGTGAAGGGAGGTTGTGATTCGAGACAATGGAAGAATACTTACACCTGTGAAGCCCCAGGTCTTTGAAGTAGTATGCTAGGGCCACTTAACCCTTAGCCCTTAACCCTACAAGAACCCTTTGTCTATAGAGTTGTGAGACAGATGGAATAGCTAGACACTAGTTCAAAGGGTCAGCACATTTTGGGGGGGGATGTGGGATTCTAATTTTATATTTAAAGAATACTGTGGACTCTACAATCCTACACTATTGTAAAAGTGATGATTAAACTTGCATAAGCCTAGAATCCTTAAATCCATACAGGGGATACAGCTGACTTTGGTGCAGAATTTACCCTGTTAGACAATTGTGGCCTCTCGGTTTCTTGAGAATGGCCATATGACTGTCAAAGGATATCAGGAGAATGAGCCCAACACAGTCTTCTCTGCCAGGGGCATTTCAATTTAAGTTTCATTCTTATTAAAGTAAGGGCTCACAATAAAAGCAGTTGTTATTTCTCTGTCTCGACTTCAGCGTCTCTAATTTCCTGTGACTCAAAACAGAATACATGGCCTGTGCTCCAGAGGCACATGCATTTGACTTGAAAGTGATAAGAATAATAACCTGGCTTCTCTATCTTTCCAGCTCCAGTTGCCACTCTCCAAAATGACCAAGGTAGCTGTGAAATAATTAGACTAAATAAATGGAGGAGGGGCAACAATGGAAGAAGGGAAGTGCAGCAGGTTCCTTCAAACAAGAGGACAAGACAGTGTAAACTCACTCCACAGCTTTGGATTCAGCTTCTGGGGTCAGTGGGATAAAGTAAAAAGTGCATTGGCTGCAGAGTTTGAAGAGCTGACTTTAAATCTGATTTTTCATTCTTACCATCTGCTTTACCCTGCAACCACCCTGAGCCTCAGTTTCTTAATCATGCTATACTAAAGGTTTTCTGAGGTATCTTCCAATTCTAAATCTATGCTCTGACAAAAAGATAAAGCTCTGTTCAGTTTTTTAGTGATGCCTGATTCTTCTTCATGACCAAGTAAACCACAGTCCCTGGGGTTTTCTTTGCAAAGATACTTGAGTGGTTTGTCATTTCCTTCTCTGGTGGATCAGGGCAAGCAGAAGTTAAGTGACTCACCCAGGGCACACAACTTGTAAATGTCAGAGGCTGGATTCAAACTCAACTCTTCCTAACCCCAGACCCAGCATTCTATCCACTGAGATACCTAGCTGCTTCCAAGATCTGAAGAGGTATATGTAATTACTGACTGAAAATAGAATTGTTATAATTCTTTCAAATTTTGAGACAAAAGACCAAGGTTTTAATCTTGACTCTGACATTTACTATGTATGTGACCATGGGTAAGACAGTTTGTGAAATAAGGAGGATGGACTGGGTGATTTATAAATTTGCCTAAAACTCTAAAATATTAAGTGAAGGAGGAGTACCATTAAGGTGGTCACAATGCAAAATCCTATTTGAGTTTCTTCATTTTTTTTCTCTTTCATGCCTTCCTTTGTTTATTCAACAAATGAGACATTTTTTAATTTGTTGTGTACACAGTTGTGTTATGATTATACAATTATAGTAGCTGTAATAGAAATGATGAAGATCTTGAAATGAAAGTGACCCCTTTATCTTAGACTTTGTATAGATAAGAAAAGCATTGCCATGGAATCTTATGAACTAAAAGTCTAAAGAATGAGGTTCTGGAAAGATATATAGTGACCATGTCAATTAACTACTATCCCTACGATATTTAGTAAGCACAATTTATTTTAAGCCTATGAAGTTTCTATTTATCTAAACAGAAAATTAAATGATGTAGGAAATGAATTTATATGTACAATGGTTTCAATCTTCATTATAGTTTAATGGAAAGATCACTGAATTTAGTGTCAAAATACTCAAATTGAAGCACTAGTTCTGCAACTTACTCTCATGATACTATGCAACATACTGAACCTTTCTGGGATTCAGCTTCCTCATTGAATAGTGGGTAGAATTCTGGATTTGGCATCAAGTATTACGAAAAATAATCCTAGTGGATTTCTTCACTCCTTACCATGGAAAAATGTGGCATGGAGGACAGGGAACTATGTTTGGAATTAGGAAGACCTGGATTCAAATCCTAATGCTGGCACTAGAGCCTATACATGGTCCCCACTCTGCACTGCACCAAAACTGATCTTCTTTATTTTTTCCTTCACATATGGCATACCACATCCTATTCCTGGGCTTTTCTACTGGCTTTCACATATTTACCTACATGTTTACCTATACCTCGAAGTGTCCCTTCCTTGTCTTAAGACAGTGCTGAATATTCTCTATGTGAAGCCTTCACTGTAACTTCAACTGTTAGTGACCTCCCCTTAAACCTACCTTGTATTTAAGTCCTTTGTATATATTTTAAATTATTTACTTTATATTTAAGCTGTATATTTCACATATGTACTTGTCTCCTCCATTAGAATATAAGCTTCTTGAAAATAGAAATTGCATCATTATTTGTATTTCTTTCCCTAGTGCTTAGCATAGTGTCTGGCATATAACAGGCATTTAATAAATACATTTGGTAGACTGGTTGCTATGATCACACATGTCCATGTATAGTACATTTCACCTCCTTGAGTCTCCGTTTGATTCTCCTATACAATGGTTATGTGAATGTATTTTAGTACCAACATAACAAGATTCAGGCGAGGCTGAAAAAAAAATCAGCTTTGCCCTGCCCCCAACCTGTGGTGTCAGTGATAAAGGTAACTCTGTAAAGAAAACCCCTTCCACCAATACCTGTTGGGACCAACCCTGAAAATTATAATCTTAGAGAACTTCCTGGAACACTGAGAATTTAAGTTATGTGCCCAAGGTCACACAAGCAGGGACATTCACAAAAGTCTTCTGTTTTCAAAATAATCTCTCTCTCTCTCTCTCTCTCTCTCTCTCTCTCTCTCTCTCTCTCTCTTCTCTCTTCAACTACTCATGCTGCATGCTACTGCTTTATTTTAGCTGTTAATATCAATAAAATACAAGGAATAAAACTTTCCAGCTTCGACATCTAAAAATCTTAATCTCAAAGCTTTGTACATCATTAGATGCCTCTGCACAGGGCCCTCTGCTCTTCAGGGAAGTTCACAACACTATGTTGAAGTCCAAGTTGTTTTGTTTGAAATCCTTTCATCTTTTTTCTTCCCTCTCGTTAGCAAGAATGAGGCATAAGAGGAACATTTTGCTTCATGAATGGATTTGTTATAATTGCATAGTATGTTATGTGCTCAAGTCACTGTAGTTTAGAATTTTGTTTGCATGTCTTCAACGGAAGAAGGCAGAAAATGAAGAAAGAGATGGTTGAGCCATCTTGGGGAGAAAATCCCTAGATGCCTCTGGCTATGTTCTTGCCTCCCTGAAATTTGGAGGATGAATAATGTTTCATCTTATAGGAAACAAAGATGAACCCCAAAGGTTTAAATAGCTTTTCTTGGTCCATTTCTATTGCCTGGCAATTTAATTGTAGTTAGGTTTAACGGCTTTTAAATTGTCTATATTGAAATTGCAAGGGTTTTTTTTAGGCTTTGGTTTCATTTAAAGTCACATTCATTTTGGATGGGTCACATTATAGGTATGGGGAAATAAATACTTCTGTGTTGCTTCAGAGGCTTAGCCTTTTAAGATGGGTGACAAGAACTTTTACCCAGAATATACCACCCTTTACTCACCAAATCCAAGTCTGATTCCCTAGGAATGTAGTACCCCTGTTGTAGTTTGTCCTTCTTTCTCGAAGAGGACCATGACATCAGGAAGGTGATGTCATGACTTACAAGTAAATCGGATTTAAGTGAGGTGAGGCTGTGCAAAGTCAACAGCTTCATTGTTTCCTCTGGAGCCATCTGGGTCTAATGGCAAGATAGAGATCGTGACGACTGAAGATGGCCACAGATGCAATGAGATACCTTGGCCTTTTTAAGCTAAGATCTTTCCCAGGTCTCAGTTTATCTGAGGCAATGTCCATTCAGTGACTAAGGCTAGGTAAGAAATGAGGCAAATGGCTGGTACCCAGAAGAATTAAGGTATCAGGTTATTGATAGGTTAGAACTATATGAAACATTTTTGATTTCTACAAGTTCTAGTGCCCTCCCCGTGAACCATATATTTATATTTTAGGGACAGATAATAGATAAGGTGAGATAAGATAATAAATTGTCCCATCTCACAGAAGACACTCTGAGTTCAGAAAGATTTTTGCTTTTGTCTTTATATGCCCAGTACTAACATAGAACATGGAATAGTAAAAGCATTTAAACCCTTGTTGATTGATAAAATGTCATAGGTTATTCCTTGTACATTTCAAATAGGGTAGAATATGACTGACTCTCCATAAAAGGAATCTAGCAGGAAGATGTTCTCTGGCTAACTAAAAGGAAGGATTTCGATTGGAAGGTGGTATAAAATACCTTCTCGTGATTCTTATGTCATTGTATCTGCCATTGTCCATACCACTCAGTTCTGGCTTGTATGTGTTTCTGTTGCATCCTTGCACCTAATTGCCCACAGACATTATAGCCCATTTATATAGACATAGAATCACTGAAACCAAATCCTATTTTGCACTCAGGAGGGACTTTGTGAATATTGGTCACTTTTATCCCATTCTGGAGCAGAGACATAAACAGAACTGGAATGAATGCAGAGCTGTAAGTAGGGAAGTCTCTTCTTCTGGATCCTTTCTTTTTTTTCCCTTTGTGCAAAAAGGAACCATGTCCTTAGTCTTCCTATCCTTTTCTCCTAGGAGTCAAAGTAGCATGAAACATCACAACATTCAGCTTCTCTCTTTGGAGTGACTGGAACACAGAAAGGCTAACAGGAGTTGCTGTGTATTTCTCTCTCTCTCTTTCTATTTCTCAGTATCTGTCTGTCTTTCTGTCTTTCTGTCATTATTGTTTCTCCATATCTCTCTCACTACCTCTCTGTCTCTCTTTTGTAGGAAGTAAGAAATCCATGCACCTTTATCTCGAAGAATTTCCAACTCTGGGCCCAACATTGGAAAAAGAAATGCTGTTTCTTAAAATTTCTTAACTTTTATTAAAATTTTCTTAAATTGTCTTGTTTATTTCTTAAAATTTCCAGTGCCATTTCTTAAAGTAATATGGATATCTCTCTTATCTTCATTACATAATATATTCTCTTACAGAAGTGTTCTGGCTGGGTTTGTATGTATTAAGCTAGAGTAGTAGGGTCAGTGAAGTTGAGTCCATAGAAAGGGACTACAAAGACTGACAGAGATGAGGGCACAAGGATGTCAAATGTATTCTTATGACTTGTTATCAGTTATGTCTGACTCCGGGATTCCATTTGGGATTTTCTTGTCAAAGATATTGCAGTGGTTTGACATTTCCTCTTCCAGCTCATTTTATAGATGAGGAAACTGAGACAAAGAGGGCTAAATGACTTGCCCATGGTCACACAACAAGTAAGTGTCTAACACTGGATTTTAACTCAGTATTCCTAACTCCAGGTCCTGAACTTTATCCACTGAGCAACCTAGCTGGCTAATTCTTATGACATCTCCCCCTTCATCTTTCTATTTCTATAGGAAAAAAGGTTTTTAAAATGTTTTTATCAATCTATTTATTAATTTTTAGTTTTCAATATTCACTTCCATGAGAGTTTGAGTTCCAAATTTTCTTCCCATCTCATCCCTCCCCCAACCCCAAGACATCATGCATTCTGAATACCCTTTCCCCTAATCTGCCCTCCCTTCTATCTCCCCCCTCACCTTCTCTTATCCCTTCCTCTTCTATTTTCCTGTAGGGCAGGATAGATTTCTGTACTCCATTGCCTGTATGTCTTATTTTCCAGTTGCAAATGAAAACAATTTTTAACATTTGTTTTTAAAACTTTGGGTTGAAAATTTTCTCCCTTTCTCACTCCACACCCACTCTTACTGAGAAGGCGAGCAACTCTATATAGGTTATACTTGTATAGTCATGCAAAACAGGTATATAGTAGTCATGACATGGAAAACTCACTATATTTCCCTTCATCCTATCCTGCTCCCCTTTTATTATATTATCTATTTTGACCCTGTCCCTCCAAAGAAGTGGTTGCTTCTGATTACCCCCTCCCCAATCTACCCTCCCCTCTGTCATCACCCTGCTCTCTTATCCTCTTCCCCCCTATTTTCCTGTAGGGTAAGATAGCTTTCCATACCCAATTGAATGTGTATGTTATTCCCTCCTTAAGCCAAATCCTATGAGAATAAGATTCATTCATTCCCTCTTACTTTCCCCTGTTTCCCCTCAGCTGTAAAAGCCTTTTCTTGTCCCCTTTATGTGGGATAATTTACCCCATTCTATCTCTCCCTTTCTCCTTCCCATATAATCTTCTCACCCCTTAATTTTATTCTCCAGGTATCATCCATTCATTTTCAATTCACCCCATACCCTCTATCTATCAATCCATCTATATGTATAATTTTTTTCCCCTCCAACTACCCTAATACTGACAAAGGTCTCATGAGTTACAAATATCATCTTTCCATGTAGGAATGAATACAGTTCAGCCTTAATAAGTCCCTTATATTTTCTCTTTCTGATTTACCTCTTCATGCTTCTCTTGGGTCTTGTATGTGAAAGTCAAATTTCTATTCAGCTCTGATCTTTTCATCAAGAATGTTGAAAGTCCTGTATTTCACTGAATGTCCATTTTCTCCCCTGAAAGATTATACTCAGTTTTGCTGGGTAGGTGATTCTTGGCTGTAATCCTATTTTCTTTGCCCTCCAGAATATTAGATTCCAGGCCTTCCGGGCCCTTAATGTAGAAGCTGCAAAAACCTGTGTTATCCTCATTCTGTTTCCACAATACTTGAATTGTTTCTTTCTGGTTACTTGCAATATTTTCTCCTTGACATGGGAACTTTGGAATTTGGCTACAATATTCTTAGGAGTTTTCCTTTGGGGATCTCTTCCAGGAGGTGATCGGTGGATATTTTCCATTTCTATTTTGCCCTCTGGTTCTAGAATATCAGGGAAGTTTTTCTTGATAATTTCTTGAAAGGTGATGTCTAGACTTTTTTTTTATCAGATAGTGCAATAATTTTTAAATTCTCTCTCCTGGATCTATTTTCCAGGTCGGCTGTTTTTTTTTTTTCATTGAGATATTTTTCATAAATTCACTAGCTTCCAATTGCTTCATTCTAATTTCTAAGAAGTATTTTCTTCAGTGAGCTTTTGGACTTCTTTTTCCATTTGGCCAATTCTACTTTTAAGGCATTCTTTTCCTTATTGGTTTTTTGGACCTCTTTTGCCATTTGGGTTAGGCTATTTTTTAAGTTGTTATTTTCTTCAATATTTGGGGGGAGTCTCCTTTAGCAAGTTGTTGACTAGTTTTTCATAATTTTCTTGCATCACTCTCATTTCTCTTCTCATTTGCTCCTCTACTTCTCTTACTTGTTTCTCAAAATCCATTTTGAGCTCTTCCATGGCCTGGGACTGACTCATATTTTTCTTGGAGGCTTTGGATGTAGGAGCTTTGACTTTATTGTCTTCTTCTGGTTGTATGTTTTGATCTTTTTTTGTTGTTGTTAAATTAATTTTTTTTGATTTATCAACCATCACTTCCATAAGCCTATCAGATTTAAATTTTTCTCCCCCTCCCTCCCTCCTCACCTTCCTCCCCAAAATGGTGTGCAATCTCATATAGGCTATACATATACATTCCTATTAACCATATTTTCACATTAGTGATGTTCTAAGTAAGAACTGGAAACCAATAGGAGGAACCACCAGAAAGAGGAAACAAAACACAACAGAAGAAAAAAAAATTGCAGATCGTATGCTTCAATCTGCATTCAAACTTCATAGTTCTTTCTTTGGATGTAGATAGTATTTTCCATCATGAGGCATTTGGAGATGTTTTATATCCTTGTATTGATGAGAAAGATTAAGTCTATTAATATTAGTCATTGCACAATGTGGCCATTACTGTATACAATGTTCTCCTGGTTCTGCTCACTTCACTCTGCATCAGTTCATATAAATCTGTCCAGGTTTTTCTGAAGTCTTCCTGTTCATTATTTCCTATAGCACAATAGTATTCCATTATGTTCATATACCACAACTTTATCAGCCATTCCCCAATTGATGGGCATCCTCTCAGTTTCCAATTCTTTGCCACCACAAAAAGAGCTGCTATAAATATTTTTGTACATATGTGTCCTTTTCCCATTTGTATTATCTCTTTGGGATATAGCCCTAAAAGTGCTATCACTGGGTCAAAGGGTATGCACATTTTTTATAGCCCTTTAGCTATAGTTCCAAATTGCTCTCTAAAACGGTTGGATCATTTCACAATTCCACCAACAATGCATTAGTGTTCCAATTTCCCCACATCTTCTCCAACATTTATCATTTTCCTGTTTTTTTCATGTTGGCCAATCTGATAGGTGTCATGTGGTACCTCAGAGTTGTTTTGATTTGCATTTCTCAAATCAATAGTGATTTAGAGCATTTTTTCATATGACTATAGATGACTTTAATTTCTTCATCTGAGAATTGCTTGTTCATATCCTTTGACCATTTATCAATTGTACATTGATCTTTGTCACCAAAGAGTCTATGATCTGACTTATTTTGTACAGTTTGCTTATGATCCCAGTCAAATACTTGAGTTTTAAACTCTTTATTAAGTGGGGTCTATTTCCAGTGTGGAGAATGCACTGTCCCAAGCTTTGGGGATTTTGTGCAGCTGTTTTCAGAGATACTTCTAGGGACCTGTAAATTTTCAGTTCTTCCTAGGTGCTATGATCAAAGGTAACATGTTTACTGCTTTCTGGCCTGTGCTCTGGTCTATGATTGACCATAAGCTCTCTTTTCCATCTTGGAACTGTGAGGAGGATTACCTCTGTACCAAGGCACAAGCTCCACCATGTCAGCACTCCTCCTTGCCCCAGGATTGCTACCTGGAACTTTGACCCAAATCCAAGCACAGGCAAAACAAGAGAATCCTGCCTCAGCATCAGCAAAGAGGTCCCTTCAATCACCCTCCAATCAGCCACTCGATTCACCATCAGTCTGCAGGACAGAAGTTCCAGAAACAGTTACTGCTCCAGGGCTGTGGCTGCACTTGGGCTAGGACCAAGCTTCTCTCTCACTGCAGTCACAGATGTTTTCTACTGACCTTCTAAGTTGTCTTGAGCATTTGTGGGTTGAGAAGTCTGGAAACCACTACAGCTGACTGTGAGTCAGTCCTCTGAGGCCTGCTCCATGTTCGCTGAGCTGTGTTTTGCCTGAGCACCCATGCTGAACTGTGTTCCTCTCCCCACCTGGCAACATACACTTTTCCAATCAATCATCAAGGTTGTCTTGGGCTGGAGATTTATTTCACTCTCTTTTTGTGGGTTCTGCTGCTCTAGAATTTGTTTAGAGTTGTTTTTACAGGTATTTGGAGGAGTTTGGGTGAGAACTCAAGCAACTCACTGCTTTTACTCTGCCATCTTGAATCCGGCCCCCAAAATGTTTTATTTTAAAAGGCATAATGTATATCCTATTATCCACCATTACAAAAATATGAAAATACAGCATATGTTGGCACTTAACATATTTGGGTATTCTCATTTTTTTCTTTCTCTTTTGTTCTCTTTATTTTTAACATCCTTCTAAATTTTGAGTTCCAAATTCTTTCTCTCCCTCCAGCCCCACCCCTAGCCATTGATTAGGCATACATTATAATTGGGTATTCTAGGTTTGTTTCTTTTAATGAATGAAAGAGGCCAATGTCAGTTTTGAACTCTGGAGTCATATTGAGATTTCAGTTCACAAAATACCCAAGTTATTATTTTTTTTACCCAATCTGTTATCCAAGTATGTCTCCACTATTCTGCATTTGTGCAGGTGATTTCTTGGGACCTATATATGGGCCATGACATTTAGCCCCTTTATATTCAATTTTACTCAGTTAATTTCATATTTTGACCATTTAAAATTTTACTGGATGGCAAGCATGTTATATTATGCATTAGTCAAACCTAATGATACTTTTTTTGTGCAATATAGTATTTTATTTTTCTCAAATTATACATATAATTTTCAATATTCATTTTCTAAGATCCTGAGTTCAAAAATTTTCTCCTTCCTTTCCTTCTCTCCTCCCTCTTCAAGATAGCAAACCTGATATCATATATAGATTATATATGTACAATCATGGTAAAAAAAATTCCACATTATTCATGCTATGAAAGAAGAACCAGAACAAAAACCATGAGAAAAAAAAAGAAAAAAGTGAAAATATTATTCTTTGATATGCATTCAGACTTTATGGTTTTTCTCTAGATGAGGATAGAATTTTCCAAGATGAGTCTTTTAAAATTGTCTTAGATCATTGTATTGCTGAGAAGAGCTAAATCTATCAAAGTTGACCATTGCACAATGTTGCTGTTACTATGTACAATGTTCCCCTATTTCTGCTGTCTTCACTCTGCATCAGTTCATGTAAGTCTTTACAGGATTTTTCTGAAATACAACTCTTGATCACTTCTTATATCACAGGAGTATTCCATTATATTCATATACCACAGCTTTTTCAGTCATTTTCCAATTGATGGGCATCCCCTCAATTTCCAATTCTTTGACACCACAAAAGAGGCTGGTATAAATATTTTTGTACATGTGGGTCCTTTTCCCTATTTTGTCATCTCTTTGGAATACAGATCAACTAATGGTATTGCTGGATCAAAGGGTATACACCAGTTTTATTGTACTTTGGGTATAGTTCCAAACTGCTTTCCCAAATGGTTGAATCAGTTCACAAATCTATCAACAATGCATTGGTGTTCTGATTTCCCCACATATGCAACATTTATGAGTTTCCTTTTCTGACATATTAGCCAATCTGATAGGTATGAGGTGGTACCTCAGAGTTATTTTAATTTGCGTTTCTCTGATGAGTAGGCAGATTTCTGAAGAACCTGGGAAAATTTGTGTGAACTGATGCAGAGTGAAATAAGTAGAAGCAGGAGAATATTATATGCAGTAATAGAAACATTGTGTGATGATCAACTTTGATAGATTTGGTTCTTCTCAGCAATACAGTGGTCTAAGACAATTCTAAAAGTCTCATAATAGAAAATGCTATCTTCATCCAGAGAAAGAACTATGGAGTCTGAATGAAGATCGAATCATATTATTTTCACTTTCTTTCTTTCTCATGATTTTTCCTTTTTATTCTGATTCTTCTTTCACAAAATGACTAATGTGGATATATTTTTAATGTGATTGTACATGTATAGCCTACCTTAGATTGCTTGCTATATTGAGGAGGGGCAAAGAGAGAGGGGGAGGAAGGAAAACATTTGGAATAGAAAATCTTATAAATGTGAATGTTGAAAACTAATAAATAAATAAATATATATTAAAAAGAAACAAAAGTACTTTGTACATGTACCAGAACCAATTATATATAGATATCTTCAGAGTCAGTATAATATATTTTAATCAATAGTCACAATATTGGTTATTGTGGCCATTTTAATCTATTTGGCACACTTTGAATATATACTATATGGAAAAAATACTAGACATTGATAGTAGAGACTAAATATATATGTATATTCTATATATATGTGCATGTGAATATATTTATGCATAAAATATTTTATATTTCTTTAGCAAATAACTATTTAAAGTATTTTTTCATATGATTATAGACAGCTTTAATTTCTTCATCTGAAAACTGAGTGTTCATATCCCTTGACCATTTGTCAATTGGAGAATGACTTGTATTCTTATAAATTTGACACAGTTCTCTACATATTTGAGAAATTAGGACTTTATCAGAAACACTGGTTTTAAAAATGTTTCCCAGCTTTCCTTCTAAAGTTGGTTGCAATGGTTTTGTTTGTGCAAAAACTTTTTTTGTAATTTAATGTCATCAGAATTATCCATTTTACTTCATAACGTTCTCTATTTGTTATTTGGTCATAAATTCTTCTATTCTCTACAGATGTAACATTCCTTGCTCTCCTAATTTGCTTATGGTATCACCTTTTTATATCTAAATCACATATCCATTTCAACCTTATCTTGATATAATGTATGTGATATTGGTCTATGCCCAGTTTCTGCCACACTATTTTCTAGTTTTCCCAGCAGCTTCTGCCAAATAGTAAGTTCTTATCCCAGAAGCAGTAATCTTTGGGTTTATCAAACAGTAGATTACTATGGTCATTGACTACAGTGTCTTGTGTACCTAATCTATTCCACTGATCCACTATTCTAATTTTTTAGCCAGTACCAAGTAGTTTTGATGATTGCATTTTATAATATAGTTGTATGTGTGGTATACCTGAGCCATCTCCCTTTGCATTTTTTTTGTTAATTCCCTTGATATTCTAGAATTTTTGTTCTTCAAGATGAATATTGTTACTATTTTTTCTAGCTCTATAAAACACTTTTTTTTGATAGTTCGGTATGACATTGAATACATAAATTAATTTAGGTAGAACTGCCATTTTATTATATTAGCTCAGTCTACCCTTGAGCAATTAATATTTTTTCAATTTTTTAGATCTGACTTTATTTGGGTGAAAAGTGTTTTTTTAATTGTATTCATGTAGTTTTTGGATTTGTCCTTGCAGGTAGACTTCCAAATATTTTATGTTGTCTACAGTTATTTTAAATGAGATTTCTCTTTCTATCTGTTGCTACTGGGCTTTGTTGGTAATATATAGAAATGCTGATGATTTATGTTGGCTTATTTTATATCCTGCAACTTTGCCAAAGTTATTAATTGTCTCAGTTTTTTTTTGTTGTTGCTTCTCTAGGATTTTCTAAGTCTACCATCATATCATCTGCAAAGAGTGACAGTTTTGTTTCCTCATTGCCTATTCTAATTCCTTAATTTCCTTTTTCTTTTATTATTGATAAAGCTAACACTTCTAGTACAATATTTAATAATATGGTGATGATGATCATTCTTGTTTCATCCCTGATCTTATTAAGAATGCTTCTAGCTTATCCCCATTACATATAATGCTTGCTGATGTTTTTGACAGATGCTGCTTATCATTTTAAGGAAAACTCTATTCATTCCTATGCGCTCTCTCTCTCTCTCTCTCTCTCTCTCTCTCTCTCTCTCTCTCTCACTCTCTCTCTCTCTCTCTCTCTCTCTCTCTCTCTCTCTCTCTCTTTAGGAATGGGTGCTATATTTTGTCAAAAGATTTTTCTGCATCTATTGTGATAATCATATGATTTCTGTTAGTTTTGCTATTGATATGGTCAATTATGCTGATAGTTTTCCTGATATTGAACCAGCACTGCATTCCTGGTATAAATCCCACCTGGTCATATGGTATTATCATTGTGATAAATTGCTGCAATCTCTTTAATATTTTATTTAACTTTTTTGCATCAGTATTCATTAGGGAAATTGGTCTATAATTTTCTTTCTCTTTTTTGTCTCTGCCTGGTTTAGGTATCAGCACTGTATTTGTGTCATAAAAGGAATTTGGTAGGACTCCTTCTTTAGCTGTTTTCCCTTATGATTTATACAATACTGGAATTAATTGTTCTTTAAATGCTCAGTAGAATTCACTAGCAAATCTCTCTGGCCCTGGAGTTTTTTGTTTTTGTTTTTGTTTTTGTTTTTTGGCTTAAGGAATTGATTGGTGGCTTGTTAAATTTATTTTTCTAAAATGGGATTAATTATTTTTTTTCTTTTCTGAATGTGGGCAATTTATATTTGTGTAACTATTCATCCATTTCACTTAGATTGTCAGGTTTATTGGCATACAGTTGGGCAAAAAAAGCTCTTAATTACTGCTTTAATTTTCTCTTCATTGGTGATTAGTTCACTCTTTTCATTTTAGATAATGGCAATTATTTGTTTTTTTCTTTCATTTTTTTTAAATTAAATTAACCAAAGGTTTGTCTATTTTACTGTTTTTTCTTTTCATTAAGCCAGCTCTTAGTTTTATTTATTAGTGTGATAGTTTTCTTACGTTCAATTTTATTAATCTCTCCTTTGGTTTTCTGAATTTCTAATTTGATGTTTAATTGGAAATTTTTAATTAGTTCTTTTTTTAAGCTTTTTTAGTTGCATGCTCAATTAATTGATCTTGTTTTTCTATAATTTACTCGTGTAAGCATTTAGCAATATAAAATTCTCCCTAAGAACTGCTTTGGCTGCATCCCATAAGTTTTGGTATGTTGTCTCATTATTGTCATTCTCTCTGATGAAATTATTGATTGTTTCTATGATTTGTTGTTTGACCTCCTTATTATTTAGGATGAGATTATTTAGTTTCCAATTAATTTTAGCTTATCTTTCCATGGCCTCTTCTTCCATATAATTTTTTATTGTATCATAATCTGAAAAGGAGGCATTCAATATTTCTGCCTTTCTGCATTTGATTGTGTGCTTTTTATTTCCTAATACATGCTCAATTTTCAGGAGGTTCCATATACCACTGAGAGAAAGGTATATTCCTTTCTTTCTCCATTCAATTTTCTCCAGAGGCCTATCATTTTTTAACTTTTCTAACAGTTTGTTCACCTCCTTAACTTCTTTCTTGTTTATTTTGTGGTTAGAATTATCTAGTTCTGAGAGCTGGAGGTTGAGGTCCCCCACTACTACAGTTTTGCTGTCTATTTCTTCCTGTAACTCACTTAACTTCTCCTCTGAGAATCTGAATGCTGTACCACTTGGTGCATATATATTTAATATTGATATTAATTCATTGTCTATGACATCTTTTAGCAAGATGTAGTGTTCTTCCTTATCTCTTTTAATTAAATGTATTTTTGCTTTTGCTTTGCTTGAGACAAAGATTGCTACCCTTATTTTTTTCTTATTTTACTTCAGCTGAAGTATAATAGATTCTGCCCCAGCCTTTTCTGTGTATCTCCTGCTTCAAATATGTTTCTTGTAAACAACATATTGTAGGATTATGGTTTTTAATCCACTCTTTTATCCACTTCTGTTTTATGGGAGCATTTGTCTTGTTAACATTCACAGTTATGATTGCCAACAGTGTATTTTTCTCTGTCCTAATTTTTCCCCTCTTTAGACTTCTCTTTATAATTTCACCATCCATCCTCAGCAGTGTTTTCTTTCCAACACTGCCTTTCTCAATCTGTCCTCCCTTCTATCAGCCCCACTCTTTTCTTACCCCTTTTCTCTCCTACTTCCCTATAGAGTAAGATAAGTTTCTATACCCAACTGAATGTGTACGTCATTCTCTCTTTGAGCCAAATATGAGGAAAGTAAGGTTCAAACAATGGATACTCTCCTTCTCTTCTTCTACTGAAAAAGGTCTTTTGTACCTCTTTGTGTGCTGTAATTCACTGTATTATGCACCCCCTTTCTTCTTCTCCCAGTACAACCCTTTGTTTTTTTTTAATATCACATCAAGTCAACTTTTCTTCACTCCCTCTGTTTCTGTATACTCATTCTAACTACCCTAACAAAAATACCATTCTCAAGAGTTAATAGTATCATCTTCCTGGGAAGGGATGTAAACAGTTGAATCTTACTGAATAAACATGTTTTTTTTTTCCCTTCCTATTTTCTTTTTTAAGCATCTCTTGAGTCTTGTATTTGGAAGTCAAATTTTCTGTTCAACTCTGGTCTTTTCATCAGTAAAGTCTGCAAGTCCCCTATTTCATTGAATATCCATCTTTTCCCGTGAAAGATTATGCTCAGCTTTGCTGGGTATTTGATTCTAGATTGTAATCCAAACCCCTTTGTCTTCTGAAATATCACATTCCAAGCCCTCCAGTCCTTCAACATTGAAGCTGCTAAATCCTGTGTTATTCTGACTATGGTTCCTTGATATTTGGATTGTTTCTTTCTGGTTGCTTGCTATATTTTCTCCTTGACCTAATAATTCTTGAATGTTTCTATAATATTCTTTGGAGTTTTCATTTCAGGATCTCTTTCATGAAGTGATTGTTGGATTTTTTCAGTGACTACTTTATCTTCTGGTTCTAGGATTTATGACAGTTTTCCTCAATAATTTCTTGGAAGATGTTGTCCAAGCTTTTTTTTGATCATGGCTTTCAGGTAGCCCAATAATTCTTAAATTGTCTCTCCTGGATCTATCTAGGTCTGTTGTTTTTCCAATGAAGTGCTTTACATTTACTCCTGTTTGTCATTCATTTGATTTTGTTTGATTGATTCTTGATGTCTCAAAGAGTCATTAACTTCCACTTGCTAATTCTAACTTTTAAGGAACTGTTTTCTTCTGTTAGCTTTTATACCTCCTTTTTTGTTTGGCCAATTATTCTTTTAAAGCAATTCTTTTCTTCAGTGGATGTTCCTTTTTTCTATTTGTCCAATTCTATTTTTTAAGGAATTATTTTCTTTAGTCACTTTTTGTGCTTTTCCCCCAAGCTTTTGACTCTTTTTTTCATAATTCTCTTGCATAATTCTCATTTTTTCCCCAATTATTCTTAGGCCTCTCTTACTTAATTTTTAAAATCCTTTTTGAGCTCTTCCAAGAGGACTTTTGGGCTCAAAACTACTTCACATTTTCCTTTGAGGCTTCATATGTTGGATTTTTGACATTGTTCTCTTCCTGAGTTTGTGTTTTGAATTTCCCTGTTGCCGTAGTATTTTTATATGATTTTTTTGCTCTTTTCAAAGAGTTAAGCTCTGCCCCTGGGGCATGCTTCCTTTTCTGGGGATCAGGGGCCTGCTCACTGGCTTTCCATACCAGGGCTTAGGTGCTGGTGGCTTGCCTGCTGCACTGGCATGGCCAGTTTAGTCAAGCCTGTCATGATGGAGTTCCTTAGCTGGAAATTTCCCTTCTGCTGGGGCTGGAGGCCTCACAACTGGCCTGCTGAGCTATGACTAAGGGGTTTTGGTTGCTGATCTGTGTTGTGGCTAAGAGCCTTCTGCTGCACTCTCCTTTTACCCAAGTGATACAGACCTTTCCTAGAGTAGTTCTAAGTTATATTAACCTGCAAAATTGTTTTACCCCATATTTTTTGGGTTCTGTTGCTACAGAATCAATTCAGATGTTTGATTCAGAGTTGTTTCTGAGGGAAACTGGGGAGAGCTCAGGCAACTCCCTAGCTTCTCTCTGCCTTCCTGGCTCTTCCCCCAAACCCAACAGTCTTATGGCATCTTCCCACATCATAAGAATACTTTTCATTTTTCAGGTAAGTCATTTATATACATCTTGAGCAACAGAAGTCCAAAAACAGAAACCTCAGTCACTCTACTAGGTTTCCTCCTTCAGGGTTGATAATGACCTAGTGATAATATATCTTTGAATAGGGCTTTTCAAACAATTCCAATCCCCCTACGTGCAACGTTCTATCATTCAACTCCCATGTTGTCTCCATTTTGTCCATAAGGATGTGATACATATAATAATAGATTATCTCATTGACTTTTTAGTGTAAACTCACCCCATACAAAAGCAGGCTGATCAGGTACAATACACTATATGAGAGGAAATAAGTCTGATATCATTGTTTAAGTACATTCCCTGAAACCATTGCTTCTGAAGGCACTATTGTCTGTGGCCTTATGGTTATACAAATGGTATATCAAGTGCATTGTCAAAGGGTCAGAAGGAGAGCACTGTTGCCATCTGATTGTACAAAAATCATTTTAAGATACCCTAGCTTTTTTTCGTGATACATTCATCGTTTAGTTACATTCCTGTGATCTGAATTCAGTGCTGTTGATGAAAATCTTGTTGTCACCAGGATCAAGCTAAGACTAGAGTCAACAATCAGGCACAAGGACTTAGGACAATATGGTTGCAAGGTATCTTCTTGGGCGTGAAAGCATGAGACCAAGCTTTTTGGTGATGGAGAAAGCTAAGTTTCCCTCTTCATCTATATCATCTTACCTCCAAACCCAAAATATACACCCCTGAAAGTCAAGATGAATACTACTCTTATCAGTCCCTATAGGCTTGGCTCTCCTGTGAAGTTTGCATTGATATTATTTCCCATTGGAATCTTAGAGAACATTTTTACCATGGAAAAGTCTGACAAAAAGTAGAAGAGAATAAAGTTTGGAGAGAGAGAGAGAGAGAGAGAGAGAGAGAGAGAGAGAGAGAGAGAGAGAGAGAGAGAGAGAGAGACGTATTTTTAATATACGTCCTGTTGGTAACCATCAAATAATCAAATAACTATTATTGATTTCTGTATGATTTTGGTCAAAATTTATTCAGGTCTTCATCAACACATAGATTGTTTTTCTTACAAGAAAACATGTTACATTATACATACAATTATCTCCATCGGTATCTTCCCACAAGTGTTCTTGACATTTCAACTTCAGTGGTAAATGGGCTCAACTTTGGCTCTTTCCTACTCTGGTTAAGCTCAGAGATTACTTAGCCTATCTCTCCAGAAATGGGGGCTTTTTTTTTTTTTAAAGGTAGAATTTTTTTATTTTTTATGAAAAGGGTTAATAAGAAATGAAAAAAAAATGTTTGAAACAAGTTTAATTGGCCTTCATTAGTAGGTAAGATTTGTCTTTGGATAAAAATCGAAACATTAATTCATGCATGTACTTCACTGGCAGAGCCATCAAGAAATTAAAATGGAAAGTCGATCTGAGAAAGACTTTTGGGGAGGAAGTATTGCAATAGATGTTTTCATATAAATATTGGAAGAAGGATGTAAATCACAACCTATTTACATCTTTTTATTGTATTCCACTCTAGTCCAGGGCTTCTTAAACTTTTTTTTTTCCCACTTGCGTCTCCTTCAGCGCTTCTTAAACTGTGAGTCACAATGGCCTCGACCCATAGTTTAAGAAGTGTTGAAGTAGTCAATGCTTCCCTGTAAATCTTACACCGAGGCCCGTTCAATACATTGGAGACCTCTTCTAGACTTCTTGTCATTGCATGGATGCCAATAAAGTATGTAAGCTTTCCATCTTATACCTTACTCTTACTGTTTTCCTGGAATGTAAACTTTTTGGGGAATAGATGTCTCTGATCATATCTTTTATGCTACTCCATTTAGATGAGACTTTGTGGGTAATAATTTGCAGCCTACACATATATCTACCATTCGTCTCAGTGATGTCCTTTGGGAAATGTACAGCGTTATTTCTCAGTTGACTTCAGTATCCCATTAGTTAAGATTATACACAATCACTTAAAACAATTTGAAGTTAAAAAGTTGCGCCATTGTTTCAAGTTGATGCTTGGGGTGATTAAAAGTGCTGCATAAGTTCCCAAAGACAATCTATTTTGTTTTTCTTCTACTACTTAATTTTGGGTCCAGTTCAGGGTCTAATCATAGTAGCTATTCAACCTGATATAGCAGTTCTTTGTTTATCTATCCAATTACTAATCACAATGTGGGTAATAGTCACTCCTCATCCACTTTTTTCCTGCATGACTAGTGAAGCCAAACTACTTTCAATAGTTCTAGACACTGAAATGTTCCAGGGCTTAATGAGATCAACATAATCACTTTCATAAAAGTCACATCTGGAGGACTTTATCTCTGATAAGGAATCATTCTTTATATGTGTGTGTGTGTGTGTGTGTGTGTGTGTGTGTGTACATTCAGCACTGGACGTCCCTCATAAAATGGGAAATATCCCTGGCAAACAATGTTATACTAATAACCAGTGAGCATCAAATGATATTATCTTTGTTGTTCTATCTTTCAAAGATTCATGTACAATAACATATGCAAATACTTCACTAGAGAACAGCCTCTAAGGCAGAGATTTGTTCTACCAAAACATTTTTTTCCTCCTTAAGAGTCACCAAACAACAAGTACAATGAGATATTATATTCTTTAAACCTTTCAGTCAATTCTGTAACTATAAAAATATGGTCTGCTGTAAAACATTTTCAAAAGTTGACATGTTCAGTGCTCATACATTTATCAAGATAGCAATTGGTGTGTGTATAGCTTATTTTCATCAATATTTTGTAGAGATAAGAAAATAGATGTATGAGTCAGTAGTTACTGATATTGTCTTAATCACTTTTTTTCTATAACGACAACATCCATAACTTACCTAAGCTTTCAGAATTTTCTTCTCTTTCAGACAGCTTGAGAATCAATCTGTCAGCAACCTCTAAACTGTATCATCTCTAGCATATATTTCTATGAATATTTGATCCATTCCAGCCAATTGTTCTTTGTAGCTTTCTTTGTTTATATTTCTCCTTCTTTAAGAACCTCATCTGGGACTGTGATTTTATAGGCCAAATGAGATGACTCTCTTGTTACTCATAGAGAATGTAATTTTTATAGAAATCTTTACATATCTTCTTCATTTTTTCACCCATTTCCTAGCCTGCTCCAAGTTTTATCCTTGAATGCTCTCTTGAATGACTTTTTTGAATATCTTGGCTGGCTTCCTGTATGTATTTTTTTTCCCATAAGGGAAATATCATGGGGGGAAGATGAGGTTAATACGTAAAACATAAAGTGCTAAAAACATAAATTATGCTACATATTTTAATTCCTTTGTGTTCTCTGCTTCACCCGAGAAAGGTCTGCACTTATTTTTTTTTAAGTCAAGTAATGACTTGCAGAGTTGGACTCCACCTATTATTTGCCTTCCTGTGGAAAGGGAATGCTTGAAGTCTCACTCTAGGATAAATAGAAATAACCCTAAATCCAACATTAATCAATGAATTAACAATTACAACAAAGTATCTTCTTTATACCAGGCAATCCTCTAAGACCAAGAGTTACACAAAACATGCTGATCTGCATTTTTAGAGGACATTTATCATCAGAAATGCAGAAGACATGGCAACACCTATGGTAAGAAGGAAAGATCACGGAAAAAATTATTGGCTGACATATCTAGAATTGGAAGGAATCTTACTAGCCATCTACTAAAATTACTCCATTTCACAAATGGGGAAACTGCACCCCAGGGAAGCTTAGGGATTTTCTTAATGTGGTACAGAAATATGAAAGTATAGAAGAATGGTGGGTTTGAGAGAAAAGTTAATGAATTCTGTTTGGTGGTGCTGAATTTGAGATATCTCTGAGACATCTAGTTTGAAGAAACCGATAGCACATTGGTGACTTGGATTACAGCTCAAGATATTAGGATTTGAAATATAGATATCTGAATCATCCATGTATAAATGATAATTAAACTTATGGGAGCTGATTCACTTATCAAGAGAAAGACTTCAGAGAAAGATGAAATGAAGCCCAAGACAGAACCTTGGATAAAACACTTAGAAGACATGATATGGATGATTAGTTAGCATACAGAGACAGCATGGGAGAGTGAATAGCAGGATGGATTTGGACTTAAGAAGACCTAGATTAAAATTCTGTTTCTGACATTTATTAGCCATGGGACTATAGACACAGAAGTTATATGAGGTTCATTTGATTTCCTATGGAATGGTAATAATAATGCACGTAAATAAATGCCTCATAGGGTTGTATGCATCAGATGAGATAACAGGGAAAAACGTTTAAAATATTAAAGCACTATAAAATTTTATTTATTATTCTTACTCTTTGTCTCTAGTTCATGATCTATCTCTAACAGAGCTATAATTAAGGTTGTTACGTTTTGTCCCAGTGTTTCAAAATTTAGTTTACTACTTAGTTTTTCAGGGTATTTATTTAACATTGGAAGGGGCAGTGATGTATCACAGTGCATACAGCAACAGCCTTAGATTCAGGAGGACCTGAGTTCAAATCCAACCTCAGACACATAACACTCATTAGCTGTGTAACCCTGGGCAAGTCACTTAACCCCATTGCCTAAACCAAAAAAAAAAAACAAACAAAGAAACAAACAAACAAAAAACCAACAACATTGGAAACTTCCATGTAGTATACCTTAGGGGGAGGGCTGTCTTCTCTGTCTGCTTTCTGTGGTATTCCCAGTCTTACTCAAATTTTGAAATATCATTTATCTCAGGAACATATGATGCTGCTTGCTCAGGTTACAAAATTTGTTAGTTACAGATCAGTCCTCCAAACTTTTTCTTACACTGTTGCCCCCTCTAGACTCCCTTTACTTCCCTCCCAATCTATAAAAGTCCTACCTTACCTTTGAAATCCAACTCCAAACTACTGGCTCTCAAGATGGTCTCCCCGTTTTTTTTCTCCTACTTGCCTGATTTCTCCTTTTCAATTTCCTTTGTTGATACTCACAACTGTCATTTTTTCCTCGAGGATCTCTCCTGGATGGTCTTCTCTTATTTCTTTGCATTTTTTCTCTTATCGACCTCATCAGCTCCCATGGGCTTAACTAATTGTAAGAGAACTCTGCTGTTTCTGTACTCTTATAAGATGGATTGTTAATGTGATTCATAAAGTGTGCACAATATATTGCTTTTCAGTGTACTTACTCTGATTGTTTTTTACATCGGGGCCTGAATCTTGCTTATTTAAGCATCCCCCATATCACCTAGCACAAGATCTCTTCCCATACAGGTACTCAATAATAGGTTGTGAATACATCCTTTGGGGGATGCCAGTGAAAAATGAAGACTGAGGCTTTGAAGAGAAAGTAATTGTATTTCTATGCAAAAAGGGTTGAAATGTTTCCTTTCCTTTTGGCTATTTGTGGTTATTAAGGTGATGTTATAGGCATTTTTTTGTTGTTGTTTATTTCATAGAATTCTATTCCAAAAACCTGACTGAGGTAGGGAAGGTCAAGGAAGGATTCATGGAGAAGATGGTACTTGGCATCAGATTCCAAATAATAAGAAGAATTGGAAAGGAGATTTAACATTTATATCATACTTTAACGTTACAAAGCGTTAAACGGATATTGATTGCTTTGATTCCCAAAACAGCCTTATAAGTTGGATGATATACATATTATTGTTTAAATCTTGCATATGAAGAAACTGAAGCCTGAAGAACTTGTGTCTCTATCAGTTACACAACTAGTAAGGAGCAGAGGACAAAACTGAGCTGTGGTCTTCACGGGCTCCAATGGTAAAAATTCATAGCATCATAGATTTTTTAGCCAGAAGGGACTTTAGATCATATCTAGTTCAACACCTCTTCCCCATTTTACAGACTCAGAATGATGTAGCAAATTCTTAAAGTCACAGAGAAGGTAAGTGGCACAGCCAAGATTTAAAGAAAGGTCATTTTATCTCTGAACTGAGATCTTTTCCCTTCACTATTCTATTGTTTACAGGGAAAGAGAAGGGAATATGAACAACAGACTCATTCATATGCAAAGAATCCTACACTTGTCTCTGAGCCATCTTGCATCACCTTGGGTGATAAGTTTTCCATGGGCCACTGGGAGGCTGAGAATCATGCCAATCAGATACCTCTGCCTTCTAAGGCTTCATCATGACTGATTCCACGATACTGAAGTGAATCATGGGGATCATCACTAAAACCAAAGTTGCTCTCAGGGCTCCACGTAGCAATAACTTGAATGTTGAACTTAGAACAAAGAATATCGAGATTCAAATCTTGTCTCTACACCAAGAAAAGTAACTGTCAATGATAACACATCAATACATCCTCAAGATGAAGCCTGGGCATTAATTACCTCTATGTGTTGCCTTCTTGTTCAGGCATTCTTTCCCACCTTGCTCCCTAAGTAGAGTTTGGTATGAAGGAACCATCCAAATCCTCTAGCAACTCATTTCTGAAACTTGAAGGATAATTTCATATTGCTCTGTGCTCCACCCAGGAGCAGACGTTCCCTTCTCACAATGACTCATCCTATTGACATCCCACTAACACTCAGTACTGCTAATTTTACATGTTTGCACTAAGTAGCTAAACATACTCTGATTTCACTTCATCTTCTTTTATCCTTTCAATATTTACACTTTGCCCACAAGACACTCTGGTACTAGTGACCAGAGGCTGGCTTCCTACTACATGTGCTCCAATGAGTCAGCAAAACATTCTAACACTTTATAGTTAGGAAGATGGCTAGTAATTACAGCCATCTATGTGCCATTTTCACCTTCTATTCAACCTTGGGTTCTCAAAGGTTGTGGAAATGGAAAATACACCTTTTAAGAAACTCTTTAACTGGAAAGAATTCAAGTACATGTCCAGGGATCAAATGGATGTCTATTATCAGAGGACCAGAGACACTACTACATTTTCAAATGTTCATCACCTGGATGTCTGTAAGGTAATATATGCTTTGGTCCATGCACCAAGTTATAGATGGGATGCAGAATGTATGCATAGGTTACCCATTACAGTTTTGAAGTTCTCATATGAAGTAGATAATTCAAGTTTTATTAAACCTATTTCTTATAAATGAGGGAAATAAGTTCTGAGAAATTAGCTGGATTATCTTGAGTACCAACAATTATGTATCTGAAATGGAAATCAAACGTAGATTTCTTGATTTCAAGCCCAGGCTACTAGGACCCCACTGTTTGATGTCTCTTGGAGTAGGGAGATCATAAAGGAAAAAAGGAATAGGCTACAAGATTCAACGAATGGGGTGGCACTATGATATTAGAGGCTGTGAATATGAAAAAAAATGAGAACTTGAAGTCTGAAAAAAATAAACCTCTGTCATTGAGGTTGTGTCTCTTTTCTGCTTTCTCCTTAGTTTAGACTTTCTTTATCCAACATGATGTCTATATGCTAGCTATTCTCCCCTCTTCTTATTGTTATGACCTCCTTTCCACTGAGACTCTTCTCTATAATTCAGATTCATTTATTATTCACTGTCAGTGATCTCAAGGATGGAAAACTAATGAGATTCAGCGAAACAGAACTTCCCACCTCCAACCTCCCATCCGTGATTCACCCTCACCTCAGGCTGCCCAGTAATAACATCTTCTCTGAGCTTTGCTGAAGCATGGAGTAAAGCTGGAGAAGATGATTTTTTTCGCTTTCTGATATTTTTGAATTTATAGACAAACAGGAAGGACTCACAAAATTTCAGGCCTCCTCCCACCAACAGTTGGTGATCTCTTTCTGCTAATAAAGTTCTACATACAGATGGTCATTAGTGAAGAACAAAATATGGTAGCTTATGGGGCTTCTGCCTCTCTATGATGAGTAAGAGTTTCAATTCTGTCAATTATTAAACTTAGTTTATCTTGCATTATTATTTGCTTATTTATTATAAGGCACAAGTCTGGCATAGGGCCCAAGAGACCTGGGTTTTCATCCTCTGACACTTATCTATGGGAGCCTGATCCAGTAATTTCATCTCTAGGGGCTTTAATTTCCTAATTTTTAATATAGGACAAAGTTTGCATAATGAATCAGAAGTGCATGGATTCAGATCACAAAGGCTCAGGAGAACTGATTGTTAAATTTTTGGTGTGAGCATTTACACCTTGAAAATCAGCAACCCAAATCATGGCTTTGTTTATTCTATTGTCGATTGTCTAAACTAAAAAAGAAGTGATGAAAAAAAAGTTAATAATGCAAATTAAACTAAAGCTATGTCTGTGTACATTTTTTTTTTAAATTTTGCAGAGCAAACCGTTAAACATTTGCCAGCATACACCTAACCATACTTCATGGTGTGGTTGTGATAAAAAGTGGCTTATAACATTTAAAACAATATAGGATCACAAATAAGTAGTTTGGAGATAAACTTTGAGGTCCTCTGCCCCACTCTCCATTTTATAGTGAGGTCCACAGAGGTGAAGCACCTTGCCTATTCCTGGATTGGAAACTAGGGCCTCAAACCTAAAATCCATAAGCCTTTCCAGTGCAGTACAAATTGGCAGAGAGACAACTCGAGGACCAAACTAAAAGTAAGGAAAACTTGCCTTCAAACCCTGTCATGGGCACTTATTGGCTATATGAACGAGGGCAAGTCATTACCCTTAGGGAGCTCCAAAGGCTATACATCTTGGGAAGTTGCCAATTTAAATCATGGGGAGAGTTTTTACTCTGGAAGATCTACCACACTGATAAAATACTAGGTCCAGTCCATCTTCTAACCCTCATAACCCCATCTCCTCAACCATGCTTCAGATGTGTATTCTAGAGTTTGGATACAATAGTCATTTTACAACCTGGTTCTCACAAGAGTTTATTTCCCATTGGTGTTTGTGTGATGCTGCATCACACGACTTGAGGTGGGGGCGAGTAATGGACACCAGAGAATTAATTGTTTCTTGTAGCAACAATCTACCTTTAAGGATGACTAAGTTGGTCTGTGGAATTGGGGCCTGTTAATCCATTTAAATACAAATGGCATGTAATTCCTTGGCAGGCATAAAACAGGCATCCAACTGGAAATAAGTGATGGAATTTGAAGGTAAAATGTAGCATCTTAAGATTTGAGGCTGATGCTTTCCAAGAGCCATAGCACTAACAGGCACTTAAATGAGACCATTTGGAAATCATAATATTATTCAAAAATATGCATCATAATCCAAGAATTTTTATGGGGGGAGGCAACTTGGAATAGCCAGAAAAGCATAGAATTCTTAGTCGACCTGATTATCAAGTCTTACTCATGGCCTTTTATACTTGTGTCCACTTAGCTATGAAATTTCACCTCCATGAGTGACAATTCCTTTATTTGTCAAAGGAGAAGG